>NC_088101.1:69666558-69979772 GCF_036370855.1 Dromaius novaehollandiae
TAACCCTAACCCTAACCCTAACCCTAACCCTAACCCTAACCCTAACCCTAGGATTATTTTTGGTCCCCTAGTGGGGCTAAGGCACCCATTGCTGGCACGGAGCGAAACCTGCTCAGAGGCGAGGTGTCCTGGCAGCAAAGCTCTTCCCTTGACAGCCCCTTTGCAGTCCCTCTACAACGGGGCCTCTCAGCTTTCTCCTTCTTCCAACCCTAACCCTAACCCTAACCCTAACCCTAACCGTAGGATTATTTTTGGTCGCCTAGTGGGGCTAAGGCACCCATTGCTGGCGCGGAGAAGAAGCTGCTCAGAGGCGAGGTGTCCTGGCAGCAAAGCTCTTCCCTTGACAGCCCCTTTGCAGTCCCTCTACAACGGGGCGTCTCAGCTTTCTCCTTCAACCAAACCTAACCCTAACCCTAACCCTAACCCTAGGATTATTTTTGGTCCCCTAGTGGGGCTAAGGCACCCATTGCTGGCACGGAGCGGATCCTGCTCAGAGGCGAGGTGTCCTGGCAGCAAAGCTCTTCCCTTGACAGCCCCTTTGCAGTCCCAGTGCAGCAGTGCCTCTCGTCTCTCTCGTTTTCCAAATCTTAACCCTAACCCTAACCCTAACCCTAACCCTGGGATTATTTTCTGGTCCCTGGGGGTACTAAGCGGGCCATTCCTGTAGCAGAGGAGAACGCACTCCCAGGCCAGGTCTCTTGGCAGCAAAGCTCTTCCCTTGTCAGCCTCTCTGCAGTCCCACTACAACGGGGCCTCTCAGCTTTCTCCTTCTCCCAACCCTAACCCTAACCCTAACCCTAACCCTAGGATTATTTTTGGTCGCCTAGTGGGGCTAAGGCACCCATTGCTGGCACGGAGAAGAAGCTGCTCAGAGGCGAGGTGTCCTGGCAGCAAAGCTCTTACCTTGACAGCCCCTTTGCAGTCCCTCTACAACGGGGCCTCTCAGCTTTCTCCTTCTCCCAACCCTAACCCTAACCCTAACCCTAACCCTGGGATTTTTTTCTGGTCCCTGGGGGTACTAAGCGGGCCATTCCTGTAGCAGAGGAGAAGGCACTCCCAGGCCAGGTCTCTTGGCAGCAAAGCTCTTCCCTTGACAGCCCCTTTGCAGTCCCAGTACAACGGGGCCTCTCAGCTTTCTCCTTCTCCCAACCCTAACGCTAACCCTAACCCTGGGATTATTTTTGGTCCCCTAGTGGGGCTAAGGCACCCATTGCTGGCGCGGAGAAGAAGCTGCTCAGAGGCGAGTTGTCCTGGCAGCAAAGCTCTTCCCTTGACAGCCCCTTTGCAGTCCCACTACAACAGGGCCTCGCAGCTTCCTCCTTTTCCCAACCCTAACCCTAACCCTAAACCTAACCCTAACCCTAGGATTATTTTTGGTCGCCTAGTGGGGCTAAGGCACCCATTGCTGGCACGGAGCGGATCCTGCTCAGAGGCGAGGTGTCCTGGCAGCAAAGCTCTTCCCTTGACGGCCCCTTTGCGGTCCCAGTGCAACAGTGCCTCTCGTCTCTCTCGTTTTCCCAACCCTAACCCTAACCCTAACCGTAACCCTAACCCTAACCCTAACCCTAACCCTGGGATTATTTTCTGGTCCCGGGGGGACTAAGCGGGCCATTCCTGTAGCAGAGGAGAAGGCACTCCCAGGCCAGGTCTCTTGGCAGCAAAGCTCTTCCCTTGTCAGCCTCTTTGCAGTCCCACTACAACGGAGCCTCGCAGCTTCCTCCTTCTCCCAACCCTAACCCTAACCCTAACCCTAACCCTAACCCTAACCCTAACCCTAACCCTGGGATTATTTTTGGTCCCCTAGTGGGGCTAAGGCACCCATTGCTGGCACGGAGAAGAAGCTGCTCAGTGGCGAGGTGTCCTGGCAGCAAAGCTCTTCCCTTGACAGCCCCTTTGCAGTCCCTCTACAACGGGGCCTCTCAGCTTTCTCCTTCTTCCAACCCTAACCCTAACCCTAACCCTAACCCTAACCCTAACCCTAGGATTATTTTTGGTCGCCTAGTGGGGCTAAGGCACCCATTGCTGGCACGGAGCGGATCCTGCTCAGAGGCGAGGTGTCCTGGCAGCAAAGCTCTTCCCTTGACAGCCCCTTTGCAGTCCCACTACAACGGGGCCTCTCAGCTTCCTCCTTCTCCCAACCCTAACCCTAACCCTAACCCTAACTCTAACCCTAACCCTGGGATTATTTTTGGTCCCCTAGTGGGGCTAAGGCACCCATTGCTGGTACGGAGCGGATCCTGCTCAGAGGCGAGGTGTCCTGGCAGCAAAGCTCTTCCCTTGACAGCCCCTTTGCAGTCCCAGTACAACAGTGCCTCTCGTCTCTCTCGTTTTCCAAACCCTAACCCTAACCCTAACCCTAACCCTGGGATTTTTTTCTGGTCCCTGGGGGTACTAAGCGGGCCATTCCTGTAGCAGAGGAGAAGGCACTCCCAGGCCAGGTCTCTTGGCAGCAAAGCTCTTCCCTTGTCAGCCTCTTTCCAGTCCCACTACAACGGAGCCTCGCAGCTTCCTCCTTCTCCCAACCCTAACCCTAACCCTAACCCTAACCCTAATCCTAACCCTAACCCTAACCCTAACCCTGGGATTATTTTTGGTCGCCTAGTGGGGCTAAGGCACCCATTGCTGGCACGGAGAAGAAGCTGCTCAGAGGCGCGGTGTCCTGGCAGCAAAGCTCTTCCCTTGACAGCCCCTTTGCAGTCCCTCTACAACGGGGCCTCTCAGCTTTCTCCTTCTTCCAACCCTAACCCTAACCCTAACCCTAACCCTAGGATTATTTTTGGTCGCCTAGTGGGGCTAAGGCACCCATTGCTGGCACGGAGCGGATCCTGCTCAGAGGCGAGGTGTCCTGGCAGCAAAGCTCTTCCCTTGACGGCCCCTTTGCGGTCCCAGTGCAACAGTGCCTCTCGTCTCTCTCGTTTTCCCAACCCTAACCCTAACCCTAACCCTAACCCTAACCCTAACCCTAACCCTAACCCTAACCCTAACCCTGGGATTATTTTCTGGTCCCGGGGGGACTAAGCGGGCCATTCCTGTAGCAGAGGAGAAGGCACTCCCAGGCCAGGTCTCTTGGCAGCAAAGCTCTTCCCTTGACAGCCCCTTTGCAGTCCCAGTACAACGGGGCCTCTCAGCTTCCTCCTTCTCCCAACCCTAACCCTAACCCTAACCCTAACCCTAACCCTAGGATTATTTTTGGTCCCCTAGTGGGGCTAAGGCACCCATTGCTGGCACGGAGAAGAAGCTGCTCAGAGGCGAGGTGTCCTGGCAGCAAAGCTCTTCCCTTGACAGCCCCTTTGCAGTCCCAGTACAACAGTGCCTCTCGTCTCTCTCGTTTTCCAAACCCTAACCCTAACCCTAACCCTAACCCTGGGATTTTTTTCTGGTCCCTGGGGGTACTAAGCGGGCCATTCCTGTAGCAGAGGAGAAGGCACTCCCAGGCCAGGTCTCTTGGCAGCAAAGCTCTTCCCTTGTCAGCCTCTTTCCAGTCCCACTACAACGGAGCCTCGCAGCTTCCTCCTTCTCCCAACCCTAACCCTAACCCTAACCCTAACCCTAATCCTAACCCTAACCCTAACCCTAACCCTGGGATTATTTTTGGTCGCCTAGTGGGGCTAAGGCACCCATTGCTGGCACGGAGAAGAAGCTGCTCAGAGGCGCGGTGTCCTGGCAGCAAAGCTCTTCCCTTGACAGCCCCTTTGCAGTCCCTCTACAACGGGGCCTCTCAGCTTTCTCCTTCTTCCAACCCTAACCCTAACCCTAACCCTAACCCTAGGATTATTTTTGGTCGCCTAGTGGGGCTAAGGCACCCATTGCTGGCACGGAGCGGATCCTGCTCAGAGGCGAGGTGTCCTGGCAGCAAAGCTCTTCCCTTGACGGCCCCTTTGCGGTCCCAGTGCAACAGTGCCTCTCGTCTCTCTCGTTTTCCCAACCCTAACCCTAACCCTAACCCTAACCCTAACCCTAACCCTAACCCTAACCCTAACCCTAACCCTGGGATTATTTTCTGGTCCCGGGGGGACTAAGCGGGCCATTCCTGTAGCAGAGGAGAAGGCACTCCCAGGCCAGGTCTCTTGGCAGCAAAGCTCTTCCCTTGACAGCCCCTTTGCAGTCCCAGTACAACGGGGCCTCTCAGCTTCCTCCTTCTCCCAACCCTAACCCTAACCCTAACCCTAACCCTAACCCTAGGATTATTTTTGGTCCCCTAGTGGGGCTAAGGCACCCATTGCTGGCACGGAGAAGAAGCTGCTCAGAGGCGAGGTGTCCTGGCAGCAAAGCTCTTCCCTTGACAGCCCCTTTGCAGTCCCAGTACAACAGTGCCTCTCGTCTCTCTCGTTTTCCAAACCCTAACCCTAACCCTAACCCTAACCCTGGGATTTTTTTCTGGTCCCTGGGGGTACTAAGCGGGCCATTCCTGTAGCAGAGGAGAAGGCACTCCCAGGCCAGGTCTCTTGGCAGCAAAGCTCTTCCCTTGTCAGCCTCTTTCCAGTCCCACTACAACGGAGCCTCGCAGCTTCCTCCTTCTCCCAACCCTAACCCTAACCCTAACCCTAACCCTAATCCTAACCCTAACCCTAACCCTAACCCTGGGATTATTTTTGGTCGCCTAGTGGGGCTAAGGCACCCATTGCTGGCACGGAGAAGAAGCTGCTCAGAGGCGCGGTGTCCTGGCAGCAAAGCTCTTCCCTTGACAGCCCCTTTGCAGTCCCTCTACAACGGGGCCTCTCAGCTTTCTCCTTCTTCCAACCCTAACCCTAACCCTAACCCTAACCCTAGGATTATTTTTGGTCGCCTAGTGGGGCTAAGGCACCCATTGCTGGCACGGAGCGGATCCTGCTCAGAGGCGAGGTGTCCTGGCAGCAAAGCTCTTCCCTTGACGGCCCCTTTGCGGTCCCAGTGCAACAGTGCCTCTCGTCTCTCTCGTTTTCCCAACCCTAACCCTAACCCTAACCCTAACCCTAACCCTAACCCTAACCCTAACCCTAACCCTAACCCTGGGATTATTTTCTGGTCCCGGGGGGACTAAGCGGGCCATTCCTGTAGCAGAGGAGAAGGCACTCCCAGGCCAGGTCTCTTGGCAGCAAAGCTCTTCCCTTGACAGCCCCTTTGCAGTCCCAGTACAACGGGGCCTCTCAGCTTCCTCCTTCTCCCAACCCTAACCCTAACCCTAACCCTAACCCTAACCCTAGGATTATTTTTGGTCGCCTAGTGGGGCTAAGGCACCCATTGCTGGCACGGAGCGGATCCTGCTCAGAGGCGAGGTGTCCTGGCAGCAAAGCTCTTCCCTTGACAGCCCCTTTGCAGTCCCAGTACAACAGTGCCTCTCGTCTCTCTCGTTTTCCAAACCCTAACCCTAACCCTAACCCTAACCCTGGGATTTTTTCTGGTCCCTGGGGGTACTAAGCGGGCCATTCCTGTAGCAGAGGAGAAGGCACTCCCAGGCCAGGTCTCTTGGCAGCAAAGCTCTTCCCTTGTCAGCCTCTTTGCAGTCCCACTACAACGGAGCCTCGCAGCTTCCTCCTTCTCCCAACCCTAACCCTAACCCTAACCCTAACCCTGGGATTATTTTTGGTCGCCTAGTGGGGCTAAGGCACCCATTGCTGGCACGGAGAAGAAGCTGCTCAGAGGCGAGGTGTCCTGGCAGCAAAGCTCTTCCCTTCACAGCCCCTTTGCAGTCCCTCTACAACGGGGCCTCTCAGCTTTCTCCTTCTCCCAACCCTAACCCTAACCCTAACCCTAACCCTAACCGTAGGATTATTTTTGGTCGCCTAGTGGGGCTAAGGCACCCATTGCTGGCACGGAGAAGAAGCTGCTCAGAGGCGAGGTGTCCTGGCAGCAAAGCTCTTCCCTTGACAGCCCCTTTGCAGTCCCAGTGCAACGGGGCCTCTCAGCTTTCTCCTTCTCCCAACCCTAACCCTAACCCTAACTCTTACCCTAACCCTTACCCTAACCCTAACCCTGGGATTATTTTCTGGTCCCGGGGGTACTAAGCGGGCCATTCCTGTAGCAGAGGAGAAGGCACTCCCAGGCCAGGTCTCTTGGCAGCAAAGCTCTTCCCTTGACAGCCCCTTTGCAGTCCCAGTACAACGGGGCCTCGCAGCTTTCTCCTTCTCCCAACCCTAACCCTAACCCTAATCCTAACCCTAGGATTATTTTTGGTCCCCTAGTGCGGCTAAGGCACCCATTGCTGGCACGGAGAAGAAGCTGCTCAGAGGCGAGGTGTCCTGGCCGCAAAGCTCTTCCCTTGACAGCCCCTTTGCAGTCCCACTACAACGGAGCCTCTCAGCTTCCTCCTTCTCCCAACCCTAACCCTAACCCTAACCCTAACCCTGGGATTATTTTCTGGTCCCGGGGGGACTAAGCGGGCCATTCCTGTAGCAGAGGAGAAGGCACTCCCAGGCCAGGTCTCTTGGCAGCAAAGCTCTTCCCTTGACAGCCCCTTTGCAGTCCCACTGCAACGGAGCCTCGCAGCTTCCTCCTTCTCCCAACCCTAACCCTAACCCTAACCCTAACCCTAACCCTAACCCTAGGATTATTTTTGGTGCCCTAGTGGGGCTAAGGCACCCATTGTTGGCACGGAGAAGAAGCTGCTCAGAGGCGAGGTGTCCTGGCAGCAAAGCTCTTCCCTTGACAGCCCCTTTGCAGTCCCAGTGCAACAGTGCCTCTCGTCTCTCTCGTTTTCCAAATCTTAACCCTAACCCTAACCCTAACCCTAACCCTAACCCTGGGATTATTTTCTGGTCCCGGGGGGACTAAGCGGGCCATTCCTGTAGCAGAGGAGAAGGCACTCCCAGGCCAGGTCTCTTGGCAGCAAAGCTCTTCCCTTGACAGCCCCTTTGCAGTCCCAGTACAACGGGGCCTCTCAGCTTCCTCCTTCTCCCAACCCTAACCCTAACCCTAACCCTAACTGTAGTATTTTTAGGGGTACGCTGGAGCGTCTAAGCTCCCCAGAGGTGGTGCAGAGGAGAAGCTGCTCCCAGGCGAGGTGTCTTAGCAGAAATGCCCTTCCCTTGGCAGCCCCTTTGCAGTACCAATGCAACAGCTCCTCTGAGCTTTCTTGTTTTCCAAACCCTAACCCTAACCCTAAGGATAATTGTAGGATTTTTTTCTGGTCCGTGCGGGGACTAAGCAGGCCATTACTGCAGCAGAGGAGAAGGCACTCCCAGGCCAGGTCTCTTGGCAGCAAAGCTCTTCCCTTGACAGCCCCTTTGCAGTCCCAGTACAATGGGGCCTCGCAGCTTCCTCCTTCTCCCAACCCTAACCCTAACCCTAACCCTAACCCTAACCCTAACCCTAGGATTATTTTTGGTCCCCTAGTGGGGCTAAGGCACCCATTGTTGGCACGGAGAAGAAGCTGCTCAGAGGCGAGGTGTCCTGGCAGCAAAGCTCTTCCCTTGACAGCCCCTTTGCAGTCCCAGTGCAACAGTGCCTCTCGTCTCTCTCGTTTTCCAAATCTTAACCCTAACCCTAACCCTAACCCTAACCCTAACCCTGGGATTATTTTCTGGTCCCGGGGGGACTAAGCGGGCCATTCCTGTAGCAGAGGAGAAGGCACTCCCAGGCCAGGTCTCTTGGCAGCAAAGCTCTTCCCTTGACAGCCCCTTTGCAGTCCCACTACAACGGGGCCTCTCAGCTTCCTCCTTCTCCCAACCCTAACCCTAACCCTAACCCTAACCCTAGGATTATTTTTGGTCCCCTAGTGGGGCTAAGGCACCCATTGCTGGCGCGGAGAAGAAGCTGCTCAGAGGCGAGGTGTCCTGGCAGCAAAGCTCTTCCCTTGACAGCCCCTTTGCAGTCCCAGTGCAGCAGTGCCTCTCGTCTCTCTCGTTTTCCCAACCCTAACCCTAACCCTAACCCTAACCCTAACCCTAACCCTAACCCTTACCCTAATCCTGGGATTATTTCTGGTCCCGGGGGGACTAAGCGGGCCATTCCTGTAGCAGAGGAGAAGGCACTCCCAGGCCAGGTCTCTTGGCAGCAAAGCTCTTCCCTTGACAGCCCCTTTGCAGTCCCACTACAACGGGGCCTCTCAGCTTCCTCCTTCTCCCAACCCTAACCCTAACCCTAACCCTAACCCTAACCCTAGGATTATTTTTGGTCCCCTAGTGGGGCTAAGGCACCCATTGCTGGCGCGGAGAAGAAGCTGCTCAGAGGCGAGGTGTCCTGGCAGCAAAGCTCTTCCCTTGTCAGCCCCTTTGCAGTCCCACTACAACGGGGCCTCTCAGCTTTCTCCTTCTCCCAACCCTAACCCTAACCCTAACTCTTACCCTAACCCTTACCCTAACCCTAACCCTGGGATTATTTTCTGGTCCCGGGGGTACTAAGCGGGCCATTCCTGTAGCAGAGGAGAAGGCACTCCCAGGCCAGGTCTCTTGGCAGCAAAGCTCTTCCCTTGACAGCCCCTTTGCAGTCCCAGTACAACGGGGCCTCGCAGCTTTCTCCTTCTCCCAACCCTAACCCTAACCCTAATCCTAACCCTAGGATTATTTTTGGTCCCCTAGTGGGGCTAAGGCACCCATTGCTGGCACGGAGAAGAAGCTGCTCAGAGGCGAGGTGTCCTGGCCGCAAAGCTCTTCCCTTGACAGCCCCTTTGCAGTCCCACTACAACGGAGCCTCTCAGCTTCCTCCTTCTCCCAACCCTAACCCTAACCCTAACCCTAACCCTGGGATTATTTTCTGGTCCCTGGGGGTACTAAGCGGGCCATTCCTGTAGCAGAGGAGAAGGCACTCCCAGGCCAGGTCTCTTGGCAGCAAAGCTCTTCCCTTGACAGCCCCTTTGCAGTCCCACTGCAACGGAGCCTCGCAGCTTCCTCCTTCTCCCAACCCTAACCCTAACCCTAACCCTAACCCTAACCCTAACCCTAACCCTAGGATTATTTTTGGTGCCCTAGTGGGGCTAAGGCACCCATTGTTGGCACGGAGAAGAAGCTGCTCAGAGGCGAGGTGTCCTGGCAGCAAAGCTCTTCCCTTGACAGCCCCTTTGCAGTCCCAGTGCAACAGTGCCTCTCGTCTCTCTCGTTTTCCAAATCTTAACCCTAACCCTAACCCTAACCCTAACCCTAACCCTGGGATTATTTTCTGGTCCCGGGGGGACTAAGCGGGCCATTCCTGTAGCAGAGGAGAAGGCACTCCCAGGCCAGGTCTCTTGGCAGCAAAGCTCTTCCCTTGACAGCCCCTTTGCAGTCCCACTACAACGGGGCCTCTCAGCTTCCTCCTTCTCCCAACCCTAACCCTAACCCTAACCCTAACCCTAGGATTATTTTTGGTCCCCTAGTGGGGCTAAGGCACCCATTGCTGGCACAGAGAAGAAGCTGCTCAGAGGCGAGGTGTCCTGGCAGCAAAGCTCTTCCCTTGACAGCCCCTTTGCAGTCCCAGTGCAGCAGTGCCTCTCGTCTCTCTCGTTTTCCCAACCCTAACCCTAACCCTAACCCTAACCCTAACCCTAACCCTAACCCAAACCCTTACCCTAATCCTGGGATTATTTCTGGTCCCGGGGGGACTAAGCGGGCCATTCCTGTAGCAGAGGAGAAGGCACTCCCAGGCCAGGTCTCTTGGCAGCAAAGCTCTTCCCTTGACAGCCCCTTTGCAGTCCCACTACAACGGGGCCTCGCAGCTTCCTCCTTCTCCCAACCCTAACCCTAACCCTAACCCTAACCCTAGGATTATTTTTGGTCCCCTAGTGGGGCTAAGGCACCCATTGCTGGCGCGGAGAAGAAGCTGCTCAGAGGCGAGGTGTCCTGGCAGCAAAGCTCTTCCCTTGGCAGCCCCTTTGCAGTCCCACTACAACGGGGCCTCTCAGCTTTCTCCTTCTCCCAACCCTAACCCTAACCCTAACTCTTACCCTAACCCTTACCCTAACCCTAACCCTGGGATTATTTTCTGGTCCCGGGGGTACTAAGCGGGCCATTCCTGTAGCAGAGGAGAAGGCACTCCCAGGCCAGGTCTCTTGGCAGCAAAGCTCTTCCCTTGACAGCCCCTTTGCAGTCCCAGTACAACGGGGCCTCGCAGCTTTCTCCTTCTCCCAACCCTAACCCTAACCCTAATCCTAACCCTAGGATTATTTTTGGTCCCCTAGTGGGGCTAAGGCACCCATTGCTGGCACGGAGAAGAAGCTGCTCAGAGGCGAGGTGTCCTGGCCGCAAAGCTCTTCCCTTGACAGCCCCTTTGCAGTCCCACTACAACGGAGCCTCTCAGCTTTCTCCTTCTCCCAACCCTAACCCTAATCCTAACCCTAACCCTGGGATTTTTTTCTGGTCCCTGGGGGTACTAAGCGGGCCATTCCTGTAGCAGAGGAGAAGGCACTCCCAGGCCAGGTCTCTTGGCAGCAAAGCTCTTCCCTTGACAGCCCCTTTGCAGTCCCACTGCAACGGAGCCTCGCAGCTTTCTCCTTCTCCCAACCCTAACCCTAACCCTAACCCTAACCCTAGGATTATTTTTGGTCGCCTAGTGGGGCTAAGGCACCCATTGCTGGCACGGAGAAGAAGCTGCTCAGAGGCGAGGTGTCCTGGCAGCAAAGCTCTTCCCTTGACAGCCCCTTTGCAGTCCCAGTGCCACAGTGCCTCTCATCTCTCTCGTTTTCCAAACCCTAACCCTAACCCTTAGCCTAACCCTGGGATTATTTTCTGGTCCCGGGGGGACTAAGCGGGCCATTCCTGTAGCAGAGGAGAAGGCACTCCCAGGCCAGGTCTCTTGGCAGCAAAGCTCTTCCCTTGACAGCCCCTTTGCAGTCCCACTACAACGGGGCCTCGCAGCTTCCTCCTTCTCCCAACCCTAACCCTAACCCTAACCCTAACCCTAACCCTAACCCTAACCCTGGGATTATTTTTGGTCCCGTAGTGGGGCTAAGCCACCCATTGCTGGCGCGGAGAAGAAGCTGCTCAGAGGCGAGGTGTCCTGGCAGCAAAGCTCTTCCCTTGACAGCCCCTTTGCAGTCCCACTACAACGAGGCCTCTCAGCTTCCTCCTTCTCCCAACCCTAACCCTAACCCTAACCCTAACCCTAGGATTATTTTTGGTCCCCTAGTTGGGCTAAGCCACCCATTGCTAGCGTGGAGAAGAAGCTGCTCAGAGGCGAGGTGTCCTGGCAGCAAAGCTCTTCCCTTGACAGCCCCTTTGCAGTCCCAGTACAACGGGGCCTCTCAGCTTCCTCCTTCTCCCAAACCTAACCCTAACCCTAACCCTAACCCTGGGATTATTTTTGGTCCCCTAGTGGGGCTAAGGCACCCATTGCTGGCGCGGAGAAGAAGCTGCTCAGAGGCGAGGTGTCCTGGCAGCAAAGCTCTTCCCTTGACAGCCCCTTTGCAGTCCCAGTACAACAGTGCCTCTCGTCTCTCTCGTTTTCCAAATCTTAACCCTAACCCTAACCCTAACCCTAACCCTGGGATTATTTTCTGGTCCCGGGGGGACTAAGCGGGCCATTCCTGTAGCAGAGGAGAAGGCACTCCCAGGCCAGGTCTCTTGGCAGCAAAGCTCTTCCCTTGACAGCCCCTTTGCAGTCCCACTACAACGGGGCCTCTCAGCTTTCTCCTTCTCCCAAACCTAACCCTAACCCTAACCCTAACCCTAACCCTAGGATTATTTTTGGTCCCCTAGTGGGGCTAAGGCACCCATTGTTGGCACAGGGCAGAACCTGCTCAGAGGCGAGGTGTCCTGGCAGCAAAGCTCTTCCCTTGACAGCCCCTTTGCAGTCCCAGTGCAACAGTGCCTCTCGTCTCTCTCGTTTTCCAAATCTTAACCCTAACCCTAACCCTAACCCTGGGATTATTTTCTGGTCCCGGGGGTACTAAGCGGGCCATTCCTGTAGCAGAGGAGAAGGCACTCCCAGGCCAGGTCTCTTGGCAGCAAAGCTCTTCCCTTGTCAGCCCCTTTGCAGTCCCAGTACAACAGGGCCTCGCAGCTTCCTCCTTCTCCCAACCCTAACCCTAACCCTAACCCTAACCCTAACCCTAACCCTAGGATGATTTTTGGTCCCCTAGTGGGGCTAAGGCACCCATTGGTGGCACGGAGAAGAAGCTGCTCAGAGGCGAGGTGTCCTGGCCGCAAAGCTCTTCCCTTGACATCCCCTTTGCAGTCCCACTACAACGGGGCCTCGCAGCTTCCTCCTTCTCCCAACCCTAACCCTAACCCTAACCCTGGCATTATTTTTGGTCCCCTAGTGGGGCTAAGGCACCCATTGCTGGCGCGGAGAAGAAGCTGCTCAGAGGCGAGGTGTCCTGGCAGCAAAGCTCTTCCCTTGACAGCCCCTTTGCAGTCCCAGTACAACGGGGCCTCGCAGCTTCCTCCTTCTCCCAACCCTAACCCTAACCCTAACCCTAACCCTAACCCTAACCCTAACCCTAGGATTATTTTTGTCCCCTAGTGGGGCTAAGGCACCCATTGCTGGCGCGGAGAGGAGGCTCCTCAGAGCTTATATTCTCCACATAATCTGTGCACCATGTTAAATCTTGTTTGGCCTGGTGGGTACTTTATACTATTATCAAAGAGTACTTTTGAAAGTGCAATAGCAGCCTTACACAGTTTCCAAAGTACAGCTTCGCAATAAAATGAGAACATTAAGTTCAGTCTGATGCAGTGAATTCTTGTCCATTAACTAACCAATGGAATATTGCCAATATTGTGGATACACATGGTGACAAATTATTATACAAAATCATTTTCTTTGCTCAGAGAGCTGTAAAAACAGAAAACTTATACTAGATGGGTCATGCATGTTCATGTAAAATATTCACCTTCCAGTTCATTAGTATTTATACTGATGTGGTGGTAACATCCAGAACACTGGATGAAAACCTATGCTCTGTGCAGCCACTGAAATAGATAGATTCCCTTTCTCAACGAGTTCGAAATGAATGTTATTTGTCTTAAATGCTGTAAAAGCCGTTCTTTACAAAGCATGCTGTTTAACTTTCTTCTTTTTTTTTTCCTGCAAGAGATAGATATTTCTACATCCTATATTTTTGCTGAGCTTTTTCTCCTCTGTCTTTTTTATCCTGCAGACACTGTAGAAGATGAAATGGAAATGGCCACAGTACGACATAGACCTGAAGCTCTGGAACTGCTGGAAGCACAGAGTAAATTCACAAAGAAGGAACTTCAGATCTTATATAGAGGTTTCAAGAATGTAAGCACTTTCTATGTGAATATATCGTATATTTAGAGGAGGATAGGCCACTGAAGTCTCAGTATTTTAAAAATTGACTGGCAGTGGAGCTCATGGCAGCGCAATGGACCTCAAGTAGTGAAATATTGCGTGTCTGGTCAAGTGAGGAAACAATGAACCTGCAACAACTGGGCTGTTCAGTGTTCAAAAGATGCAGTCAAATTAGAAAGCAGGCAGAAGAGAATAATTAGAAAAGCAGGACTTTGATCAAGGAAAGATTGAATATGGTGTTGGGGTTGCATTAGAGGAATTTTTAGTTAGGTGGACAACAGTACATGATCTCTTCAGTCCTTTCTAGCTCCACAAGTCTATAAACTTGGCAGCTCCATTTATGGAAGGTCATTATTTGTGATTTACTGCTGATATATGGGCTCTGTTGGCAGGGCCAATGTTTTTTATTTGGCGGAGACCCCCACTGAGGTCTCCCAGTGCACCAGTGCAGTATACCTCCTTTTCCAGTGTGTGTTTCCTGTCCTGCGGTGCTGGGCTTGATGCTAGCAAGTGAGGTGTCCATGGTTAGCACAGCAGGGAAATCAGGTGCAGAAATATTTTACTAAGTGCTGTTAAGTTCTGGCAGGACTGGACCTCATTATACCCAAGGGAGTAGCTGCCCCTGGTATTACTAATGCTATACACAAGAAAAGCTGCTTTTATTTTCTATTCTACTATCTTTCATATGATTAACACTGCTATATGATATTACATGCAATTAAAATTGGATATAAAATATCTGCTATTTTAAAAAATTGGATAACATCAATTACTTGCAAATCATGAGTGTAATGTTAATCTGTGTACTCAGTTGTGAGTACTGCAATTTTCCAGGTGCTAAGTATCCTGTTGAGCTGAAGGCAAAAATAAATTTTATTGCATTTATCACCTTTTGATTTAGTTTTTCTTTTGGCCTTCACTTGGCATTTACTATACAAATGAAATTGTGTAACAAAGCATAATAGTGCCAAAAACACAATGAAGCTCAATTATGGACTTAGATAGTATGTTTTCAAAAGCTAATACAAGAAGAAATATAAATCTTAGAGAAGTCTTAGGTATCAGATATTTTATAGTGAAAGAAGACCATGCAAAAAGATTTTTAAAAGGCATTTTTGTTGAACATTCACAATGCAAGTAAAATACACAGTCGTTTAACATGTCCTGGCTATATATCCCCAGTACCAGAAGGTATATAATGTTGTCATTTTAGTGATTAACAGTGATTGCTCTTAAAAGCTTTTCATTTCATCAGAGTACTAGAGAACATTCCCTTGTTAATGACAGTACTCCCTAGGTATTGCAAATCATGAGGTAATGCCTCTAATTATCTAAGGCAGAAATGTAGTAAGTATAGTGGATAAAATTTAAGAATAATTATTTTTAGAGTCTCAGAAGTGAGGGCCTTTGGTATTTCTATGTGTAAAATGAGGTATGGAAAAAAAGAATAGGTTATGAGGGAGTATTTTAATTGATTAACATTTTAGCATCTTTTTAAAAGGGGAATTCCAGCTCCTTATATACTTTTGTGTTCTAAGATGGATTACCTACATCAAAGCAGTTTTGATGGTAATACAAAGTAATAGCTCTTTATTCAGGTGTTTCATTTCCTTATCAGCACATGGTAATCCAAATTACGCAAGTATAAATATCTTTGAATATTTAGAGCTAATGAGCATGAACTTCAGGTTTTGTGTGTTCAGTGTAATTGCACAATTATCAATTCCTTTCAAAAATGCTGTGAAACATGCCCAGGGCTGGTGTCTGTTATAAAAGTAAAGCAATTTAAAGCAATAATCTTTGGCCTAAGTGTTAGAATTCAGAAATGAATGATTTCAAAGGTTTCAGTTGAGTTTGGGTTTGTTTTGTTTTTTTGTTTTGTATCAGTTTCCACTGCAAAACTTGGTGCTAGATCACAGTTCCCTAATATCTTCTAAGAAAATGGATGGGGCAGATCTGCCTCAGCTCTACCAGCACCTTGCCTGTGTGGGTTCATTCATCTTTCCTATCACCTGCCCCATTTCTATCAAATACAGTTGAAGTAGCTTTGGTGGGTGCTGAACCTGGATGGCTTTACAGTGCCTCCCACAGTTTGCACTCTAAACAGCCTCTCCCGATGCTGCTCCACCGTTCACTTTTGTCATGCCTCAGGCCACCTCCCTTCTTGCTTCCCTTCTTTCCGGTCCAGCTTAACACTGTTCTGCCAAAATCTCCTCCCCTATGTGTTTTGCCCTCTGTTTAGCCAGTCCTCCAAAGGAGACTGCACGGAGAAGACTTAGCAAAAGACACTGGCACACACGCAGAGAATCTTTTATGTGACGCTTTCAAACCTTGTGCGGAGTCTACCTTTATGCTTTATGCATTTCATCTAATTTCTTCAATAACAATATAAAACAAGCTAAATTTTGACAGGGATTTAAGTTGCTGTAGCTCTACTGGTGTTATGCTCCTATTAGACTAAATTTACAACATCCTGCAGTGCAATATCACCAGCATTGCACAGTGCCCTGACGGGCTGGAGAGAGCTGCAGTACAGACTGAGGTCCTGATGGTGGAATAGATGGCATCAGCTGGCACCGTTATTACATGTGCTCTGCTTAATTCAACAGAATTATGCCTTGGGCAATCCCGTGTGTGCATTGCTATTGGCCATTATTTGTATCACCAGTGAACCACAGAACAAATGCTGCTACATGTTTGACCATCTGATCATGTGAAATCCACATGCAGAAGTTAAGCTACTTCAACTGCATCAGTTAAACTATACCAATATGAAAATGCTAGTTTCAGAGATAACATCTTCACCTCTGTAAAACCATAGATTGCCTATCCCTCTAGAGAAGGAGCAGATGGTAACTCTGTCTTTGCATAGGGTCTGAAAAATTAGGATGCCTTCCACAGTTAGATTGTAGCACTACCATAAGATATTGAGTCAGTAATAGTGCAATTAATAATAAACCTGATGGCAAAGCTGGAAGAAATAGAATGGATAAGACTCCATGCATACATACATACTATAGTGATTGTATATAGGCTAATAAATCACATCCCTTTCTGAAGAACTTGAGTATCTCCATATTATAGTATTTAATGCTTCAGGTGTGTCAAAAAGTACTGAATAAGGACAGTGAAATTGTTTTCTGTGTATTTTAAATAACGTTTCTAGTATGTACATTTTTTCCTCTCTATGCAAGCATGGCAGGAAGAAATAGGTCCCAGTCATGAGAAAATTAAAAACAACTGATGAAAGAGAAGAAAAGCTGTACTGGGTCCATCTAAATCAGTATCCTGTTTTTGACGGTGGCCAGTAGCTGACACTCAGGGAAAGAGTATAAGAATAAGGGAAGTAGGCAGCGATAATTCCCGTAATACCTAACGCTAGCAGTTCTGTCACCCAGCATGCTGCTACTGAAGTACTTCCTGTGCCCAGAGTTATAGCTGCGGCTTTGCATTTTACATACTTTTGCCAACTTTTCTCCCATAAACTTTCATAATTACTTTTTGAACCCACTGGGGGTTTTTGACATCCACAACATCCTGTGAGAAATTAGCTCCATACTTCAATTATGTCTTCTGTGAAAAATAACTGATTTCTATCTCAAACCTACTGCCTTTCCTTCTCATACTGCTACAAGAAAATGAAAATGAATAACCATTACCTTACTCATTTTCTCCAGGGCATTCATTGTTTTACATAAACCTAGCACAATTCCTACTTAGTCCCTTCTTTTCCTAACTGAAAGTTTTTGTCTGTATAATCTCCCTTCTAGTTTTACTGTGTCTGTTCTGAGATGGGGATGCCCAGAACTTCACACAGCTTACATCCATTATTTATTATTTATGATTTCAAGTTACTTGCGTATACTTCTGCTTGACTTCATATAAGAAAATGGAAAGTATTACTGTATTTCTGTAGTGTAAGTGACATTTACAAAGTCTGACTTACTGTATGCTATTTATTTAAAGAAAAATAAAAAGGCAAACCTTTAGAGATATTTTCATTGATTTGATTTACCAGTGCAGGAAAATGACACTGCAAAACCAGCCAGTAGTTCTGGCAGTGAGAGCACAGGGTCTCGGAGAGTATCTCTGTGTATACGTACTTACCTGAAAGCTTGTCAGAGTCTCTCAGCTTGCGCTGTAGTACAGCCAATGTTCTAGGAGGCAAGAAGTACAGTATAATTGCAGAGAAGGCCCAAAGAGTATTGAAATTGCCCATCTCGAGAATGGTTGTTTTGGTAGTGGCCAAGGTCAACATTTAAAAGACAACAGGAGATATGCTAAAGAAAATGCAAGGATGTTGGGAAAAGAGCCTTCAGATGACCTAACCGCTGTTATAAGGAGAAGCACCAGGGGAGAACTTACGCCTCTATTCAGTAATTTAGCCATTTTAAAGCTTTTATATTATCGTTGAAAAATGAGCTTAATGGAAGTCCTAAGCCCTCCCCAGACTCGGAAGGTTTTCCCCACCACTCTGGTTTTACAGTGTTCCTGCACTGTTGATGATGAATTGTTGCTCAGCTGCCATCACAGTGGGACCTCTCCATTTTGTATTTGGCTTCCTGTCATCCCATTTCTTGTAAATTGAAATTGTGATTGCTGCAGTCATTAACCTTTCAAACCAATGGCTCTGTGGCAGGCCTAGTACAAGTGGCACTTCACAATAAATTGCACAGACTATCAAGCATGTGCTCAGCATGTGGTCTTTCTTTCTCTTTCGTCCATTGATAGATCTCTCGCAGTTTTAAAAATGCTCCCGAGCTATGGCATATTTCTATTTTAAAAATACTTAGACAATGCTTTTGCTGCATGCAAGATACTCCTGTGTTAAACTTAAATGTTAATGATCTTTTAGTTTTGGTCGAATATTCTCATCAAAAATTCTGCGGAATGCTGTGTTAGGAAGCTACTGTATTTTCATGTAAATGTGAAAAGATTTCTGATGAACATTTATCTCACCTTGCTTCATACCAGAGAAGGTGTAAATTGAAATTATGCATATGTAAAAATGTCCCTGGATACATACTATAGCTTTAAATAGGGAGCTCTATAATTGTGACATTTATTGGGAAACCAACATTTCTAAGACACCTTTCTTTTCTATTACTGTTAGCAAATGAGGCAAACAATGACAATAAGAAAACAGCTCTGATAATGGTATCCTCAAACATAGGTTTTTCTTATCACACCACCCATCCATGTAAGAATAAATGTGTGCCTAACTCAAAATATGCTAATTTATTGAAAGATTTTCCATTTCAATTACAGTTTGATGAAAGCACTGAATTACTGTATGTTACATTTGTGAGTTTCACAAAAATTTTAATGAAAAGCTGAACTTTTTAGGTTGTAAAACTCATTTGTTGATTGTGTAGAGCAATTGACAGTTTTGCATGATAAGATTCAACTATTCCTACCATCCTTTTCAGGAAAAGCCCTTCCCTTTTGTTTATTCCTCTGTTAGTATCTTGTAGAAAAAATAAGTGAGGAGAAGGAGTTTGTTATATCTCATTAAATATATTTCCAATCTATTGAGTAAGAAATAAAAATGAAAGGTTCATGGCATCTCAGTTTAACCATCTAAGGTACATCTGTATATCCAACTGTAAGAATATTCATAGGATTTTTTTGATGCAGCAAGTTGGACTAGATGACCTCCAGAGGCCTCTTCCAGCCTATTCCTTTATCAGTCTATGATATGAGCTGCCCAAATTCAGATTAGACACATAATTTAATACACAGGATTAGCTAATTGTTTGGAACTAATTGCTGTTTCTATATCGTATACAGCAGCCCAATCTCTTCAAAACCTCAATGCAAGTACAGTGTGGTACATTCTTCATGGGAATGTGTGTGGTACATTTTCACATTCTTCATGGGAAAAAAGTCATTATAATAAACAAAGTCTGCATAAATACTTACTGTGGAAATTTAGACTAATGTTTGATATGACTTGTGGTATCTAGGTAGTGTTGGCACGCTAGCATTAAAAAGAATGCTAGAGAGACACAGTGTCTTATGTCCTCATCAACATTAGATGACAAGGAAGTAAAATTCAAAGTTTTGATGCTGATCTTCGAAGACCAGTTGTAGACCTCCTATAATAAATGCTCTTTTTATGTATTTAAAGCCCTCCAAAATTATCTGTGCTAGGCCCAGCAGCATGATCTAAAGCACTTAAGTTTAGTACCAGTTCGCATTACAGTCAGCTTATTCAGAGACAGAGCCTATCAAATGCTATTAAGAAAGGACCCTGCTTAGGCTGGCTGGTCTAAAATGCCAGGTACAAATATTTATCTGAATTCTAATGCCATTCCAAATTTTGTGAGTATAAATATTAGGTATTTTCATTTGTTTGTGAGAAAAGGTGACCTGCTGAGAATACGTACGTCAAAGAACAAGGTAGCTCTACCCACATTTGGTATAATAGCCTGGTAGCTAGAGAACTTTCCCATGTAGTGAGAGTTTAAAAGAGTGAATGTCATTTCTTTTGAAAAATTATAATTTTTTTAAAAAGTAAGTGGCACTTAGAAGAGCGAGGTTGAGGAAAGTATGTATGTACACTGTGAATAAGAATAATTTTCATCTTATAAATAATTTCTGTACCCCTGCAATTTTTTGTTTAACTGAGAAGATGAAGGCTGGATATATGCTTTGCATTTTGCAGTATATACACTCTCTTATGTAAAACCTGAAACATATCAATATAATTTTGAGAGTACCCCATTCAGTTGTACACCGACTACTACTCTGGAGATTCAAGATTAATACAGGCTGAAAGAAAATAAGAAAACAAATATAACACCAAAAAACTGAGCATGACGGACAATGACAATAGGGCGAATGTATTTTTTCCCCTCACATCACTCTTCCGAATCTCATTTTGGAAGATGAGGTGGCTTACAGCGTAAATGTGCTTAAATGCTCAGCCTCCCCCACAGAGTCCTGGACAGCAAGGAGGATTTCACTTCACCACCCGTCAGTGCGGTCAGGCTACTTGTGGTTCCCACATGGTTTGACAAGTGTCTGTAGAGGCCTTGGGTTACATTGCATGGGAATTTTGACAAGAGCAGGATCTCTCCAGATACAGATTTTGTTTCTGACCAAACAGAAAAAAGAGAGACCTAAATAAGATTAGAAATCAGTCAGAGGTTCTCATCTAGTTTTCTTGACTAGCGTGAAGCAACACTAAAACCATCTGATTTATATCCCTCTGTGAAGCTGAATGTAAAAAGGGGGATGGGTTGCACTAGTGAGTAACAGTGCGTGAGACATGCCCATTATGCTGGATGTTTTTACCAAGGTGCTGACACCTCTGCACAAGCGGTGTATGAACAGCAGTGGTGTGGACAGGCAGGGGCTGTGTACACAGAGGAGCACCAACAACTTGTCTTTTCGAATAGGCTCAGTGATGACATCAGAAAATGTTGTGCCTCACGCGTAGGAAATTACTAAATCTGTAACATAGGAACACCAATAAAACAGAATGAAAAGGAGGTTCTGAATATTGCTAGAAAATCAGATAGTAATGATGCAAGCTGAAAACTAATGAAAAAAAAACTATTTGCCCATGTTAGAAAACTTCTGTGACTTGCTCAGCCTGAATAATCTAAATAATAGACAACAGCACAATGAGACTCAAAGCAAGCAAACCCCAAAGCTGGATACCATGTCTGCTGTCAACAGACAGATTTCTGTAAATCATCTTTTTCTATCTAGTGATAATTTCTGAAGAAAACTGTAAAATGCGCTTAGTTCAATCCTCCATTTTTTAAATGCAGTTATTATTTGCTAGTAGTGGCTTCAGATGGCTTCAGATCAAATGTTTTCTCAATTTTAGATGACTGAAGAAAAAAATAAAAAAAAATCGTGCCAACATAGAAGTTTGTTTACTGTATTTCAAAAGCACTGACATTCATTTACTCATGGCTTAGAGGGAACTTTTCCGTATTTCAGACAGGGCTACGTGAAAATCTTTTAACAGACTGAGTAGTAACTAATGCTTACATTCATCATATATTTCTTTCAGGAGTCAGTCAAGAAACTTGAAACTTTTCAAACATAAGAATAAAAATGATTCAGAGATACAGTTTGACAGACTTGGTGTATAGTTGTCAGTCTTCACAAAATTTACAAACCTTAAGGCTTTCAGTGAAGACATTCATTTCAATTAGTCTGCAGCTGCTGGCAGACACTGAATTCTCTTTCTGAGAGCTAGTAATGAACTCAGTCCCTACACTTCTATTTAGCTCATGACTTACTGCTGTTCATGGAGGTACTTTAGTTCGTGTTCACTAGGGAAAAACTCTCATCTAGTGTACCAAAGACTGCCTTCATAATAGTGATTGCTTACTTCCGAATTACCTCTGAAAAAGGTGGGTCACCTTAAGTCACTAATTAAGCACCACATAAAAATAGCATGATTTTAAGGACCGATGCCAGTAACAGTGCAGAGCACTTAATACCTCAAAAGATACTCTTTATTCAAGAAAAGTTATCTTTGTATTTTGGTGGGAATGTGTTGCTCTATGTTGTTGAAAACTGGCAGTACCCGTTCTTGTGGCTCCATGCTGTGGTGTATTTTCAGCAGAACTCACCTTAAGGCATTACATCAGTCATTTTGAGTGGACACTTTATGCACAGTATATACCATCTGTTCTATCAGCCAGTTATTTATTGTAACGCATCTACTGGTAGAGCTATTTTCTATTATAGAACTTTCATGTTATATCTGAGGAATGTAAATGTTTATGTATTATGTGAGCAGCACAATATATTCTTTGGCTGCAGCTCACTGCAGCTACTTTTTGCTGCAGCTGGACTAAGCATCACAAAGCTTGATACTTGCAAATACAATGCAAAATTATTGCATTCTTGGTTTTGTGTTATCACTAACATCAGAGAAGTAAAATTTGGTGCAATGTATCAGTGAGAATGTTACCATTTAAAAATGCAGTGAGTAGACACCTCTTATTCTCCTTTCTCTCACCTGACCCCTTTTCTTCACAATGATTATTAATTCTAATTGCTACAAACGCTGCACAGTGCAAGAAACAGCTTAGCCTGAAATGTTTTAATGAGCCAATTCATCGGTCAAGAAAACAGGGCTAAAAAAATCCTTCTTCTTTTATTTCTTGCTACTGGTTTTCTTATTTGTCAAGAAGTATATATAAAATATCATAATTCTGTATTAAATTTTGTTCTAAGTTATCTCCCCTTTACATTGCAATTCAGGCAGACAAAGTAGACAAACATTTTCAGATGAGTGTCCTTAGCTGACAAAATTAGAGATGGAATATATTTTCTGGTTCAACCATTTGAGTCCTGAACACTTCAAAACTTTAGGTTATAGACAAAGTTGTTTCTGTGCTGGACTTAGGGATCTCTTCTGTATTCCAGGAATTTCCAAGTGACTTTGGATCTCTTTCATTATTTCTTGTTTTAATTCCTGATAATTTTAAACAACATCAGCAGTGTCTAGGTTTTGTCAAAAAATGGTGAAACTGTCAACTGACTGAAGTTCTTTATTGATTTCAACAGAATTAATTTCAGATGAGGAATTTCTTTTGATCTGTGCTAAAAATAAATACTGATAAATCATCAAATAAAATAGCAAATCAAAAGTGCCAGAGCATCAAGGTCAAGTCTCCTTTCAGTGTCAGGGAAGATTATTACAAGCCTTGGGCAAACCTGGATTCACCTTGGAGTGGAAGTCTAAAATCCAGTATCAAACAAAACCAATATTCTTTAGATCAGCTGGCCATTAGTGCAACTGCTCTTCACTCAGATTATCTGACTGATTCTCATGTGTCTAACTTTCAAGTAAGGAAACTTATTCAACCCAATTCGATCCATTGTAAAATATACTTAAAGGACCTTTGATACGGAGAGTATAACAGAAGAAATAGGAACCAATAACTCAGAAGACAGCATGATTCAGTAAAAATATCGTGAAACTAGAAGTCAAAAGACTTTAGCCTTTTGGCTCTCTGGCTGGCTTATTAACTGCCACACACCTTTAAAAGCCTCAGCTATGATACGGAAGAGCTTTCCATCTGGGTTGCAAGAGTGCATTATGCCAGTGCTTCACTCTGCACTGGCTCCACTTTGACAACTGCCTAATTTAATGTCTCTGGTTTGACAGCCCAAACGCTTTAGCCTGTCCCCAGCTCTGTGAGAGATTGCTTCTCAGCCTTTGATCAAAGCCTCCTCAGACCCTCGCAGGGAACAAAGTGGGGAGCATCAGCAGGGAGGTGCGCGACTGTGGGAAACTGAATTTTCCCAGGAATTGAAGCTAGCAAAGTTCACCCTTACAGAAGAGAAAAACGAACACTGAAATTTCTTGGCGTTAAGAGCTAAACGTGTGCTCTGCCAACAGCATATTTGAGCAAGATCACTTACCCCTCTATGACCAGGTTCCATATCTGTCAAATGCAAATAACACTATTCTGCTTTCTAAGACACTGATATAGGAAGCACTCTATGTGGTAGTTCTAGCAAAGAATTATTTGGTCCGTTTATGTGTCTGTGACCCTGTTCAGACCAGCTTTACCTCACAACGAGAGGTGTCAAGAATAATTTTTACAAGTAAGCCTCCAGTAGCTGGCTATAGTAGTATTTTCCTCTGACGTGTTATCTACTAGCAGTTGTGGGTATTGGGGCAACACACACGTGACCATG
This sequence comes from Dromaius novaehollandiae, assembly GCF_036370855.1. Taxonomy (NCBI): domain Eukaryota; kingdom Metazoa; phylum Chordata; class Aves; order Casuariiformes; family Dromaiidae; genus Dromaius; species Dromaius novaehollandiae. Next base: position 69,690,382 of record NC_088101.1, read on the forward strand.
CTTGCAATTAAACATACCTGCAGTGAGCATTGGATTCAGGTGCACAGAAAGTGAACTATACAGCATACAGAGCTTTGGATCAGGAGGCAGGAAATCCAGGTTCAACAACTAATTTTGTTACTGTCCTGCTGAACAGTCCAGTTCACTTCATGTTCTTTATTTTGCCACTTTCCTAAGTTTTTAGGGCAAAAGTTGTCTCTTAGTCGGTGTTTTTCTCCAGGTTCAGGATAATGAGACCCTAATAAAAGTCACTGTACAATATTCATTATTATTAATGAAGCTTTAAAACAGGCAGTGTTACTTACCTTTCACCAGAAAAAAAAAAAAAAAAAAAAAAAAAAGAAAGAGTAACAGAATGTAAAACAACAGGGCCCTTTAGTCTAATATGAAAGCAAATGCAAAATTAAATTCAGATAGACAGAAGAGAGTAAGTAGAAATTCTTTTTGTTGGCTTTTAACTGCCCTTATAGATTCACCTGGTCTGGATGCTTGCTACACTTACCTCCTGAATTTCTGATGTTATTCTTTTAGGATGAAAATCCTGCCTTTCTTGAAGTCAGTGGCAAATCTTCATTGATTTTAATACAACGTGCCCAAATTTCATGAAGATTTTTGGACTTTCTTCAGGTGGTTTTTAACTAGAAGAATGCCTACATGAGGATTCCAGAGCTTTAGCTAGAAAAGTGGCAATTAGGATGTTGTTCAGCTCATTTTTCCCTCCTGGCATTAACTGACTGTGATGAAAAGAACCACACATTCCTTCAGTCTATCGGACAACTGCAATTTAGTGGTAGTTGGCTCTAAAAGCTTCCATTCTGAGCCCCATAAGATATGCACATGAGGCGATACCAAAACATAATCTAATTTCTTTCTTTTTTAACCAGTAGATATACAACACTTGTCCCTGTTGCCCTGCACTTTTAAAAAATGTGATCTTTTTTCAGGTTTCTTCAGAATCATTTTTCTGGCCTCCTACATGAATACACCACGAAAGAGCATGCTTCCCAATCAAGCTGTTCTCCCGGTTGAGCTGTGAGCATGGCCTCTGCATTACTCCCTGCTGCTGACCAGAGGCCCTGACACGGAACGCTTTGCTCTGCCTATCACCGTTTTGCTGTTGTCTCCCACATTGAGACAGAGTTCCTCGGAGCAGCAGCTTTTGGGACAACTAAGAGCACTCTAAGAAGTTTTCTGCTGCATGTCCCCATCCTAATTAGGGTCCTAAGATTTAAACCCATCCTTTTGTTATTAATTTAATTGTCTCCACACTAGATATTCCATGAATAAGCTAGAAGGTTATGCTCAGAGATTAATTACTTTTCCTGTTTCTTACCTTTAAGTAGTAAAATTCTCCAGACTTGAGTCTAGTATCAGCCCTTAGACTTGATCAAATAACCATCCTGGATTTGATTTCCAAAGAATCTACTTAACTTCCTGTAGTGCTGAAAATAAATAAAACAAATCGTATAGCAGCTGCTTCACCGAACAAGAGATGCAGTACCATCACCTGTAATGGAATCGATGTCATCTTTTCTTATTCAGTTCTCAGAAACTGGAATTATTGGACAAAGAGGAGTCTTATGTGCCAAAAACTTAGCAGGTTTTGTGAGAAGTTTTTATCTCAAGCAATGTCATTCTCAAGGAATCTCTTTAAGGAATCGTACTACTAGGAGAAATGAAATCTGTCTTAGGCCTACCCTGTGTAATGCATATTCTATTTTCAGATGTGTCTGATTCTCTAGCTATCTTTTTCTCTTCTTGTTATCCATTATAACTGGAATATATCTTCAGCTTCTTGTCTCATATGCTGTTCATGTTTTCACAAAAATACTCCAGCAAATATCAATCACCATTTATTTAGTTTTATTTCAGTAGTCAGTTCCAATTATTTTGACTTATGTGATAAATTTTAGAAGCACTGCCAAAACCAGTGTGTCAATTATCTACACATGGGACAGGGGAGGTTTCAGAACAATCATAAAGAGACTGATTTATGTAGTTAATCTAGAAGTGTTGGTGTACTAAAAGAGGTTATCAGTTTATATTCCTGACTAAACTTTAAATAGCATTCTGATATTTTTCAAATGTCTTTTACTTAGCTATAGAAACAATATCTTATATGTGAGTAGCAATGATACCTCTTCTATTGTCTTATGAAACTTGTCATTCCACTTCTCAAAGTCATTTAGATTTATGGCCCAAAGTATGGCCAGGAAGTCCATTCTGGCCCTTCCATGATCACCAAAACCAGCAGAACTCTCCTGGTTGAGTATCTTTTGCATATGCATGCATCCCAGGACCTGTGCTCCTGGGATGACTTCTCTGGGTACCAGAACAAGGGAAATGTAGGTGTGGTGTGGTGGCAAGCTGGACGAGTGCAGAAGTGACACTGAGATGTTGGTACATAGAGGACTCTGCTGCAGACAGCAGATGCCAGTCAGCCTCGAGACCTGGACATACTGTCCTCATGCTCTGAACGCAGTAGAAGCATTTATTCCCCTGGACCAGCTACCTCTCTCACTCACAGTAGCTTCACCTCCTTCGCTGCATTTCAATTGCTTCTGATTTTCACCAGAGTACTTGTAGGACCTGATCCTGTTTATGGCAACTTTAGACTCTGTTTTATAAACATTTATGCAGGCAAGCACTTTCATTCTTAGGTTTGCAATACTGGGGCCTGTCTCTTCAGAGAAAGTGTTGTTAGTAGTGGAAAAAGCAAAAACCCTTACTGAAGGATAACTGCATCACTATAAATATAATAAAATGCAAAATATAAATAATGAGTAAAATGTTTGATTTCCAGTGCTAAGCTGCTCCCCATTGACTTGTATGCTCTTTGCCATTTCTGGAAGCTGACAGGATTCTGCAGGAGCTGAAATTCTTCAGTGCATTTCATCATAGTTAGTAGCAACCAAATATCGATCCATCTGCCTTTACCATTGCATGTCTTTGAAAGAAACAAAGTACAGCCATTCTTCAAAAAATATTGAAGCCACATGAGTTGGGACACACTTTCAAACCAAATGTCTTGCATGCAGAGATATGTCTCTCGAATGCAAAATTCTCCATGTTCTACTATCTTGATTAAAATGAAAATTTAATTTAGTGTCAGCACTAAATATTGACATCTAGTTGTCTCTGACATAGGAAAGAAATCAGATCAGAAGTATAGTGGTTTTGCTTTACACACTGAGGTTGCTTCATAAATACATTGCGCTGCACTTAGACTTTCTCATTTTCAAATATTGTAATAAAACATATTTGATAATGATGGACTGTGCCAAATCTGATAACATGAGAGGATCAAACCCTCTGGCAGAAGGATATTCATCTGGTTTCTTCATCAGTGAATTTTCTATTGTTTAAGGGTATGAGGAGTTTCTAGTGAAAATTAAAGCACCGACTAAGCTTCTAAACTCCAACTGCCTCATGTAAGAAAAATGAAACAAATGCCTCATGGTCTTCAAGTCGTGAATTTAGCTATACTCGAATATTGCTGTTAGGGACTGGTGATGTCCTTCATCCTGTTCAGGTGAATTATGTGAGTGGGTTTAACAGATTGCACCTGTGTGACTAGCATTTGCCAGCACCAAGCCATTTATCCTGCCCTCTCCTATGAGCTCAGGTGTTTTTGAAGGAACCTGACCTAAAGTGCTAGGGTGTGTGAAAGGCAAGCCCCAGAAGCAAGGTGAGCATAAATACAGCCTTTCCCAAGAGGCAAAATACTCTGTTGTTGCCAAAATGTTTACAGCAAACCGTGCCACTCAGTATTGGAAGCTGGGTTTCTGCTGTATTTAATCTAATTACAGTTTCTGCCTATTTGTGAAGTCAGTATTGTAAAATGTCCTCCTGCAGCGACGAGCAAGGACAGACCCAGTAAGCACCTTTCAGATGCTAGGGGCTCCTCTATAGCGTTTGGTGTGGAGTGCTTTCGGGTGGGCTTTTAAGTTCTAATCCTTAGCTGTGTTGTTTACTGCTGCTTTACTGCCAGTGCTAATAATAGGAAACTAAAAATTAAACTAGTTAGTGGCATTGCTAAATAAAGAGCAGCGCTGATGAAAAGTGGTGTTGGCATGTAGCCACGGCATAGTGGAAGCAGCCAAAGTGTTGATTGTTATTTACTGCGCAAAGTCACCCATGCTGGGTGGGAGCCAGCCCTCTTGTTTCTGCTTGTTTTTGTCTGAAACTAGCAGACTGCTGCCACAGTAAGTGGGAGATGGGAAGAGGCTTCTGTTTGTATGACTGTCTTTCACTGGGAGGCTCGAAATCTTGTACATCTTTGCTGTGCCATTGGGAAGTATAATTTTTATGCCTAAATTGTAGCAAAAAGCTTTGAGTTTTATCTGATGAGAGGAGGCTTGAAGGGAACTTTTAAACATATTTCACGAATGGATATCATCAGGGATAGGTACCGTTTAAACCCACAGACTTTCACGATGTTCCCTGAGATTGAGGCTGTTGTCACTGAGCGATGAGAAGAGCCTACAGCTTCTGCGACAGCAGTGATAACCCAGTCATCTGGGCCATAGACCTTGCGAGCCTTTTGCTAAAGTAACTGTGCTGTAATTGTACTGTGCATTGGATCAGGAAGGAAAGCTCGGACACGTGGACGCATACGCAGGCAAGCGTTAGAGTGGGGATTGGGGCACACGACTGTCTCAGATAACCATCCCTAACCAATTCACAGAATAATCTTCCTTATGTGTTACTCTGCATTTCTTTCATCCTCATTCACGAGGCTCAACAGAAAATACTTCTTCACCTCCATTACTATTAAGGCTCATAAGTATATTCAAGTATAACAAGACCATAGGATATTCTTATATGTTCTGAACTGTAAGGCTTAATTCTGCAATCCCTGAAAATAATAGCAAGCTCTTTTAGGGGGAAATTTTGGCCCCATCGAGATCATCAGATTAATCTGATCCTAGGCATACTTTTGGTGAACATATTTCTGCATTCCTCTTTGCTTGGTAATGATACACCATCTTTCTAAATGATGGCACAGAATTTAGTTTTAAAAATGTAAAACAAGAATAGTTTTGGTAAAGAAAAGATGCTGTGAAAGCTTTTTCTATAGACAAGTCTTGAGAAAGCTAAGCAGGAAAAAAACCCAAGAACTAGTTCAGTTTCAACAGACAGGTTAAATTAGTAGCTGCCCCTCTTCTGGTAACACTATAAGTAGAGGTGATAATTGAAATAAAAAACACCAGTGGTTTTCAATGTAATTGAATTGAACACAGGTTATTCTTTAGAGAAAATGAGTGAAAATCCATCAAGATAGACATAGGTCATTATAAGCATATTCACTCATATATAATGTATATTGTTGAACATAGTAGGGATAATATCCCACAGACAAAAAGAATACTAGTGCTGGTCATAGAATTAAATCTTTCTTAAGAGTAATTTCATGAGTGTGGTCAAAATACAAAGTGGTTTTTTTTTTTTTTTTTAGACTTGTAAAATTCCTTCTCTCTGTGTATCTTCATGTGTCTTACACATACTAATGTGCTGAGTCTCTCAACACTCCTACAAAGTTGGAAAGGCTTTACTGATGTATTAATTGATGTACTAATTAATCTTGATTTTACTTCAGGAAGTATTTTTATAACAAAAATTTCTTCAGCTGTAATGTGTTTTAACTCCTATGTTTTTTATGTGTTTTATTTTAAATAGACATAGTATAATTGTGGAGCATGAATTATGGTCTTTGAAAAAGCTAGGGTTGACTTGGCAGGAGGGAAACAGAGATGTCTGAAAGGGCAAGGTTGTCAGCAGGTGATTGACATCAGCAGAGCACAGTTATTGTAATAACTATGATATCAAAACAGTTACATCAGGGAAAAATTCCCTGACTGACTCCAGTTCTGCCTTCTGGCATACCCAGATCCACATTAGTGTGGGAATTCTTTGTGCATTAATGCACTATTAATAATGCATTAAAATTCATGTAAAAATTCATTAAGATTCATGTAAACATAAATATAGAATATAATTTTAAAATGTTAGGAAAGTTAGCAAATATATTAATTATTTTATAATAATTTTATAGTTTTGGAATACGTAAATTGATTAGAGGTAAAAAAAGAGATTTCCGATTCATTTGAGACATTTCTGATTATCTTGTCTTCCTGAGAAAACGAACGGATGTTCTGTTAACGTGCAAGTGGCATGAAGAAGAAGGCAGCTATATCTGTTGTCTAGAGTAGCTGGTAACACTTCCACTAAACTATTGTTAGAGGATAGTAAACTGAGGAGGGAACTTCCCTGTCTATCAGAAGAAAAGAAATTACACTTTCTTGTTTATACTGAGGGTCTTTTGTGACTTTAATATGAGATGTTATAATGTGGATTTTCCCCAAAGTCTCAGTTCTATGGTCTCATCTGGAAAGATCACTCTTATATATTAAAAAAAAAAAAAAAAAAAAAAAGGGGGGGGGGGTTTCTCTGAGTCTGTGTGGTTGCCACTACTGACAAGCAGATATCCAATGCACACAAGTTCAAAACTTTCTGTTGGTGTGCCCTTCCACTGCAACCTGCATCTGCTCATCTTCCCACTTCTGCACAACGGCGAGTAAGCGGGTGTACAGTCTTTGTTCACTCTCCCTGTCTATGGCAATGACTTGGAAGGCAATGAATCCTTTCTGCTTTTTGTGACTAGTAGATAGTACTTTAAAAGTAATTGCATGTAGGTTATGGGTAGCAGTCAGTCCTGGTGGAAAGCATCCGAACTTCCTGAAGACATCTAGGATGCTAGCTAGGGTGTACCTATCAAAATCACAGGAGTTCCTGGACTGAGGCTTTACTTTGGATTATAAGTAGTTTACCATACCTAGGAGCAGATCTGAATCCCTGGATTGTTGCGTGCACTTTGACTGCACCCCAACTCTACATCAAGCTGGATATGCATCGTTCCTCACTGACTCCCTTCTTCTCCCACTCCCTCTCCATGGTGAGGACTCAACAGTCCATATCACATCTCATTTCTCACTTTCTTTCAAGAGGTCAGTGACAGGCCATTTCACTGCAGTGTGACATGTGAAAAGTGGCACAAAATTCAGTCATTCCGTCCTGGGGGAATGGTATATCAGTTCCACTAGTTACAGTATCTGTCTTTGCCAACAATTGTACTTAATGAAACCAGAGACCTGCCACACTTGTGGCCTGAAAGAGATGGTGATTAATGATATACTAGTAAAAAATTAATAAGTAAAGCCAGTGTAATTTAGTCTGGCAAAAATTATGTAATTTCCTTAATAAACAAATAGAGACATTGACCAAAGAACAAGCAATATGCCTACAGGGCTGTAACAATGAATTAGTAACCTCTGCTGATAGCTTTGAACACATTTGGGACCTGCTGGGTTTTTGTAAATTATTCTTGTAGAACTGTGGAGTATAGTCCATTGATCTTATATTTAAAAGTTTAACCACTGAATGTCTTGTAGGGAATTCACAGGTTTAGTAAAGATGTACAGGGTCTGATTCACCACTGAACTTTTGCACCTTGATATTCTACTTTATGGTATAAGGAGACACAAGTTCAGCTGACATATCTACTAAAGGATTCTTGTAATGTAACATTTCCATTTTCCCTAGTGTACAAGTATTGTCAAATGTCAGCAAAGCACATTTATTTTCTTGATAATTAACTGCAGTTCCTTCAATAACTTTTTGGAAGAAAGGCAGGCAAGGTCTGGACTTGTTCCATTGTGTTGTAAGCAATAGTTTTGTGCCTGGCCAGACCCCAAAATGATAGGCGTAAAGAATAAAGTCAATTCTCATCCTCTGTGTGGAGTTTGAGACACCCTCCTGCCAATCTTCCCCCCCCCCCCCCCCCCACCCCCCAACTGCTTTGACAAACTGGCTTTTATAGCTGGCAAACAGAAAAGCTGAAGAAGAACAGAGAGTTGGGGGAATAATATAACTGCCTGATCAAAAGAACCAAAGTAGGTTTCTCTTCTGTAGTCACTGCAATTATCTCATACATGCACTGATTTTCTAAGAACTTCCTCAAAGCTTCCATTTGATGTGGAAGTGTTGAATGATAAATCAATACAAAGGAAATTAAATGTTTCTGTCATTCATCTACTTTCAAAAAAAGGTGTTAAAAAGCAGGAGCCCAAATATTGACAATACAGCAGTCCAGAAGACTGTGGTTCAAAGAAGCTCTTCAGAGAAATGACTGTCTATAACAGATTAGAAGGACAGGGTTTCTTTTTAGTTAATCCTTAGGAAAAATAACCCCTTGAAGTTTTACTAACACCTAAGTATAATAGACAATACTGTGCTTACAGTTTGATCTCTATGCTTCCATTGCCTTTGTAGAGTGACATTACTATGGCAGTAAAACAGTTCCTCTCCTCTCCCTTTATCTTTCTCTGTTACTGCTTCTTCCAGAAGTATTTGGAGCAAGGGAATGGAAAAAAGGAACATGCATATGTTTGTCTGGGATATTTTTGCTGTATCAGGGAGTGAACAAAAAGATCTTTTGAATCATGTAACTATTCCCAAGTTAGTTTTCCCAGTCTTAATTTCTAGCACTTTGTGTGGCCACTTTTCAAATATTTCAAGAGAGGGTTTTTCTGAATTCCTTTTTTGAGGTTGTTTCACAGGCTAATACAAAGCATCTCATTTTTGAGATTTTTTTCAGACTGCATTTGATTTTCCTTTAATGACATCAAACCCTTTTTTCCTCCAAAAAGCTTGTTTTGTTTGTCCCATCTATTTTAAAGCCCCTCTAAAATCACTTCACTTTTATTAGCTTCTGCTGTTTTCCTCCTACTCTTGGTCTTTCTCCTATGTTGCCCAATGATGTAATCTGAACTCCAACAGTGCTACCCACCCCTTTTTCATGAAAATCATTTCTGATTTGCATTCTTTTTTCTTTCTTTTTTTTTTTAACTGAAAAAAATCAATGTCAAAAGTGAACTCTGTCCTTTCAGGACATAAAGTTATTCACACTATCACTCACTTCAAAATCAATAGGCCATCTATTCCTAATAAATATATCAAGGATGAAGTAGATTTATATTTGTTACAGAGAAATAGGTTAAAGTAATTAATAATTAAATAATTAATTTTTTGATATTACTTCTGCTTGCCAGATTAAGATCAACCCTCCTTTCATGGCCACTATGGTTCTTGAGGGAGCACTGTTTTTTACTGTTTTCCCTGAGGATTCATGGCATTGATGTAATGTGATGCCATTGCTTACACTCCCTTGTGCTGGAAATCCTGAATTGCTGCCGATGCACAGAAAAGGGTTCTCTCTGCACACCTTCTCTGGCTTGTGCTACCGCAACAGCACAGGGCAGGATGTGACACAAAGTAAGAATGCAGAAGAATTATTATTAAAAGGCTGCTTTTCACAGGAGGTGCTAGTTCTTAAAAGTGAGCTGAGATTTTGGATCTGTTGGATTGGAAATTTTCATCTCTCTGATGCCTCCCTAGTTTAATCATGGATTGTTGTGTCTGATAAATGAGATAAAATTCAATGATAACTTGCTTAAACACTGTGAAGCATCTTTTGAAAGGGAAATAAAGATTAGGATCTAGAAAAGGTTTTGAGGTGTGGGGATTCAGAGCCGGCTTGATAGACCACTTCCACCAAGAGTAGGGAACACAGAGAATATATGAAGTAGGGCTTGGTGCCCTACTACAAAGGTAAAGAGAAAAGAGACAGGTAGGAGTAAGGCAGCAGCCCGAGGAGCGGTGACACTACATGAGCTGGGGAGAAACCTTTCTGGAGAGCAGAGGGAAGCATGTGCAGAAACAAGCGGGAGCAAGATCCATCCTGCAGCAGCACTAAGTAGCCCAAGAGGAGCAGAATGGTCTCATGAATCCGGGAAAACAGCCTGGGCTACCTTATATTGGAGAGAAAGCATGATAGTATGTTAAACACCAGGCATTCAAAGGAGTCACTTGAAACACAGTGGTGGACTTGCAGTGGTAGGAAGGCAAATGAACCCTTGGCATTGAAATTACTGCCTTGATTCTGTTGTTGCTCTTTGGCTTTTTTGTCACTTCCAGTTTTTACTTTTATTCTGCAGCTTTAACTTCATGCAGTGTGACTTTACCACCTCTGCTCAGCCAATTATCCATCTGACTATGAGAAATATGCATTTTTAATGATCTAGTGGCTTAATCACAACAGTACTTGGAATCATTAGTCATTTCAGCAAACTCAAACCATTTTTTAAATGTTACACTGCTTGTTTGAGATATTTTTTCCTATTTTTCTTTCATCCTTCCACCCTTCTTCTTTTGTAACTGCTTACCCTCCTGGCTACTGGGAGTTCAGCTTTATTTTTCAGACAGTATAACGAGCCTGTGCCTGAAGAGCCAGTACCTGAATAACAACACTGGGAAGTAGGAACACTATTATCTGAAACAAATCGGCAAAACCTATTCAGGCTATTGAGGGTCAGAGATTTAGATTTAGGTTTCGAAAGCAGCAGTAGGTAAGATTTATAAGCTGGTAAGATTTATAAGCCTAATTGTTTTTGGATCTAGCTCAGCTGCTGAAGTACAACTCCTGATCAACAAAGCTATTCGGGCAGAAGTCGTTAGGGTGGATGCAGTGATGACAGTAATGCGTCAGCCTTCGTGTGGGGTGTGAAGGGGGTCTGGGTCCTTTCTGGGTGAGATCTATCTGTTTTTCTACTTCACCTACGGCATGGTGAGATCACATAGACGTATTTCACCGAAGTTGCTACCTTTTCCATCATCTGGAGGACTTTGTACTTCAGTTTCTTATGTCCACTACTTCTGACACGTTATCTGGCAGAAGGGGGATTGGAATAATTTGTGAACCGAGTGTCTGTGGGCTTGTTCCAGAAAATTTATGTAGTACTTGAATACTGTAGCTGATGATTTTTCAGATCACTTGAATTCTCTTGTGGTCAGATTTTCTACTGGTCTGTAACCTACCTAGCCTAGAAAAAACACTGTACATTTCAGTCGTAAGCCTTGCTGATATAATACATTAGCATAGCTACTCTAAGAAATGTTCCTATTTGATAAAGCTTTGCCGATAATTTTGCTGAGTAATTTTACTACACAGCTGATCTCTAGCCATGGGAGGTCAATACAGTCTAAGTATACAAAAGTGTGCACTTATTAAACACAGAATATATTTTTTTCTGAATAAAGCTAGATGTTTAGTCTAAAAATACTCATTGTAAGTCATAGTGGGGGAAGTGAATTTGGTATTGCAATTCATGTTGTGAATTGTATAATTATTATTTGGCTCGGTGTTCTGCAAATATGATAGACATAAGAAGGCCTGTGTTTCATTCACAGGTAACAGAATAAGAGAAATGCTATAGAGACGTTGTCTGAAACATTGCAAATATAGCAAATTTAAATGAATCTTAAGTATGCAGCTTTGGAAGTAGCGAGTTCACAAAATTGGAAGTTAATTTTCTTAAGCCCCCAAAGCATTTAAAGACTGTGGAAAAAAACAGGCTCCAGAACTTGTTGCCTAAAGTCTCTAACTTACACCCTTTTGTTCTGATCAGCATGCTCATGCTCATACTGGCAAATTATCAAGGTCTGCTTGTCAAACAACGCTTCTTGTCTCAGCCCTTAGAAAAGCTCTGTCACATCCATGGGCAACTTTCCAAGGCTGTTCCACAGTACAAATTCCCACTGAAATTAAGGGCGATCACAGTCATAACCACACTTCAGTGAACAAAGAAGAGTGAAAAAGCTTTTCCTAGTGTCCAATGTGCACTCACAAAACTCAGACTGTGGCTATCGCCCCTTGTTATATTGTTTGCCACTGGCACTAAGAGGCGGCTCCCTCATCTCTGCTACTGCCCTTTAGGTAGGCTGCTGTTAGCTGAAGCCTTAACACTGACCTAGACTGAATCAGCAGGCTCTGTCAGCCTCTCCTCATAGGCCATGTGCTGTCTGTCCCTGATGGTCTTCGTGGCCCTCTGCTGAACTGTCTCCAGTTTCCCCACATCGCTCCTAACCCGGGAGGGCCCCCAAGACTGGACACAGCCTTGCAGCTGCTGCCTTACCAGTGCCAAGCAGGGACAGGGAATAACTCCCTGGCCATGGCCCCGCAGGTGGTTTGCCTTGTCTGCAATCCAAGTGCCTTGCTGGCTCATATGCGACTTGACATCTACTGCAGCCCCGCATCTTTTTCAGCAGTGTTGCCGCTCAGCCAGTCGCTTCACAGCTTGGACTCATGCAAGAGACTGTTTCTTCCCAGATTCAGAATTTCTTGTTGCAATTCTTGTTGAACTATATGAGGTGTCTGTTGGCCCAGATGTTCTTAATAATTTGGCCTACATCATATTTTTAAATCAAGCCGATTTGTTAAATTCTTAGGCAGTAAGGAATAGCCATAAAGATCTGATCCAAGTCCTGTTTAGTTTTGTGTTTATGGAAAATTTAAATTTTCAGTCAGAATAGAAGTACACGCAAAAGCAGAAAGTATTGCAAGTCAGAGATAATTAAGTGAATGGACCTAATGGACATAAAATGAAGCAGAACAAACACTGACAGAAAATAAAGCATGGAACATGAAGTTGACATGCAGAAGCCTAAAATGAAAATGTATTTAAAATTGTCAAAGCTTTGTCAGTTTAATCCATCATACAAAATTGTTTATTAAGCAGACAAAAGTCAGATCTTTGTGCTTGTTTCTGCTTCATTCTCTTTCCCACACTTCCCTTCTCTATTTCTTCTTTTTTGTGTCTTTTTGGGGTTGCCTCTTGTCTATGAAGAGTGTTGATTAGGTGGCAAAGAAGAATCCACATCTTGCAGTATTCTTAGAAATACTGAAATAAAGGACAGCATGAAGCTGGTAAATAATTTACAGGTTTTGAAATGGTTCATAAGACCTTGTGTTAAAACTGTAATTTCCCAGCAGTAAAATTACAAGAAGAGAGATCATCAAAAGGCAGAAACATATTTATTATTCTCTCTCTTCTTTCTGTCAGTTTATCTTATTTTCTCTTTAAAGGAGAGAACACTGGACTCAAGAAAAAATAGCCCAAGATGAACTTTTACTCATTTTTTTTCTCCTTAAGGAACATATAATACATCTTTAATGTAATTGTAAAAGACTGTCAAACAGAAATTTTCTTGAACAAAATAAATTACATACAGCTGGAGGGAAATAGAATATAGGAAATGGTTTAAATGAGTTTCACATTTTTCTTTCAAACTATTTAATTATTTTGCTTTCTTTTATAAGAGTTTAATGAAAGGTAAGAAAGATTTTTTTAATTACAGTTGGTACAGTAGAATCAAGTCAGCAATAACTTGACATAAAGCCATGGGGCATACTTAACAATTACAATATTAAATGTCCTTCACTGAACCAGAGAAATCTTCCAATAAGTACAGTGAAGCCAGATTTATGAGTAAAGAATAGAACAGTCTTGGAGGTAAATGACGTTGGCTACATATATATTTGGATTAAAATTATATAAGAACAGAACTGTTCACAGTCTCATAGCATCTCAGAGGAAAGATCCAAGCTATGGAAAAAGCAGCTGGGACTATACTTTCCTGATAAGAGTAATTGGTGAGCCCAGCAGATTTTTAAAGCATGTTCTTAAGATACCACTGCTACAGATCTCCAAGGATGGACTAGGTAAGGTGTTACTGGCAATGCGGAGGTAAAGAGCTGAGGAAAATACAGAGGGTCAGCCCAGCTGACCACGTGGTCACTCCCGGCTCCACTAATACACAAGCCTGGGAAAGTAGGCTGCCATTTCAAGCAACGTTTCTTTCAAACAATATGGGGAAACATGAGTTCATTAAGTGACAGAAAAAGGTACAGACTTTTTAAATAAGGTATGCAGATCATGTATTTCTCTAAAAACAAGCTGTGTTGCAGCTGCTAACTTATTTTGAACTAACATAAAAAATAAATCAGACAAATTTTTCCAGAGAACCTTTGATTCACCTCTGGCATGTCAGCATTTGAATGCGATCAAAGCATGGAAGTCTTATTCTTATCAATTCTTAGGCTAAAGACTGTCATAGTTGGAAGTGCTGATGTTTCTTGTGCCTGTAAGACCTACTGTAAAAAGGGGAGTCATTGTAAAATGTGTATATTTTGTATGTCTGTCTTATCCAAGGAAAAGGTAGAAAAATCGCTTTACATATTAGTGAGGCATACAGCTAGGTGAACCTAAATATACTTTTTGTCATTCATTATATGTTAAGCTTATCAGAAAAAATGCAAAATCTGAGTTATACAAATTCAAAAATAAAGGTTTTCTTTTGTAGTTCCCCCAAAATGCTGCAAGCTTTTGTCTGAAAAAAAGAAAAGAAAAGCAGAATAGAAAGAAGCCACTGCTTCTTTTTCTGAATTCTCAAATACTGCATTGCCCTTTTACACTCCCATTTATCTCAGGGAGCAGGTCTAGGAATGTTGAGAGATATAACAGTATGTAATTGGAAGAGGAATTTATGAAATACCTTTGTTACATTTTTTTGTATTGAATAAATATATCATTATATCGATGAGTCTCTGAATGCTTCACCAAAGTTTTCTTTAGTAGACTTCAAATACAAGTAAAAGTTATGGTCTACTGTATGCATTTATACAACTCCAAAAAGCTTCATATGAAAAGACAAGCAGCATAGTAAACCTAATTAGGGACCACAGAGACACTAGAACATCTGATTACAGTTCTTATGTGTCACTGGTAAAAGCAGATGGAGATATTTTAGGATGCCCTTGCACCCAAACTCATAATAGGCAGGGAGATCCTGCCTCAGTTAATGGATTGCTCCTTACCTGGACAGGCAGATTTCTGATGAAAGGTAGAGATTCTGGATCCATTGCACTTCTCTCCCTATTCCCCAAAAGGCTTTGATTTGAAAGGCAGCGTGGCCCAGCAGATCGGATAGAACTGGTCGTATGGAGATCTGTGTTCTAATTCTGCCTCCACCAGTGCCAGCCTCTACGGCCAGGCACAAACAATTTCCTGCTTCTGTCTCCACGATTCCTCTTTGTCTGGTCAGACAGAATTGTCTCTTAATCTGCATTTACACATTCTCCATTCTGGTGAAGATCTGATTTTGGCTGAGTAAATGACATAAGTCAAAGTAATCTTAGATTTACAGATTTGATATGCATTTTTCAGTGCATTCATCTCTCAGCTAGATTGCACTATTTGTTTCTTAGCATAAGTTGCCATAGCTATGAATATCTCAGTATTCCTCATGTGATTTAAGAAACATTATGCTTTATCTTCATTTGAAAATATTTCTTTTCCCCAGTTTAGGACTAGGAGTCTATAAATTGGAGCCATCAGTCCAAATAGTTAGCATAGCAATGGACAAAAATAAATGTATGAAACTTAACACTTAATTTGTCTCTCCTCTGTTTTCAGAAATACTTTCCTGGTAAAGAGCTTGCTTCCTACCCCGGGATTAAAAAAGGAATTAAGGCAAAAAGAAATTAAGTGCATTGCCCCAGGTCATCTGTTCAGTCTAGCAAATTCAGGACTAGTACTCAGATGTCTTGTCTCCGATATTCCTGCACTAGCGATACTGTGCTCCTTCTGTTTCTTTCATCTCTTTACATAAGTCATTTTTGTAAAGTCACTGCTCTAATCCTCTTTTTTCTTCTCCTCTACATCCTTTCATTTTCTCCTTAATCTGCCTGCTCTGTAGCTTTCTGCTTGCCCTTTTTAACACATTGCTGTTCATGAACAAGAGGTAAAGAGGCAGAAGGATCTGCGAGGCTTGAATGAGACTTTCTGTGTTAGGGTCTTTTGAATTCCTTGGATAGACCTTTTCAGGTAGAATATGAGTGTGGATTCTAGTAATAATACCTAACTGCAAATGCAGTACAGGCATACCTCGGAGATATTGCGGGTTCAGTTCCAGACCACCCAATAAAGCGACTATCACAATAAAGCAAGTCACATGAATTTTTTGGTTTCCCAGTGCATATAAGAGTTATGTTTACACTATACTGTAGTCTATTAAGTGTGCAATAGCATTATGTCTAAAAAAAAAAAAAAGTACATACCTTAATTAAAAAAATACTTCATTGCTAAAAAATGCTAACCATCATCTGAGCCTTCAGCGAATTGTAATCTTTTTGCTGATGGAGAGTTTTGCCTCGATGTTGATGGCTGCTGGCTGATCAGAGTGGTGGTTTCTGAAGTTTGGGGTGGCTGTGGCAATTTCTTAAAATAAGACAACAATGAAGTTTGCCGCTTCGACTGACTCTTCCTTTCATGAAGGATTTCTCTGTAGCATGCAATGCTGTTTGATAGCATTTTACCCACAACAGAACTTCTTTCAAAATTGGAGTCAGTCCTCTCAAATCCTGCTGCTGCTTTATCAACTAAGTCTATGTAATATTCTAAATCCTTTGTTGTGATTTCAACAATGTTCACAGCATCTTCACCAGAATCAGATTCCATTTCAAGCAACCACTTTCTTTGCCCATCCATAAGAAGCAACTCCTAATCTGTTAAAGTTTTATCATGAGATTGCAGCAATTCAGTCACATCTTCAGGCTCCACTTCTAATTCTACTTCTCTTGCTATATCCACCACATCTGCAGTTACTTTCTCCACTGAAGTCTTGAATCCCTCCAAGTCATCCAAGAGGGTGGCTCACAGCTTCTTCCAAGCTCCTGTTAATATTGATATTTTGACCTCCTCCCATGAATCATGAATGTTCTTAATGGCCTCTAGAATGGCGAATCCTTTCCAGAAGGTTTTCAATTTACTTTGCTCAGATCCATCAGAGGAATCACTATCTATGGCAGCTATAGCCTTACGAAATGTATTTCTTAAATAATAAGACTTGAGAGTCGAAATTACTCCTTCATGCATGGGCTGCAGAATGCATGTTGTGTTAGCAGTCATGAAAACAACATTAATCTCATTGTGCATCTCCATCAGAGCTCTTGGGTGACCAGCTGCATTGTCAATGAGCAGTAATATTTTAAAAGGAATCCTTTTTTTCTGAGCAGTAGGTCTCAACAGTGGGCTTAAAATATTCAGTAAACCATGTTGTAAACAGATGTGCTGTCATCCAGGCTTTGTTGTTCCATTTATAGAGCACAGGCAGAGTAGATTTAGCATAATTCTTAAGGGCCCTAGGATTTTTGGAATGGTAAATGAGCATTGGCTGCAAGTTAAAGTCACCAGCTGCATTAGCCCCTAACAAGAGAGTCAGCCTCTCCTTTGAAGCTTTGAAGCCAGGCATTGACTTCTCCACTCTAACTATGAAAGTCCTAGATGGCCTCTCCTTCCAATATAAGGCTGTTTTGTCTACACTGCAAATCTATTGTTTAGTGTAGCCACCTTCATCAATTATCTTAGCTAGATCTTCTGGATAACTTGCTGCAGCTTCTACATCAGCACTTGCTGCTTCACCTTGCACTTTTATCTTATGGAGATGGCTTCTTTCCTTAAACCTCATGAACCAACCTCTGCTAGCTTCAAACTTTTCTTCTGCAGTTTCCTCACCTCTCTCAGCCTTCATAGAATTGAAGAGAGTTAGGACCTTGCTCTGGATTAGGCTTTGGCTTAAGGGAATGCTGTGGCCGGTCTGATCTTCTATCGAGACCACTAAAACTTTTTCCATATTAATTGGCCTAATTTCAATATTGTTGTGTCTCAGGGAATAGGGAGGCGTGAGGAGAGGGAGAGAGACGGGAGAGCAGCTAGTCGGTGGAGCAGGCAGAACACACATGATTTATCCATTAAGTTCGCTGTCATCTGTGAGTGTGGTTCGTGGTGCCCCAAAACAATTACAATAGTAACATCAAAGATCACTGATCCCAGACCACTGTAACAGATACAATAATAATGAAAAAGTTTGAAATATTGCGAGAATTACCAAAATGTGACACAGAGACATGAAGTGAGCACATGCTGTTGGAAAAATGGTGCCGATAGACTTACTTGACACAGGGTTGCCACAAACCTTGAATTTGTAAAGACCGCAATATCTGCAAAGTGCAATTAAGTGAAGTGCAATAAAATGAGGTGTGCCTGTGTATGTTCTATACCACTTTGTTATATGATCTCACATGTACATAATTTGTCTGAACCAGATTAGATGGACCTGCTATTTATTTATTGTCTTTAACTTTCTTCAGGAATGTCCCAGCGGTGTTGTCAATGAAGACACCTTCAAAGAAATTTACTCTCAGTTCTTTCCACAGGGAGGTGAGTATTTGGAAGACATAAATAATATAAAAATGGAAGGAAAATTATGTTTCTGTTTCTAACTCTTGCAAAACAGCCTGTTGTTCAAATTAACAAGATGTTTGTTACCAAATTCAGTTTGAACTCGCAAGTTACTTGATGGCTAGACAAAATTAAGGTTATACATTTCAGAATGAAATGCAATGATATCTACAAGATGTCAGTCGCTAGTTATGAAGTTACAACTTGGATTTATGTATCTTTGAAAACCAGGTTTCTCTGAGTAGGTTATTTCTTTTTAAACTTTCCATGTTATTCCTCATTGTCTTTCATTCTATGAAAAATTTCACAGTAGGAATTAAAACTGTAGGAGGCAGTGTGGTTATGATTAAAATCTAATATCAAAGGGAGAAGCCCCATTAATTTCTATGGGGTTCCTCTAGTTAAATGAGGGCTTTTATGCTACTCTAATTTCAGTGAAGTAATTTCCAAGGGTTTCATTAATTTCTCTGTCTTCATTATCTTTTAGTGCAGTGAAGGTAACACAAAAAAGTGTAACTAACAGAGTTTTTTGCCTTGAACCACAGATTTTCTTTCTGTCTGAATTGTTTTCCTCTCTTTTCTTCCTCTTCCTTTTTCCATTCAATTCTCCCTCTTCATATTCTCCTACAGCACTTCAATCCTGCCTCTTCATCTGCTCCCACAGCTCTTGAGATTTGCATGTTTCCCTGGGACTGTTCATAGCTCTTTCTTTTCACTTATATTTTTTTTTAAAAAAAAACCTTTAATTGGTAGGAACACAAACTCTTCCAATTAGTTTTATTTTAGATAAAAACCTAGAAGGTAAAGAGCAGCATTCACTGTGGATTACCATCACTGAAATCCTCAGCAAGTAAGCACACTCAATAGGTAAGAACAAAAGGCTGAAAGGTTTGACCTGCCTACTGATTATTTCTGTATCTAAGCTTTTAAACCAGGCTAACAATTGCACTTTCAGATATTATATTTTTTTAGTTACCCTGGCTTGTGAAAATCACTTCTCTGCATGTGATTTACTTCAGCTTAGAAACTTAAAATAATAACAAGAAAATATATAAGATTTGTTGCACTCAAAATTGTTTATGGCCAAAAGTAAAGTAAAGAATTTATTGTTAGTATACTTGAAATCTTAGAAGTCTAATGTTTAGTATACCAGATCTAATTGTTACAGAAAAAGAAAGAATACTAATGAAGTTAAAATTGTTATGCAGACACTTTGTTTCCACCCCTTTTCCTGGTGTTATGCTCACCCTTCCACGGGTCCTCTGAGTCTTACGGTCAGCGGTTTCCTTCTGGGGGTGGTGAGGATGGTGAGCTGTCAGCATCAGGAGTCCTTTGCTGGGAGGAATATGGTGGCCACATTCATGGTGTCTTCTTCCTTGCTCTAGGATCCACTCATGGTCATTTTTATATGTTCGCTAACATGCTTTTACACCTTTCTCTTTCTTCATTGGTCTGCAGCTCTACATGACATATGAATTGACTATATATAGTGCCTGCTACGTATGTTAGATACTACTGCTTTGTTCTCTTTGTTACTCCAAATCCAGTTTTGTCCAGCTCTTGGTCTGCATTCCTCTAACTGACAGTGAGCAGTTTATAGCCCTGGGGTCTCCAGTGCAAGCCTGTGCCCCATCTCTCACCATCCCAGGCCCGTGCTCCTCCCTGCTGCATGCTGTGCCTCCGCTCCAAGGCCTCTGCTGTCCTACCAGCCCTGGATTTTTCTACACTGCATCATTGTGTTAGAATCATAAATATCTCATCCTACGGAGAATAGCTGCTTGTTTCTGCTGCCTATATAAAACTATGGTTGCACCTCACAAAGATAAACAAAAGTAAAACAAATTAGCCTTAGACACCTGGTCAGTTAGAGAAATTGCAGTCACAGCTAAACCAATTAGAACAAAGCTGCAGGCAGGTTGAGAAAAGTTTAGACAGAGCAAGCCTGACAAGCCTCTGCCGGAGGTCTTGAAAATTCAGTACAAACCCTGTTACTAGCAATGGCAAGACTGTATTATGGGGGTACGTGGTTACACTGTCTGCTGCCATTTCAACAATGGCTTTCCCCTACCTGCAACACGGGAACTACACTTTTTGGAAAAAATATGCTTTCCCCTCTCCCTTCATTTAATGTTTGTAAAATACAGTAAAAAGATGTCTTAAAAAATCAGGATCCCACAGACTACTACAGATCCCTAGGTTCCATTCATTTGTGAGCCCATACAAGGAAGTTCTTCCCACAAAAGTCAAGTTCAAAACTCTTGTTTAGTTCAGAGGTGTTAATATCGTAATGTTACCTGTCATCTTTATAGCACCTTAGGCTTTACTCAAGTGGGAAATCTTTTTCTATAGGTTTCCTGAAAAGAAGCCCATGTGTTTGATTAAAAATCAACACATGGTAAGAAAGTATCAAATCCAGATAATTCATTTATCAGTAATATATGCCATTTTGTACTTTCAAAGGCATTTTTAGTTTTTTAAAAATAATTTCAGACCTCTCAATGAAGATCATTCAGAAGCTCTTCCTCATGAGAAACCATTTCATTCCCCTTTCCATGTTCAATAGCCTCCACTCACAGGTACGCCATGTAAATAGTTCATAAATACTATGTACACTACTGGGTAAACAAATGTACAAACTTCATATAGCTTTGCTCAAAAAATCAGGAAAAGTATTCACAGGGAACAGCAGAAGAACTGATTGTCCTGTTATTGAGTGTAACAGCTCACATCAGTATGTTTGCTATAACTGCCGTGGGCTCCGTGAGACAGGAATCTTTCTCTATGTTTATATTTTGCTCAATGTATTTTACATAAAAGACAGTTGCAGATGTTTGAATATGATTAGTACCAAAAACATAAACTTCTCAGAGGGCTTTGTTAACAGCAGCTCTCTTGAAAACATTTTGAGTTTTTTATGCTGAATGTTTGACACCCTTAGTTAAAAGAAGCTCATATTTCAGGGCAGAGTGAGTTTTTCAGAAACACTCAAGATCCCATTATCCTAAAAGAATATGATAAAAGTAATAACGGTTTCCATAGGAACACAATTAGAATAAAGCAGAACTGCTTTACAAAGTGTCTTGCAGAAATTTTATCCCATTAAGGAATGGGATAATTTCCATCAGGAATTTTGTGTAGTCAACTTTGGGAAAAGATATATTTCCCAGTCTTCATGAAAACTAATTTTTATGTCACTTTTTTTGTGGAACTGCACAAGATAAAAGTTTAAAATTTATTAAGTGACTTTTAAAAATTCTGTTCCTACTATGGATGGATATATTCCAAGATAAGAAGTACATTTTATATAATTATTTTTCTATTCTCTTACATCCATATTTGGTTTTTTTTTATTTTTTAAGAGACCTGAATATTTTATACAATTATTATTTCTAATAGGTTACTATTAAGATTTTTTTTTCTTCTTGGGGAAATAAATATTACAAGTACATGACAAATGTATGTTTTGCTTTCGATTTTTTTCTTTTGCAAAAGACTATTTTTGTATTGTTTAAAACATAACAATATGAAAAGAGAAAGAAAAAAGTTTTATAGTGTAATCCTTACTTGGTCATCATTCTTCAGAGTCTGGCTTATGAAGATTTTCAGCAGCCATGATCACTGTAGTAATTTCAGCTGGGTAGAACAAAGACCTTATCTTACACCAAAAACCATGAGGATGTATCTTTGTATTCTTTTCTATTGGATTCATTCTGATTTTCACTAGTCTTTCATCAGTTTTTTTCATTTCATTCTGTAGATTCCTGTGTTGACTTTTGCCACTCTGTGTGAGGTCTGGGAACCAGAGTCTATTCTTTGTTCCCCAAAATAGTAAAGATATCTTCTGAGCACAATTAATTGCCTGTGTTTGTATATCCCTACATGTTAACAACCAGGTGAGATCATCACATCAAAGTATCTAACTAAGCAGCCACATTAGATACCTAAGTCTTTGAAAGTATTGCCAACATATTGTATGCAGCTGAGGCCTTTGGATTGCAGTTGCACTTACAATATTGTTTTTGTGTATGTCTGGATACTAAAAAGAAAAGAAAAATAATCTTTTGTAATTGCAGAGAAAGAACGTGTTCGTACACCCCAGAATCAAAACTTACGCCATGTATGTACATCTGTGCCCCAAATATTCAATGTAAGGCAAAAATGGATACAACAGGGCGTAACATTATAACTATTCATATCATTTAAGCAAATGGAATCATATTGTGTAACATTTGAGCTTTAGGGTGACCAAGCAATCATCAAAAAGTCATCTTCCCATGTCATACATCAAGTCCATCAGGGGACTTCCAGGATTATCCAGGATAAGGGCCAGGAAGAGTAATAAGGGGACAAGGGACCCATATGAATAGCAAAGGAGGTGATAGAGAATTGCGACAAAATCAATGTATTTTAAAAGGCAGAAGCTTTTTGAAAAGCTTTCTCTGCTAGAAAGGCACTCCAGTGAAGGTAACTTCTTTTTAGTAAACGGGGAAATTGTTGCTGTGTAGGTGAATGAATAAGCCCCATTAGCTACCTTGCATTCATTCAACACTCGGTTCAAATGTTTGTCTGAATTATAACCTGGGACTTGTTCTTAGACTTGCAGGTCATAGATAAGAGTCAACACTGAATAATTATTACATTCCTCCTCAGTTATGAACAGAACAGCTTATGTTCATAATTTGATAAGGGATACTGTTGAATACATAATTATCACTTTTTTGTCTCCAATATTTAAGATGCCTTAAGTGTGTATATCTCAAAGGAATTAGGATTTTACATCTGTTCCTACCACGACCTGTCAAAATATTAATGTAGCCTACTAGTTATGATATCAGGGCACTGAAAAGAAACCATATTTCATGATAAAGTAAAGCTTTTGTCTACTGTGATTAATATTGAAGAGCTAGTGGGGGGAGAAATCACATTCCGTAGCACTGATTAAAGTACTAGTGTACCATGCCCTACACTGATTTCAAAGACAAAATTTCAGAAAACTTCAACAGATGTTTTACCTGAACAAACAACCCTGAAAAAGACCTGAGAATTTTTTACAGTTTTTCAAAAAAGGTTACTAGCAAGAAAAAATTCTGCAAATACAGATTTTTTTACTTATATACCAGCGTACAAAAAGGGTATTAAATTGTATCATATGTGGGCAACAAACAGTAAGAAAAAAACCTTGTTTTAACACAGTGATATTCATTATACATCCACAGAAAATATTTAGGAATATTTCACCTATTTATGAAATTAAACCCATGAGAATGGGAAGAGACATAATAATCAGTTTGCAGTAATTATACCTCCATAATATTTTTCTTCCGGAAGGTGGTTCAGAGTATATTCTGTTGCACAACAGATGTCTCAGCAGATTACATAAAATGACTATTAAAATCCTAAACATAAACTGAAGTCAACACATGTAAATTTTTCAGTTAAGTGGGAATTTGTATGTTAGATCATGCCTTCAGCAATTATACTGGTGGCAGGCTACATGCATGGATGAATGAATGTCTCAACAGTATTTTTTTGGAAATTCACTGAAAATGTATTAATGGATACAGCTAGGGTTCAAAGGCTGCAGAATTTGATCTCGTTACAATTCTTTCATACCCTACGAAATGAACATACTGAGGTAAGATCAGAGACTTGTCTTACTAATGTCAGGTCTGACTCTGTGAGGTACAAAGTTCTGAGTTTTAATTTATTTGGTTTCTTGAGATCAACGTGGCATTTAAGTCTGACCAAGACTATCACTCAGTGGAATTCAAAAGCATTGTTTGGGCTGTGACAAATACAGTTTTTTGGATTAACTTGAAAGGTAAATGGTTTAGTCCCAAGAAATCAAGAAAAGGCATCTCAGCAAAGGGTATGAAAGAGAACACTCATTCTGACGGAAGGGAAGTAAATGGAAAATAAAGTGTAAGGGGTCACTACCCTGGATTTAAATAGGCAGGACTAAAGTGCAACAGATGAAAACTAAAAGGCTGAGCATTTTCTACCAATTACTACTGTTTGGGATATAGGGTATTTTGGTTAGCTGTTATAAAAAGTTTATTTCAAAGCATTTGCTGCACGTGATGGACCAAAATACTGCCAGGAAAAGACTTCCCTCGTAATATTTGTATCCTGACTGAGATATTGTTCTACAGCCTCAGGAAGAATCATTTTAATTTCCAGGGCAACACTCAGGTTGCGTTCCTCTTTGATTCTGCAGTCATGACTGTGGCCAAATAGCAGGAATTCTCTTTGCCTTAGTTCCTCACCTATAAAATGGGGGCCACAACACTTCTTGTCTTACTAAAAGTTTGTGTGGCTAATGTTAATTAACCTAAAATTAATATTAAAATGAGGTAGAAGGACAAAGCAACAACTGTTATAAGTAAACAGTACCTCAGCCTATGTTAATTTGCACAGTTTTGAGAGAGGGGAACTACAGAGAGCAGAGCTGACTTCCCACAACCTTTGCAGCTTACATCAACAGGGCAATCTCTGGAGAAGTTTGCCATTTCCCTTTGTAATGTATTATTCCTGGAGCAGTTTGTATCTCTTGGAAGTAATTTAGTGGAAATGGGAAGATGGATGTTTACAAAAACTTATATTGACATATTTACATTGGATGCTCTATTGTGTTTCCAAAATGAGCCAATATATAAATAAGGTCATCTATTTTAGAGTCTTATTGACCACTTTGCTTAGTCACAGCCATTTTTTTCTAAGTTTTTAAGCAGCTAGCTAGAGAACAGGATGTTCATGGGGCTTAAGCCACAAACCAGCTTTAAGAATCTTCTTCTCTGGATAGGATTTTATCTCACCTATGGGCTGCCATTCATAAGTCAGGTGTGTAAAGTAAACTGCAGAAGCTGTGCAGCAGGAGCCTCCACCGTGGCATCCCTCCGGGTGATTGCTGCGCTGTGTTGAGCTCCGAGGGTAGTAGGAGCTTCTGACGAGCTCATCTTCACCTTGGGTAACGTGGCTGTCTTCAAAGTAAAAACAATGCGGCAGATGCACAGATGGTAGGGTCTGTTTCCTTCATTTAAAATGAATAAATGAACACATTTTTCTTCATTAACACATGAGATAGATCTCTGGTAAAGCAGAGTTCTCAGTAGCACAGATTGTTTCAGAGTACAGTAACGTGACTTCTTTGCCATTCTTTCAGATAATGGTGATTACTACTTTGCATGCAGAAATTATGATGAAAATGAATACAGACATTCTAGCTCTGTTTTTTATAACTCCCATTCCTAACAATATACTTACATGTACACTTGCACTTATAACGTATCCCTCGTCCTTTGCCCCCCCCCCCCCCCCCCAAAAAAAGTTAAAACTGGGATGAACATTTAGTCCTGCTGGTATCAGTTTTTTTCATGGAATGAAATTAAATGAAATTTGTGCTCACTGAAAACTATTCTTACTGTTTTAAATTGTAGATTCCACAACTTATGCACATTTTCTGTTTAATGCATTTGACACTGATCATAATGGATCGGTAAGTTTTGAGGTAAGTGCTACTGTTAGTTCTTTCTCTACAACTGCATATTTTGCCGCTCTTTGTAATTAAGTCTAGCTTGGGTTTCTTTTTTTGTGTGTGTGTGGTTCACATTAAAACTTTAGCTAGTGTGGCTCAAATCTCAAGGTTTTCCAATGTATTAACAAAAGCCATTATTATTTTGCAAGTGTATATCCCAGAACTGTAACTCAAACTATGGTGCTATGTAATATTTTTTTATAAATCTGTTCATTTAAAAGGCAATCTAATTTATAAGCAAGGTACCTAAAGGCATACTTGATCTTCCTCATGGCCTCCAGTAAGGTGAGAAGGACTCTGAACTCCATCTGATGTCAGTGAGGACTATGCAGCCAAATAAGGATGGCTCACGCACACTAATAGTTTCCAGGAGGAGGTCCTACAAAAAAGGCTTTAAGGCAATTATATTTGAAAGTACAGGAGTTTAAAATTCATTATTCTTCCACTTACTTGCCCAGTCTTCTTTCATAATTCTTCCTCTCCCTGCTAAGGCTGATGTCGTCACCGGCAACACAATAAAGAAGGCAACTCCCTGCAATAGTGTAGGTGAAAGCAGAGTGTACAAATTTCTGCAAAAAAGCCATTATTTTAAACTACAGAATTAAAAAAAAATCTCTCAGTTCACCTGAAAAAGGATATGCTTGCTTTGTCATGTTTTGCTTTGTGTGTTTTTTTTAATTAATGAATAGATAATATCCTTACAACTTGAAACTGGTTTCTCATTAAATACTCCCACTTTCAATTTGCTTAAACATCCTATAAATGTTTTTATGATTTACTTGAGTGAATGATGTTGTGAGAGTTGAAATTTTTAAAGCATTTTCACTGTTTTGTTATTGATTTAATATGGAAGGAGACGTCTTTGCCAAGCAAATGCACTGTGATTACAAAATCTAAACTTCAACTGGGAATATAGCCAGAGCATTTTGGTGAGGATTATTTGTGTTTATTTGAAAAAATGGGACCCCCCATCTGCCTATTTCTGGTTAGCTGAAATCAATGGCCCCCATGTGAAACTACAAGCAGGAATGGAGCTTTTATCCCCACCTTTTATAAACAGGCTAATTCCACAAGGTATCCTTCTGGTCAAGTCAACAGAGGCAACGCTAGAAAAGTTATTTCGCCTCAATTTTTGAGAAGCATTTCTGCTGTTACTTTCTATCATTGGGAAAAGTGAGAACAAAAGGAAATTTTTTTGTATATCTGTCATGAACTATTTTATTGACATTTGAATCTCAGAAAGAAAGCCTTAAGAAAATGCAGACAATGTAAAGCAATTTTAAGGGATTTGAATATCTCAAAGTGCAGCTCCTTGTACAAAAAAAGGCTTTGGAATAAAAGAAAATAGGAAACAAAAGAAGTCGTGTTTTGTTCAGTACTAGAAGAGACATTCTCCAGCTTACTTCTGTTCAATATCCACTCAGACAGAGTGACCCAGACTTTGATCTCATTTACACTAATTGTAAATCCAGCATAACTCAACTGCTGTCAAAGGAATCTAGTTCTGGGTCTTTGTAACATGTAGCAGCATAATACTTATAAACTGTATGACAGGGATTCTAAAATCATCATCCTCCTGTTAAAAATATTTGCATTTTTTCTAAACATGTGAAAGTAGCTGTGAATTGGGAAAGCAGATGAAATGTGAAAAATACAATCCCATAATTTCTTTTCTGCTCATTTTTTATCCTATATGCAACTGTGCCATATTCTTTCAATGCCAATCCATACTGCCATTTTCTAACTCCTACCAGCACAAGAAGTGGAGAAAAAGGGACTGCTTTAAAAATTTGGAGAATAAATAATCATTCATCCCAAGTTATTTTCTATAACAAGGGGCAGCGTAGCAGTAAATATAACTTAATATAACTATGATCTATGAAGAAAAATATTCTTTGGCTCTCTTCTGTGTAAAGTGGTCATGGAAATCTAAATTGGTACTGGAAGAACTAAAAATATAACTTGTAGGTAAGAATGGTATCTTCTGTCTATTGCACTCTCCTTTTTCTAATTATGTTGTAGTAGCTGGAATTGTGAGATAGAAGAAAGAGATCATTTGTTCTGGTTTTTGTATCTTTTTTCTTCAATTTTTCAACCATCAGCAATGAGGTGTTAGACTTTAGTACAACCTTGTATAACTTAAATACACACCTTTGTTGGATGAGATTGATTAGTGAGATTGCTATGTACTTAAAATTTTGTTCATCCCTAAATGTATATACTTCCTGATAAGATTCAGTCTCTCCAGCCAAGGCTCTTTTACTTAGCATAAAAATAAATATTCACAGAAGCAGCTGCTCAAACCTATCTCTCCCTGTCCCATGACTGTGTCAATTCCTCACCTTTATTCATGTTTTCTTTGGAGACTAACTCATTTCATTAGTTATGCAAAATAGTTTTGCTTTAACATGAGGAATAAACATGCTTTCTAAAACCCCAGTGGCCC
Organism: Dromaius novaehollandiae; assembly: GCF_036370855.1. Taxonomy (NCBI): domain Eukaryota; kingdom Metazoa; phylum Chordata; class Aves; order Casuariiformes; family Dromaiidae; genus Dromaius; species Dromaius novaehollandiae. Next base: position 69,718,559 of record NC_088101.1, read on the forward strand.
AGCTGTTAATGGGCCCTTTTGGCACTTCAGTGAACTGTGTTCAAGTTCTTTTTCCATCACATAAACATGAAAGCAGGTTTTCCACTTGCTGCACGAATATTGTAACAACTAAAGCAAAATGAAATGGGCATTCAGCCCCCAGTCCCTCCTTCCCACCTTGTGGAAGACTTAGTCCAGTGTTTATTTCTTACAATTTCTGCTGGTTAAGAACTGCATGTATGGCAGGCTCAGGAATGCCTCATTTGAGAGCTGTGCAGAAAATAAGTGTAAATGAAGTCTCAGGTATGTCCAGCAGAATTAGAAGAGGTGGAAACTCCCTCTGGGCAGACATGCAAGTGTCATAGGAGTTTTGGTCATAAGAAATAAGAGCTTTGTAGGCACCTGAGTAAGGTGTTAAAGATTTTGGATCTTCTGGTCTTAGGCACCTGACTGATACACTTCGTATCTAATGGTGAAAACCACAGAGGTATTTAGAAGTCTCTCTTCCACTGATTTTAATTGGAGAGTGGAATCCAAATTAGATTTATTTGATTGGGCCTGATCCTGGGCAATTTTAAGATTATGGCACAGCTTAGTGACAAGTTAGAGGATGTTGAGGTTTCTTAATGGTGTGTTAAGACATTAAAAGTTGTAAAGCAGCACATAAATCATTCTGAAGATCTGGACCTCAAGGCTACTTACACAGGAAGAGTCAGGAAAGTTAAGCCTAATTATTTTAAGAAATATAGTCAAAGGTAAAGCATAGTGCACCCACATGCACGTTTTCAAATCAATGCCCTTGGTTTGCTTTAGATGCAGATTAAGGTTCTTCTGAACGTGATCTCGATGAGAAGGAAGTTACTCAGTAATCCCACTGATTCTCAGTGCCTTAAAATATAAAGCTGTGCCCAAGTCTTGGTGACTTTCTGATGGCTTTATTCCTTAGTTATTCTCTCGGGAGAATTCTGCATTAATAAATTAAATAACAAACATGCTAACTCAAATCCATAGGAGAGCTCAGAATTAACCTAGCTAGTTATGTCTTCTTTTGTCTTGTTTAAGATCAAACACAACTTTGTTATTTAATTAAGTATAATGAACCTTCATTGTCTCCAAGATAGTGACATGAGAGCAGCAGTGCGTGAATGTATCCAAGTGTCATTCTCTGCAGTAAACACAAAAGAATCTTGTTCATGCCCTATATGAAATAAGCTAATTTTTCTAAGGACATAATGCTCATAAGCATTTTAAACATAGCTGGTGTAACATAGCTATAGAGAGGCATTTTTCCTCTTAATAGCAGCTCCTCCAGGCCATCAACGATCTTCGTTGTCTTTATTGCATCGGTGCTCCACTGTTTCTGTGGATAAATAATAGGCATCCATCTCCAAAATTCACTGCTTGATTCCTTTCCACAATGCTAAGAGCTATATCAAAAAACGGATTTAGGCGCCTACCTACTTGTTCTGGCCTTGAACAAGACATAAATGAACACATGATCAGGTGGATTAATTTTAAGCTTTCCTATGGATTTAAGATAACACACTGTTAAGCTTGTTACTTAATGAAATAGTTCTCCCCAAGGACCAAGGGAGGGAGCAATCAGAAAGTCATCAATAACTTTGATTAAGTTACAACTTAAGGAACAACTTAAGAGATATTCAATCAGTGTTGGGGGAAAAAAAAAACCCAAAAACAAAAAGACAGTTAATCCCAGGTTACAACCAGAAGTAGTATAGGCTCTATTCAGCTCTGGTGCAGAACTGAAATGTGTACCGACCATACAGAGGCAGCAGGCTCTAATGGGGGAGTTATGATGCTCCGCTTTGCAAGACTTTACTGAGACATCCCCCTTTCTTGTAGAATCCAAGCTAGGCAGAGGAGAGTTCAGCGTTTAATTGGAGTTCTCACAGATACTAGCACGCTCAGCAGGAAGCTAGAGTTGGAAATGAGAAACAGTGTGGTTAGGACTAAAGGAAAGTACCGTAGCACAGAATCACGTGCTTAGTCTGCTGTCACAGACTAAACAGAGACCTGACCTAGACTTTACTAACACAAAATGATAAAATACAAAGATGTGTCTGAGCTCCAGCCATTCTCTGGAGCTGTAGCCTCCTTTGTGACCCTAGATCCAGCTGATGCACCTCTCCTCTGATTAGGTGCTCAACTGAGCAGGACTGTCCCTCTCTGAATAGCCAATGTTGACAGCTTTAGAAGATGTGCCTGAGCAGTATTGAGAATATTGCTTCATAGATGAAGTCTTTAAAAGTAGAATCCCTCTCTTTCCAAGAATCAGTTGCCTACACCAGAAAGAAAAACACATCTGAGTTTGTTAAATACAGTGATGGAGAGCTGGTTCATGATCCTATGCTAGATGAATGAGCGTGCCTGATTCACCGAGTCACTGAGTTGTTACTTATAAGTGTATAGATAGACTCTCTCTGTACTTAGCTGCAGTCTTAAGTACTGTTGCTTGTATGGCATTCTACACTGGTTTAACAGCTTAATAGCTAACATACTTGAACGGCTTCTGATAATGCATTGCCTTCCACCATGCAGGGTCTGTCTTTTTTTGTGAATCTAGCACTGGATGCCCTGTGGATTTAGCCTAGTCACTGAATCAGATTTTCCATTTCTATAGAATTGTATTGCTATATTCTTAAATTGTATAAAAGTAAGAAAAGTTATATAGAAAAACAAACAAACAAACAAACAAACACCTTCCTAGCTGGTCCTTAGTCAGCTCATCACAACTTCCTATTAGCATAAGTCTTCTTTAATGCTTCTGAGATGGACTGCTACACCAGGGAATTCCAGAGACCGTTCGATCAGGAGCAGTTTCCCTGAACAGAATTATCTGGGATTCCCGAAGGCATTGGTGCAATGTGGAATGGAGATGACCACTGCAAAGTTTAGAGCACACACCTGGAAGGTTTGGAGTTATTCCAAATTTTAAAAGGATCGCGTCCTTATAAAATTGGGACCACTATGAGGACACTATGCAAAGTGTAGTGTCCTCAGTATGAAAACACAATGCAAAATAGTCAAGCTTTGATAATGTGTTTTTTAACACTGATGATAGAAGGGTTGGCTCGTCAATGGGGATATATGCGGTGCCAGGAAGCTGGCTAACGTAGGGGTGGTGCATCAGAAAACAGAGAAATAAAAATAGATATGGTTTGAGCATCAGAATAAATACAGAATAAATACAGAAATTTTGCTGGTGCCAAATTAAAAATAAAATCAGAGTTCTGAGATATAACACAGTTATTGGAGGTCTCTGCAGAGGACTTCAGGAAAAGTTATATCAAGAATGTAAAACAGTGCAGAAAAGATGGGAAGAAATGGTACTGAATGTAAAAAGGTAGATTGCTAATAATATAATGTGATCAAATCTGCTCTGAATTTCTTGAACTTTTTAATACTTAATAGCACAGTGTAAAAGAGCTGTTTGGAGATTTAACCCTGTGACCCTCAATTAGTCATTGAAATACAGACAAGATAAGTTGAGTAAAACTCTTTCAAGATTCATGTATTCATTTACCCCAAAGGGCAAATGTACCAATAACCAGAGAAATTTATGACAGACTAAGAAAACCCAGAGCATACCACTTGAATTGTAAGAAGGCTGAAGCTGTCAGAAGAGCTATGCCTACCATACCATCTGAGGATGTGATATCTGTGTATGCGTGGCTGTATTGCGTATATTTACTTGACTGTGGTACATCATTAAATCTTTGCCAGTGCTGATGATAAGAAATTATTCAGCTTTTATAGCCTCTATCTTAATGTTACTCTAAGACTTCCTGTATTTCTTTGACAGCATTCTAGAAATACATATTTAAATATAAGCCCCTGCAGTATTCTTATTGATCTATCATGGGGATGATTTCATGGGTTTATGGGTTTACAAGCTTATCAACTACAAGGTGGGAGAGAGGGGTTAGAAAAAATAAACTCACTGTTTTAAAAAATATATATTCGATGGTTAACAAATGCACTGAGAAATGCAGAAGACACATGATGACACATCATAACTGATATTTTCTCCAATCTGGAAGATGCTTACTAAATGTAAATGAGGTTCATGCTGTTAAAGAGTATTAATTTGAAACAAAAATCTAGTTCTAGCACTGATGTAATGTGAGTATGTTAATGCTTAGAATTCCTTGCCTGCTGGTCAAGAGCATAGTCAGACTAATCCGATTATTTATAGCTGACTATATGTTAATTTGTCAGTTACCTATAACCAAAACCTACATTTAAATAATCAACTCATTGTTTTTTTGGCTTATTTCTATGTAATACAGAAATAGAGCACTGGACCATTAAAGTGGCCTGCAGACACATAATAAATACTACTTCCTATTATATTTTCAATAAAATGTTTAATTACTGTAGTATATTGCAGCACATAAGAAGTTTGGAAGGTTGACTGCAGTAGGTTGATCTAAAAGGAACCACATATTCCATTTACAACATGCTATAGATATATCAAGAAGTTAATGTTCCTTAGTGGCTAGTTCTCCAAAAATCAGTCTCCTGTGCTTAGATTAATCAAAGTTCCACTTAAGCTTTGTTCTGGACCATTACACCGTGGGGAAGTGCTTTTCCCCGGCATTAGGTTCAACAGGAACTACTAATATGAGGCATTTCAGACGGTAAATGCACTAACAGAAGAAAGTTATAGCTTATTTTATAGAATATTACTCAATCTATATATTAATTATAACAGACAGAGCCTAGATTGTTATATTTATTAAAGTAACAAGCAAAGCCTAACATTTACTGCCAACTGAAAGAAAAAGAAGCAATACATCTAGCAACTTTTCTGTGATTCTCAAGAAATTATTATGCTGGATTTCTGAGTATTTGTGAAAAATTGTTCAATTCCAAACTGATCAAGATCTTTTGTTTCTGTTTAGGATTTTGTTATGGGTCTCTCAATTTTACTCCGAGGGACAGTACAGGAGAAACTGAACTGGGCTTTCAATTTGTATGATATAAATAAGGATGGATATATAACTAAAGAGGTAAAGTCTACTTTTTACACTAATCATTGAAATGACATAAGACTGTGTATATTAGTCCTGCCTTCAAAGAAAAATGTTTTCAGAAGAACTCTTGTCAAAACTATGAAATTAGTAGTGGATAATGTATTTTCCCAACAGACTAAACATGTTAAAAATTAACTAATTTTCAAATTTTAAAGGCATATGTGAAAATTGAACATAGAAAACCATCCCAAAATTGTAGAAGTCCAGAATTCTTAAGGTACAGAAATATTTGGCATCACCTTATATGTATTTGAACGTACAGTCACTTTGGAATAAGGTAGGTTGATAGGATATTTGGACAAAAAAACATAAGTGGTCCTTGATGGTTCCTCATTTTTGAATTTACTCCTAAAATTGTTACCTAATACAAAACACATATAAAAAGATTCCTAAATCCTTTATTTTGCAAGGATATAAACACACACCTAAATTACATTTGGTCCCTAAAGTGGGACCAAATGAGTAGCCTCCTAAAAATATATGATTTTTCAAAATTATGTCCTCCTTACAGACATAAAGGTTAATTTTGAAATTTTAGGAGAATACTTTATGATTATTATAAAAGGGCCATCTATAGAATAGTTTCTCAGCATACTGGCAGATGACTCATATTTATAATCATTCTTGTAGTTTTCACAGGGCAGTCTTTATTAACAAAATTCAAAGCTTCTGATAAAAAAGGAGGCGTGTGTGTGTGTGTGTGTGTGTGTGTGTGTGTGTGTGTGTTGCATGTGTGTTTTCGCCACGGAAAACTCAGGCAAAAGAAGGTGATGTGTTTTGACTATTCAACTGCTGTTGTAGAGCTTTTTTTCCTGTTTATTTTTATTTAATAGACCTCAGGAGATTCTTTCCACAATCAATGTATTTGTATATATTCTAAATCATTTAAGATCAGAAACATATATCTACATTTATTTAACAAGTTTCTCTTTTTAATCTCATTTACACAAACTATGAAAGTTGATTTAGTATGTTTAGAATTTCTAAGATAGCATGTAGTTCATTCTTGAAGCTGTTCAATCACAGATTTACAGAGGCACATTCTCAAAATTTTGTTCTAAAATGCAAATGGTAAAAATCATTTACCTGCCCTAAGTCAAAGTAATAGCTACAATGCACCTTACATCACACAGACATTTTTTTTTTTAATCTTCAGGAAATGCTTGATATCATGAAAGCAATATATGATATGATGGGGAAATGCACTTATCCTGTTCTCAAGGAGGATGCACCTAGACAACATGTGGAAACATTCTTCCAGGTGGGTCAGACAGGAAACCAAAAAGACTGTTCTGTTAGCAAGTATGGAAAGGTTTTCATTGTTGTAACGGTTTTGCATAATGTTATTGTTATCCTTTTTCTTCTGTGTGCTTCCATCCCAAGCCACTTGTTTCTGTGATCTGCTCATTACCCCTTGCCTTTCCTTAAGCAGCTTATATTATTTACTACTTCTTTACAGTACTTTGGCTCAATTGTTCCCCAGGCTGGGAAATAACTGAAAAAAACCCTTGTTTTATTTAGCATTTTAGGAAGATAAACATATATGCTTATTCTTTCTGAACAGAAAATGGACAAAAACAAAGATGGAGTAGTTACCATAGATGAATTCATTGAGAGCTGCCAAAAAGTAAGTACCTAGTGATAAGTATTCAATCCACAGTTACTCGCATCAGTTGGCCAGAGATATCATAGCGCTACACAGTCGATTTTTGGAGTGAGACTGATGGTAATCCTAATACCAGGGATGATAGTTTCCTAAGGTACAATATGTGTGTGTATCATTACACAAAAACACTAAACAATGGGAATAAATTCATGGCTTGCATGTGTAGAACAGATATTATATACAAGCTGTTCATTGATTATAATTAGAATACTGTGTCTGCATCCTCTATCTCTGAATAAAACTGCATTCTGTTTGTAGATAACAGTAAATGGTTTTTTTCCATTCAGCTAAATATTTATTTCTATCTTCTGCTCATGCTGGAGAACATATTCCTGTTATAACTGGCACAGATTCACACTAAAAATAATGTTATTTGAAAATTTATCATCTATAGGGGTGTTCCTCAAAGCATGACTCATGACCTAAGGCCATGAGGCCTTAAAAAGAGAAGATTGCAAGGAGCTTCCAAATGGTTGGCTGGCAGGAACAGCAGGCAATTTTTTCAAGGCAGGGGAGTAAGAATTCACTGTAATTATTAGTTGCAAGTGTTTACACTACCCAGTTGGCTGTTCATTTCCTTCAGCTGCTGAAAGCAGCTCATTTTCTCTTGAGCAAGGAAGGAGAATAAACTACTACAGCAGGAATTACAGCCAGTTTTTGCTCCTCTGACCTTCAGGAACTGGCTTGCACTCAGACTCAGGAAGATGACATGAGGAAAGATCAGTTGTTTTCAAAAATTTAAGGAACAATGGTTAATTTGTCAATTAAAAGAAATGCAAGAAAAAGAACAGGACATAGTACAAAGTGGTGATGATATGTCTTTGGTACGATAAGAAATTTTAGCATACTGTAAGGTGTCACATTAGATCTAGTGATAAGACAGGCTTGGGGTTGATTATGTGATGCAAGTTGATAAGGCAAAATAAAACCAACGCTATTTGTTACAGTGAGAAATATAATGAATCATAGCAGTTTTCAGCTGGTATGTCAGCCTTGTCTAGGCTCACTAATTAATATGAAGCTGACAGAGATCAGTAATAGACTATGTACATTGCTTCTTAGCTCCTATAGAAAAGCGAAGTAGACAAGAGACAGGAAAGAATAAGACTAGCAAGAAAAATTCTGCTAGTCAGTGACAGTTTTCCAATCATTCCAAATATGGAAAGCTGAACAGGAAATGCAAAAGATTCTCTGGAACTGGTCTGTTTTTATATGCCTCTGTAGTTATTCCTTAGGATTGCCCTCATGATTTAAAAGCAAGATAGAGAGGTGTCACAGCAATGCAGTAAATGATTCTTTAATCAATTTTAATCCACTGACTTTTGTGTATGAAAGAAAGAAAATGTCTAACTAACTGTGGTTGTTCTGTATATCCTTAGCAATGCATACGGGGAGATGTCTTATATGTCAGCAGTGCTACATTGCATTGACCATGGTTCTAGTTTGTCATTCTCGTTCAATATGAATGAAAAGCACTGGCTCTGCTAAAGCAGCATGCTCACCAGAAACAGAGATGCCATTCATTTCTCTGTTTTCCCAGCTGAGGTCTGCAGAGTTCTGGGAATTAAATGAAAGATTAGTTTGGATACAATAGCAATGATGGTGATGAGCAGAGCAATTAAATTTTCAGGAAAATTAGTAGCTTCAGTAAGGAATTCTCTCTTTTCCTTTTCCAGTGTGATTCACAGCTTCTGACTTGCTAGATTTCTCATTTGCCTCTTCTAAGTATTCAGAATATATGCGAGAGGGAGGCCCTCTAAATCTCTATATGACAAAGATACTCTTCTCTCATCTTAGTGGATGACCCTGCCACTTACTTTACCCTCACTTGTTCTTAACTTTAAAGGCGGCAGTATTTTTTGAAACAAAAACTATTTTCCTGCCTAAATATTTTGTCTCTCTTACTACTAAGTTCCATTCTGATAGTAAGAGTTCTGAGCAGCAAAGTGCATAATTCATGTTTATATCTTGATTTGGTTTCAGAAACCAGATTTGCATTTAGGATTCAACCTGAGGCCTTTAAAAAATTTGATGCAGAAGGCATGTGCAGTTAATGTGGCCTTTTCAAGATTATGCTTCTCACAAAGGATGCAGGAGCCTTTTCCTTGTAAAACACAACTGTAGGAAAACCCTTTTCTAATGTCCTAGCAGGAACAAGACTGATCTAAAAAGATAACATTCAGGTTCCATTCTTTTCTCCGCATGTAGGAGTTCACATCCAAATATGTCATCTTCCATGAGTATTTAACAATGGTGAAAGCAATAATGAAGTGATCCTTCCTGTAGTATATTTGCCTTTCTTCTAAACCTGCCATGTGATACTTCCAGAGGCTGTTTGTGTGTTCTTGTGTTATGAGAAATAGTGGATGACATTATTGATCTTAATTCAGTATCTCTTTTCCAAGCTGCAAAGTTCTCATTTATTTACGTTTTCCTCCTAAGGAAACCATTCCACACCTTTAATCATCCTTGGCACATTCTCAGTATCATTGATGGTTCCACTATTAACTCTTTTTGGAGATACTCTTCAGGACTCAGACATTCAGGACATGGGCACAGCATGCACACTGCTCCCTGCTTTGACAGCTAGGAAGCCTCCCTCCTCAATGGACCCTCCTTTAGCACTAAGGCTTAGATCAGAGCAAGTTTGCTCAAAACCTTCCCTGCCAATCTGCATGACATATTGACATCAAACCTGGGAATGGAAACACCCGTTCATGCATATGGCAGCCAGTGTCAGAGCTGCATTTGATGCACGTGAAAATATCCTAAAGGCATACAGAGGATATGTTCACCAGCCCCTAACTTCTAGCCCATGCTAGATTCAACACAGTGCCAAAGATGAGCACCACAAGAAAAAAACCCTCGATTCAGTGCTAAAACTGAGCTTCTCCTCCAGTCTGAGTATTATGCTAGACTAGAAGCTTGCTCTGCCAGGGAATGGCTATGAGCCTTTTCTTTGAATGTGCTCTCATGCAAGTCTTGCCAGCCTCTGAGAACAGTCATCCCTCTATTTGGAATTGGAAGTCAAGTCAGTGGGTCTTAGAAATGCAACCTTTTCACTAATGTTTCATGATACTTCAGACCAAAGCCTCTTGGCCAAGGGGGCATACTGACTTTAGGGGTGGTGGTGGTGGGGAATGCAGAAGCTCTTTTCTGGTGGTTGGGTATAAGTACCTGTCTTTGCCCATGGCCTACATAAATGAGGCCAGTAAATGTGCGGGTACTGTGTGTGACTTGATTCCTTTGCTCTCCTTCTCTCATCCCCCACCCCCACCCCATCCCTGGGCTTGAATGCCAGCCTGCTTTCCAGACCTGCTCTCAGAGAGGAGAAGGGGGGACTATCTGGCCCCAGGTATACCATACTGAGTCTTAAAGAGTGGATGCTATCTGTCTTGCTTTGCTACCTGTAGGTTACCAAGTAACTGGCACAGGTCTTGAGAAACAGTAGGATACGTGGCTAACTTCAGGCCTAGGCCCTACCCAGTTCCTTACTTGTCATCTTTCAGTGTCTCCTTTCGCTGCTTGGTGCTGACAGAAAAGGGCCTGACTCAGGTATTGCCTCTCATCTACAGCAGCACCACAAGGAACAAAGGCAAAGAGGAGCAAAAGACATTCATGGTGCATAAATAAATATCAGGGTAAATGACTAAAAGGTATTTCTGACAAAAAGTGAATGACAAAAAGGCTTCCGGGATAGATGTTTTCTACAGAAATAACCTGTTCCATACAAAATACTGATGGGTCTGGGTTAGTCTGAATAGAGCAAAGAAGCCGTATCAGCCTGCCTGTGTGTGTCGTGTCTGTGTGTGTGTGTGTGTGTAAATAAAAACAAAAAAAACCCCTCAAAATTGGCTTGAAGTTAGACCAGATCTGGCAAAGTTCATTCATTTGGGTTCTGTGCCTTATACGGAATATGCAAACATCTCCTAACTTCTTGAGTTAGGCACCAGTAAACAATTCTATTAGGAAAAATCATTTAGAAAAAAAATTACTGAAAAAAAAGAGGCAGATCTCTTGGAATTTTCTGGTAAGTAAGTTACCATTTGCCTTTGAAGATGAAGCAACAGATATTAAAAGCCACCATGTTTCAAATATTGTGACAAGTCTATGCTCTCTTGAGAAGACTCTTGCCCTTTAACTAAAGGCCAGGCATTTAGACGTCTTCTGCATGGAAACAGCAAACCTCAGATAAATGGAGCAGGTGTTACAAATAACTGCTAGTTTTGTTAGTGATGATACATATACTGGAAAATGGGTAGGATGTGTCAAAACACTGTTTCTAAATGCAGTACATTGCACATTTGCTGAACTTGGCAATGTATAGACAAAAACATTTGTAAATAATTAAATGACACTGCACAGTTGCCTTTACAGTCTGCTCAACTCATAAGTCACAATCTATCATCAACTGGAGGGAAAGTGCAAGTTTATTTTCAATATCACCAAATGGAATAGTTGGCTCAAAACTGTCACTATTTATGCCATGTATCTTAAGAAGTAATTAGAATTTTGAGGTTTTATAATTTAAAGAATAGTTCAGGAAAAGTTGTGGTTAAGAAATTGAGAAAGCTTACATAGACCAGAGGAAATCTATGCAGCTCTTTCAGCAACAGAAACATTTGCTTCCAAGAATAACGTGAACTCTTCTTGCCTGTAAGATAAATGAAATCAGCATGTAAAGAGCCAAATAAGGTGCAAGCTTGGCAAAGCCTTAATGAAGTAGTCTATTCTAGACTACTAAAAGCAAGAAGAAAGTCTACATCTACATCACTAGTGTCAGCTGTTTTTCTTAAGCACCTGCCAGTTTTCTTCAGTACGTAGCTAATTTTTGATTCTAGTTAAACCACACATTTTAACCTTACATCGATCAATGACCTGCAATGGTACATTGATGTTTCAAAACAATGCACTGGAAAAAATTATTTTAATTTCCAATAATTTAGTAAATTTCCCACATGAATCACTTAAGCGTTAATCTATATAATTATTTTCTTTTGAAATCAGATATTGCTTTGATAAGTTTATCCACACAAAGTAGCGTGCAGATCACTTTCTTCTTACAGTGTCACTTGTGATGACAGATGGAATCAAAGTTAATTGGAATCAAGAAATTTACTGAGAGTTGTCATTTTCTAGAAAGCAAATCAGCAACTAGACTGCAGAGTGAATTATTTAATTGTAAGTTAATATTGATCATGTGTTACTGAAACATTAATGTACAGCAGGCCTACATAACTTCCTGTCAGTAGTGGAGAATACTACGTGATAATCTATGAAGTGTGTTTTATTTTTTGTTTTCTGCACCTCTTTCACGAAACTTACTAAAATACCCTACCCTATCCCAATCAGTCTTACTTATTTACTAGAATTAAAGGTAACTCAATTAATCCCTCAAGAAAGTCCTCAGTGGTGTGCAGTCAAATTAAAACAGAGGATCATTACAGTGGAGATCAGCAATTGCTAAATGAGCATGCAGTCTGCTCTTGAATGCAACTGTGCTGTTGTGCAGAAGTGTCACTATACATGGGCTACAAGTAAACTTTGTCTTCTATAAACTGAAAGGTAGATACTGTAAGATTTCTTTTTTTCCTGACTGCTGTGCTGAGTTATTTACTGAGAGGAACAGCAATAAACAGTGATGCTTCAGTAAACATTATGTATAACTTTGAAGTATGTTTTGTTACCTATCTAATGCAAAGCAATCAGAAAGCAGAAATAGCATTAGAAAGCAGTCAACATCTTTCAGGGTGAACACAAAGAAAATCTAAGCTGAGGAGCCAAAAAGTGTTGCAGTGAAATTTAGGGAATTAACTGATTCTTTAATTTATACAAAGATGCATGCTTTAACCTATTTTATTATAAAATCATCCCTAGTTACTTGATAGGATGCTCCAGAAAGGCGAAAAGGCTTATGTATACTAAAATACTATATAATTTCATATACTATATATTATGTAACAATTCCTGATTCATACCTAAGATAAAACAATTATTCCTTGTGTATTTATTGTCTATATAGTATTTTATGTTATACTGGATATAAATTTATAAACTCCAAAATACTGCACTTAATTTTCTTAGCATTTTAATGCATTCTTCACAGATTTGTTTTTGGTTTAATTAACACCTACAAATATCTATTTAAGTCTAGATCAATTAATGGCCTTTCCTCTAACAGTTTCTCCAAACAAGCTGATAAATAGACGTTGTCATTAATAACAGTACAGTTAGTTCTACCCAATTTCACTACAGGTACTTGCCAGCAGCATTTCTAAGGGGATATGATTTTTGTTTTACTTTTTTTCTTTTCAGGATGAAAATATAATGCGCTCCATGCAGCTCTTCGAAAATGTAATTTAATGAAGATGTTAGAAGCTCAGCAACTAATGGACAAATAAGAGCTATTCTGCAACATTACCTAAAAGATGGATTTCCCATGTTTATCATAAATAAAACTACTCAGTTTACACTGAGATATGTATTATGCAAATAAGCCTTTTATTATTCTGAAGCCCCCCCCCCCGATTTTCCAATTGTTAAAATTATATGATTTATCACTTCAACAGTGGTTACTTAGTTAAAGAAGATTGTTATAAAAAGTCAGCTTTCTACTCCAAAGCCAGACAAAGTAGGACCTGACATTATAGAGCTTTATTATCATTTCAACCCCTAGATAAAATAGATACCACCACAAGGAGATTAAAAACTGCTAGTTTTGCTACTCATTTGTACTGGATTCAGCTCCAGATGTTTGACTGTATTTCTTAAATGTTAGCTTCTAATTTATACAGAGGCATTACCATGTATTTTCTTTTCACATTTGTATGGTGTAGTCCTCTTTTTTTTTTTTGAATAATACTTTGAGTTAAAGTGCTATAATCAATGTGCAATGCACATCTTCCTGCAATGGCCTTCCACCTTTAACTTGCTTCTCTCCTCTTAAACAAACAAAAAACCATGCCCACAACAAATAAAATAGCTAAGTTACGAGAGGAAGAACCATTTTCTAACAAAAAACAGAAAAAGAAACAGAGGTAGATTTACTGCCTACCAAATGCTAGTAAACTTCTATCACTTGTACTTAGCTAATAAATCTGCATTCAATTTTTTATGACATGTATATCAGGAGTCTGATATACTGTATTTCTAATTCTTGTTGGATGTGTCAGTTCTCTGCTTAAAATTAAGGATCTTCTGAGTTGACCCATCTCATGAAGAAAAGAAAACTTGACTGGATCCCAGAATTGTTCTCAGATGTATGTATCTTACTGCCTTTAATGAAGAAAAAGGCAAAAAGTTCTTTTGAAGCTTCCTTTCCACTTCAGCACTCAGGATGAGTATCAGTATATAGCAACATTACTAATAATGGATCCTCGACAGGCTAACATCTATTTCATCTTTAATTAGAAAGAAATGGGAAGAAATGGAAACTTCAGCGATATAGATCTACATTTTTTAGGATCATTACATTGTTATGCTTAGAACTACCTTAATTCTGAATCAAGAAAGAGGGGGGGGAAAAAAGTATCTAAAACATAACATTGTTTCTGCCCCACATACACATTTACTTTTTATGATTTACTGTCCAGAGATTTTATATGCTAATATTGGAAAATATGTGAAATGCTATCAGAGATAGACCAATCTTCATTGTGACATTGCTGCAGAAAATGTGAAAAGGGATTAAAGAAGTAAAAAGAATGCTACAAACATTCTTTTGCAAAAATAAATCAGGTATCTATTCTGGTGTAGAGATGGGACATTAAGAGGCATGTTGAAGGCTGCTCTGCTATCACCAGTGTAGAATAAGAGTAGTACAATACATGTACACCTGAAATTTGCTGTAGCATGTTCATGTAAACTAAATGTGCACATTTTGTAAAAAAAAAAAAAAATAAATAAACAAACATGAAAAAAACAAGGAGAATGACTGCTTTTTGTGCTGTTAAAACAAACAGTTGCATTTCTTCAAATTTAACATTTTTATTAACGAAATTAAGATATATGTATTTAAGTTTTTAAAACTAAATTAACTAATCTTAGTACAGTTCAATTAAATTTAATATAACCACCCAGTGGTAATTTTCCAAATATTCTACAAATATGCTTTCACATGACCAAGGCATTTTTTTTAACTCCCTTTGCAACACTATCTTTTGATGACTTTAAAAAACCCACAACTTTCAACAACTTAAATTTAACTCCAGAATTTAATTTGCCTCGGAAAAAAGATGCTAAGTCAAATTTTGTTACTTACTTCAGTCATCTCTCCCTCATGGGAGAACTTGGAACATCACCAAACCTGCCTAGTATTTATTACAAGGCCTATTGGGAAGCATTTTGCAATCAAGCACCAGTATGCTCATAGACAAAAGCCGCATCCTACAGGGCTTGACAGCCAGGTAAGTTGGCTTCTGCAGTCTTTTTATTGTCTTTAGCACATGTTTCTCCATGGCTTCCACATTTCAAAGCTTATTAGCTTTTCCAGGGCTGAATTCACAAGCTAGTCCCAAGCAGATCTGCAGCATTACAGAACTGAATGCAAGGGAATATGGTGTAAAAAAACCAGTTCCCTCTGCTAATATTTAGCTCACTGGAACAAATTAGTCCAGCAAAACCTAGGCTGCAGCTACATGGAGCAACCTGATGCCTCTGTACTGTGCTCTCCAGAGCCTCCCCAGCTCTGAGAACAGTGTGCTGAGAACAGCACTGCACGGAGCAGGCTCAGTTGTGCAGTGCTTACTACCTATTTGGTACCTTGAGCTTCACATGTGTAAAAGCTGACTCTGCAAAAGTTGAGCTGAGTTCTCAATAGATCTACGTCTATCCTGATGAATCCAAACTGGGGTCATCTGTGTCTGTGGCACAAATAACAGGTGTTTCAAACATAAGTATACACATTTAATTTAACACTAAGTTTTCTATTATTTAAGCAATTACAGTCAAATTATTTTATATCACACAAACATATAAAACATTTTAAGCACCAAAACTGTTAAAAGAAATTTAATTTACAACAAAATACAAATCAATATTGTCTATACTTTTGGAAAAATAGCCATTTACATTAATGCCAAAAAATAGACATTTACATTAGTAAATGTCATTGTAAGCACAGAAGTGCACAAATACCAGCCAACACAGAGATACAGAGATAACTATTTTAAATGGTCTTCCATAATTACATTTTCACAAACTGATGCAACTTTTCCCACTCTCCATCATATTGCAGAAGAGCTGTGGTTAGTGTAAGAGAATATATGATACCCCAAATACACGTCAGTGATGTTCACAGGCAGTTTCTCTCCACACTTCACCTTGCAGTGCAAATCACTATGGATTTCTTGTTCAAGAGGAGATAGAACAATAGGTTGGAATTTTCAATTTGATGATAGCAACAGTCGCCTGGTGATGAAAATAAAACAAATTTAAACAAAGCAAGGAACACTAGTACTACCTATAAGACTATTCATTTAGTGTCTTTAATTACATAATTCACAACTTCCACTTAGTTATCTTTGCTATTATTAAATGAAGCAGCAGAAAACAAAAAAAATTAGTATTTACTGAGAAATTTCTTGTCAAAAGGAATGAAAACAACGAACTGAGAAATCAAGGATCATGATGAGGAAAGATGACTAACGGCAGACAGTAAACATCCAAGGGAGAAAAGCTATGTAAATTCATATTTAAAAACTGGGTATTAATGCAGACAAGAGGTAAGAAGGATTTTAAATACAAGAGTGGTATGCTGGAAGGGACTTCCAACATACATAGTAATCATAAACATATCTCATTTAAAATGGATATTTCATGAATTCATTAGTTGGATTATATAATATTGTTGACTATAATCACAATTTAGGGGGTTGTTTCCAGTTTTCTGCCTTATCTTCTTACAGTATTTACAAAAGACACACAGGAAAACCCACTCATAAAACTGACAGGCTACAAGAAATCAGGAAACATAAGACTTAAATGTGGGATAGTGATTCAGTGGATTAGTTCTGTTAACTGGCCTAAACTCTCAGAGCAAGATGAAAGCTAATTTGCCTCTTCTCACTACACACAAATAAATACAAATAATAATAAAAAACATGCTTCTTTATCTGTAAAGATGTTTTAAAAACCTGTAATACCAGCATTGCTATTGCTTTTGAATAAATATGCACACACCCCAAAATGAAGAGGAACCCTCCTCCCCTGCTCCATCTCCCCAAACCTTAAGTACTCAACTCTAAAGCCTTTCTGTAAGAGTAACTAAACTCAAAACATTTAAAAAATCATATCTGACTAAAATAAAATTCAGGACAACCTACTTAGGTGCCTACTGATAAGGCTCAGAAGTGTTAGACCTACATTTTGGTCCCTGCTCTTCAAACAATGGAGAATAAAAATGAAAGAGTAAAAAAAGGGAGACAATAAAAAAAGCTAACTGGTAGAATATGGATCACACAGAATAGATTTAATTTCATTTCTGTCATCACTCAATACCTCAAATGGATGAAAACAACTATTTCATCATGGACTGGAACATATCACCCCAAATGGCCACAGTAAAAAACCGTGTGTTTTAAACAATATGAATAGTCGTAGTATGTAAAAATAAGCACTTTTCAGGATGCGGGTATTAATCTGAAAGCTGGAGAGTGACGTTTTCTTGGCAAAGTTGAATTCAGCTGTGCAGATTACATGGTAACCATTTGGTCAACTCACCTTTCCACCATATTGCTCCAACTTTTGTAAAGCAACAGTGATTTTTTCCTTAAATTTCTTGTCCATTAATCTCCTTGAAAGCTATTTGAAGATTAAAAAAGGAAAAAAGTTGCACGATATAGTACAAAATATACAAGAAGTCCAATATACTTCTGTATTATTATGTTATTTCATCTTATCTTAGGAAAACGAGAGCAAAAACAAACATTACTCTACAGTAACTGATGCCAAAGTAAAGGAATTAATTCACAGCAAAAAAGTAATGTTCATTGATGAGAAACTTAAATCCAAAGCAAGCTCCCAATTCTTACAAACAGCAGCCATATAAAGACTTATCTGAAGATTATTTTTTGTTTTACCAAGCAAATTTTAAAGATGTATTAACCTTAAAATGAAGTCATTCTTGGAACACTGTCCACATTAAAAGATTGCACATTTTTCATATGCATCAAAAAGATTTTCTACAGTGGAAATACTATAAAATAACTCTTGCATATTTTCTCTTCTGCATTAGGTGTCACAAACATCCTTTTATTTTGCAGTAAACGTGCATTTTGGAAGCAGGCTAAACTAAATTGTGAAAAGCCAGTCTGACAGTGGAAAAACATCCACAAAAGGACTCAGTATAAAAATATTTTCAATAGCCCTACTCTAAGCTGATTTAATAAAAAAAATTCCTTGTGTAGAATCTGAAAGAAGTGGGAATATTTGCTTATGTTAATTTATTGCAACTTTCACAAAGTTTTGAAAATATATACACTTTAAAATGCAAATTTCATTTTACAGTAAACAAGCATCCCTTCAAACGCAGTGTGTGTTTCACCTCAGGCTCAAAGCAGAATCTTTTTTAAATACTGGAGATAGTACTTCTATTATTCTCCAATTTATCTTAACAATAGCTTTTGGATCTTCTTAGAACTTTATAAATCATGATATTATTAAAGAATGATGGACTTACACACAAGAATATATGACGTAATGCTTTTCATGGAACTGCTGAGTCCTCCACCATATCTGCAGATACTACAGTAAACATCTAAACAAAAGTACCACAAAAATACAGATGATCTGTTATTACAGCATTAAAAACCTACATTTGTGAGTAGAAGCTTAAGGTGATCATTAAGAGAAGAACCAACGACAGCACTCAGCTGAACTAAAGCATCCAATCCTCTTTCGAATACTTCATCATCTGAATGGGCCTTCAAAGGCGAGAAAAAAATAAAATTAATAAATTCCTATCCAAGAGTAATCTTCAGACAAATGCACATCATCTTTAAAAACTGTACTCTCTACATCATAGTTTGTTATAGTACTTTGAAAAATTAAAAGTACTGTGTAATTAGCAAATGGAAATATAAAGTTACAAGAGGTTTAGAAATACAAGTACTACTGTATATTAGTATGTAGATGTAACATTTAAATGTAGAAGTATCTTTTTTAGAAAAGTAGAAAACAAAAGCATTCACAAAATGTCATCAATGAAACTCCTACATTTATTATGAGATGAGGAAACTAATAATTTATGTTTGATGGAATAACAAATTCAGCCATCAATTGCATGTTCAGTAGAAAGTTTAACAAGACATCATACCAAAATAACGCAACAAGAAAGCTATCAGATGAACAACAACAACTGGATGTGTAAGACAAGAATAACTCCTGAATTTTATCTTCGAAACTAAATCAAAGACACTGATAAACAATACTGGTTGTCTACTACATTTCTGATTTGTGATCTCAAGAAATATTCAAAGTTTCATCCATTTCTCTAAAAGCAGAACCAAAGCACAGCTAGATTAAAGAAAGTGGCTGAACCAGAAAAAGGGCTCTGAAAAATAATATATGAAAAAGATCCAAAAGAAACTACCTCCCAGGCCAATATTTTTACCTCATTTTATTTTCTGAAGGAGTAAAAAAATTACAAACATTTTAAAAATGAAGAGTATGACCTAAACATTTTAGCTGTATTATTCCTTTTTCTCACTGGCATATTCGGTTTCATCTTTGCAGCATTTTTGAATCTTTGCATGCCAGAATAATTACTCATCTGTTGCATCTTCATTTTACTTTATATTATTGTTTTATGTTTTATTATATGGATACATATAAAAACACCACCAGTGCTTACATTTATTTCTGCCTGTATTCTCCAGTCAGGTTCTTAATATTTCTACAAAATTTGCCCAGACCTACTGACTCAAGGAGTTTCTCATCTGAACTGACAGTTAAAGACACACTTGTCTAGCAGAAACAAGGCAGGATCAATGTGAGGAAAAGAAACACACACCTCCCACCATCCCACCCTACAGATTTATCACATTAATATTTTTACAACAAATCTATGAAAATCTCCCCATGAAAAGTAAGACATACCAATGCAGCCTTTAACACTGGAACTAGACGAGGCAACAAGGGAACTGCTTTTCCAGTAGCATCTTCAAGCATAAGTAACTCTTTAAAACCTTCCTTTGAAACAAATGTGTAGGGATGTTTTGTCTCTCTTAGGCCCTGTTAGAAATGTAAAACATGTTTGCTTAATAGTTAATCTTCCTTTTAAACAAAACAGCACTAAAAAAGCTCCCACTAGCAGCAAGCTAACATTTAGATTTTATTACATCAATTCAAAACATTAAATACACTTACTCCACCATGTGGATCCATTGAGTACAACCCGGCTCACTGAATATTCTTACTCATTTTTATTTTGGAATATTGAATATTAAGCCTAACATTATGAATACTGCCAATTCAATCAACATATGTACTTCATTATCTTTAATCCACCTACCCAAACTCATTTTTCAACAAGCCCATGAACAAGAATAGGATGTATTTGTAAGTGATTTTCCTACTCTTAGGGAAAGAAAAATGGAAAGTGAACTAGTGGCAGAGGAGGGGGAACAGAAACCAGCAGAATCTTGTAAAGAGTACAAATACATACTCCTAGTGAAGTAGCAGAGTAGTTGGAGCTCTCAGCCACTTCAGATATTGACAGATTTGTTTAATTGAAAAAAAAAAAAAAAAGCAGCCTTCTACAGTATGTGCTATGTTCCACCTTCCATACTAGATTCAACACTTATTTAGACTCCTGAAGCATATTCAGTGATAAATGTCATGGATGATGCTAAGAAAACAGAAGCCTGGACATGTATAGTATTTATTTTCTCTCTTTTGTTTACAGGGTTCTGTTTCCATTGAATTAGTTCAATCTATGCAGCAGAACACACTTACTTCAGTAGGTGTGCTTTATAGCGTAACCTAAGAGGTAAAGTGAAGAGATAATCTTGCTGCTTGGGCTGGAAAAGCAGCTACATCAAGTTGTTTGACTATGCAGAGAAAGGTATTTTAAAAATGATTCAAGCACAAGCAGATAAGCAGTCTTAATTTCCATTTCTCCAGAGGTGTCTTTCACAGAGAGTCACAATAGTGTCATCCATTTTCAGTATTTTAAAACATAATGTTTATTTACATTTATCTTAAATTGTTTTGGGCTATGTATGATTGTATGGAAAGAGGTAAACACCAAAGCATTCCTTCAAGTTTATCATTCTTAAAATGGTGGATCTGAAATGCGTATTTGTACCTACGTCTTCAACACATTACTCAAGCCCAAAAAGTAACAGCAAGTATCTCTACAGAAGCCACACATATCTACTCCAGAGCTGGCATTACAGAGCCAAAAGAGGAAGAACCATCTTCCATTGACTAACAATAATAAGAAAAACCCTCTGGAACATAGCAAAGCAAAGGGGAACATATGTAAATTGCAGTGGTCAGAAGGAAACAACTACTTTTTGTTCTTTACATTCTGAGTAGGAAGGCGAGTTTTATGCACAAGTTTTCAGATGTAGGCCTCTATCTCTTTTGGATAAAGCTTTTTCACCCTTTGCATTTAATATCAGATAAACAGTGAACTATTCACCTGCAGTGAAAAAAAGCAGAGAGTGCAATCAGGTGCCACTGACAAGCCTGCTCCATGACCAGAAAACAAATAAGAGAAAAATCTAACACAGCTATACTAATTTTGAATTACTCCATACAGTACTGCAGTAGATTTCAATTGATGCTAGCTTGGAGATGGGCACTTCATTTCAAAGCGGGGATATGATCAGACTTCAAAAGAAGTAGAAACAATCCAGAACAGCTGACAGTCCATTTGACATGTACAGATCATTGCAAAGGCGTACAAAAGCTAAGAACAGTTTTTGACTGAAACTGGACACTGGAATTCAACTGAACTGACTATTAAACTGTAGACTTCAATACCTTCAGCAAGTATCAGACAGAGAATCAATATTTCTTATTTGTGCCCTCCGAACATACCTAGGCCTTGCCAGTCCCAGGCAAATCCAGTCAATTAACATATCCCTATGAAGAACTGGTGACTACACAATCAGCATCTTTTATCCACAAAAGCTATCCATAATCACACGAGATGACTTTTTTGGATTCTACACTGTAACATATGTGAGAGGTTATATATTGTAAATAGAAAGTGAAGAATAAACAAATTCTTTCAGGATGTTTAGAAAAGCAGATTTCTTACTCTTTTGCAACCTTACTAGAACACAGGGTTCCTACAGCTCAGGTAAAATGCTTTGTCAGACAGAAATGGGTTTGCTTCTAGTTCCTTACATATTATCTAATTTAGGTAAGTTTTGAAATTGGATCTCCAGAAAAAGTTGCACGTTAGCTGCCCCTACAATTATTTTAGTAGAATCCTGAAGAAGTAGACTGACACTGCTTAGCTTTTGGGAACACGCTGCTCAAAGACGTTCTCTCTAAAGAAGGATAGAGAAAAGTAAACCACCAACCATAGCAGTGCAACTGTAGTAGCAATTAAACAGCACAGTAGTTGACATACAAAAATGTAGCTAATTGAATATGCCCAAATAACTTTTCAGCACTATATGGAAAAAATACTGTATGTTTAACTTTAAAAGAAAAGTGAGTTTACCTCTGCCAAAGTTATAAGAAGAGGATCAAAAGGAACAGTTTCAGGAAGGCATTCCCATTGTAGTCTGTGCTTTACTGCACCATGCATTAACCTATTATATAGAATTAAGTTTTAACAGATTAAAATATAATAATATATAATTTATTGCTAACACTATTCACACTGAAATATCTCCAGTTGGTTTGCAAGAGTACTATAAAGTTATATACACAATTTCAATACATGTTGCCCTTCTTATTGAAATGTTTAATGGTATATGAGAGTGGAACTATTACAGTTCCCAAACATGGCAGTTTAAGTTCTACTCCCAATCACACAGAAATCAGGAAATAAAAGTTACAAATATTACAGCATGCCTCTCATACTGACACAAAAGATGTTCCCTGTGCAAAGTTACTTATGCTGATAAAAGTCAATAAACACTTTCCTCAAATAACAACTGGTAAGGGAAATCATTTGAAACCAAAAGAAAAAAAGACATATTGGAATTCATTACTAAGATAAAGAAAAGCACTAAATATTAGTGATTATTATATTTGTATATATATGTATTAATGATTACTTTAAAAAGTATTAAGTAGTTCTGCATCCACTTGACAGAACACTAGAGAAAAGTGCCTACTACATATAATAGACAAAAGTAATTATAGGTAGTAGTCTGTGGATTTTTTTTTAAGTAGTTTTGTTAATATCTGACATTGCTGACAATTATAGAAATGGGGTATTAAAGAAAACATTCTTATACTACTTATTGCAGACAAAAAGGCTGCAAGATGTTTACTTGCTAAAGTGGCACTAATTTTATTTTCTTTGCCAGTAGGAGGAAGAAAACACTATTACATGAAGAAATCAACTTCTGTCACGGAAAAGGCTTGGCAGACCAAATCTGCAAATACCTCACTACTCTTGAACATACACAGCTTCAGTATCAACACAGCATAAAAAAAGACCAAAAGAAGTCAAATTCAAACACATGGGAAATTGCTTCCTTCTTTGAAAGGAATTAAAATACAGAAATACTTCCAGAAATTAATGTAATCAAACAGCCTATCTATAAAGATCAAGCACTTTTGAACAGACTTATTTCAATCTACTTAATTCTACCTAAACATAATAAGCTAAGTAAAACAAAAAATAAAGAAATAAACACATTACCTGCATGGAATGCCACCTTTAGCATAAATAGCAGCAAACGCAGAAGGTGCTCTAGAATGATCACCAAACTGTGAGGACAAAAGAAGGAGATGAAGAGATGTATCATTCATAATGGTAATATTTGATAGATATTTTGAATACATGTGAGAACTGAAGTTTAGTAAAAATGTGACTTATTCAACTTATGATTAAAAAAAAAAAAAATCAAAAAAGAACTGCATAAGTGGGATGGAAAAAAAATACGTCTGACATATATCGGAGACTGATAAACTAACCGCCTTCCAAAACTGCCTGTATAGGAAGGTTTAAAAATTAACAAATAATAAATAGCCAGTGCTCTCCTGATGGAATGCTCCTCTTATTTTTCTATTTTTTCATGCAAATGTTAACACTGAAGTTTTATGAGCTACCCTTATCAGATTAAGAATCTCTTACTCTTTTGACATTCTTGTTGCTGCTATAACATGCAGAAGGCAGATTTACTCCACTCCAGCCTGATCTGAGTATAGATAAAAATACAAGGTGGCAATTTGTGGGGGGAAAACTGCAAATGTTGGAAAGATGGTATGAGGGCACTGGAAATTAGCAGGAAGCTGATATTGGGAGAGAATCTAGGGAGAACTCACTGGAAAAGGAAACAAGGAGCTTCATGTGAGAGAACATCTACACAAATTTATTTTTTATTATATATATCCTCTCATGCCCATGAACCATGATAGTTTTTATTAGCATGATCATTCAATACTATTTTCCAGATTAAAGATTTTATCACAAAGCACACATGCAAGGGAATACCATGAAATCTGAATTCCTATCTTTTGAGTCTCTGAACTTACATTAACATTCTATTAAAATTCTGCATGCGTGATTTGACTTTATCTTGGCTTAATTGAGTCACTGTAGCACTTACAAAAAGGTTTCATAAGGAAAAAAAAAATTCCCCACACATAGGTGGAAAGTATTCAGCCTCTGCTTACGGCAAGGTAGTACCTCTTCTAAGTAACTTGCATGCTGAACGTTTTCCAAAAAGCCTGTAATATTCCTAATCATTTGGCTGACACGGCCCAGCGGTGAGCTATAACTCTCCCACTCAAGGCTAGTTCTCCAGGCACAGGACTTCCTTGAAATTAAAAGTTCCTTTCATTAGTCCTCTCACAAGATCCCAAATACTTCCCAAAGGATTACATGCTCACAGTTTTGGGGAGTTAAGGTGAGTCTCTTCCTTGTCTTCAAGGGACTTTCCCTAAATAGTTAGCTTCTTTCTTATGAATGGTGGCCATCCACATCAAATGGGCCATCTCCTTTAAGATGCAAGCAAGCCTTCTGCAGGAATTTACAAAATCCTGATAAAATATAATGTCTGATTCTTGTGGGATTCTTTTCCAAAAACTTCTACTTAGAAGCAAGGCATAAACTGCCTTTTTCTCTTGATTGAGGGACTCAGTAAGAGACTTCTGATGCTCACACAATTCTGTTAACTAAACCACTAGATTTTATGAGGTCTAGACGATCTTCAAGATGTTACCCAAGTCTTAGTTTCATTGCATAGGATTGCACAGGTTATCAAAGCCATAACTGAGACCAATTATCCCACCGGGCCAAGCTCTGAAGTTTATAATTAGACAATAATCCTTTTTATCTCTTAGTCCTAGATATTTTTGGGTGGGGAAAAGAACACAGAAAATAAAAGAACTGCCACCCAAGCCATGGTTGTATGAAGAACTCTTTTAAAAAGAAAGTAATAACCATTTTATGCCTCAGGCAACTGTGCTTCCATATCAGGGAATGTATGGGAAAAGAAATTATAGTTTAAATTTAGAGAACTGGACAAGCATCCAGAAGAAGCATCTTCTGCATGTATTTTCTAAAGTAAGGACGTTGCTTCCTACAAGAGAACTCTAACAAAGGAAAAGGATGCATTATGAAAAGCTACACTTCTGCACACACCTTTTTACCTTCTATTGCATTCCTGATCAGGAGGCATTTCTGGCATCAGTATTATTGGCCAAAAGAAGACACTTCAAAATTTTAAGTTAATTGTTACTACATGTAATAGTTATGATTTAAAAAAAAGTCTATCAGTCATCTGCTAACTGTATTAAATACATCAGAATATAAATAAAATAGTGTTTCTGCAAGTTGAGGCTGTTACAACCCCCCCCCCCACACACACAATACAGACGTTCCACCCAGGTGTGACACTTATTTTGAGAGAACTGCATAGTAGTAAGTGTTGATCAGGAAAGCACATTTGAGATATGTTGCATTAAATATTTCATGTAATAAACACAGTAATTGTAGTAAATCTAACATGTTGGCCTACTCTTAAAAAAACCCCAACACCCCCCCCTTTTTTTTTTAAACTTATAGAGCTTCCTTAGAACTTTGGTGTTTGTTTAGAGCCAAGCAGTACATGAGGAATTTACCTAACAACAGCATGCTAGGTCAGACCATAGGTCTGTCTAGTAAATATCCTATCTCAACAGTTTCCAGAGAAGAGCATAAGATTAGAGATGCACTGAGCATATTTCCCCAAAACACTTTTTTTTTTTTTAAACCATCAAAAAAACCCACAATCTATACATACCGGATCAATAGTTTTGGGATTCAGTTTGTCACTAGGCTTTGGCTGCAGTTTAATTGAAGGTTCTGGAGAACAAGGCAAAGTGGAAGATGGCTTGCTCTTCTGTATTGCAGTCTTCGGTTTTATTTGGATGCTTGATGACATTCTTACATTACTTTCCAGAACAGGAACAGAAAAGATGAAAAAGAAATTAATTCTCATTCCTACACGATACTACATTAAGGGTTAGAATTACCAAGTGCAAAGATTCACATGAACAAACAATGAATAAAATCTGAATAAATGTATTACAAAAGAAGTGCTTATCTTTCCATATCCTAAACAGAGCATAGCACAATTTTGACACAGGAGCCAGTCACTCCACCTTTCAAATGCACATCACCACATCTTCTAGTCCCATGCTGCTTTCCTGTATTTCTGTGCTGTGAGACAGCTGCAGCAAAAGTGACATTGGCTACAGTTTGCCTTTAGGGCAGCACACAGGAAAGAAAGCGGCACCTGTGCTCAGCTCAGCAGAGCAGCCCAGACTGGCTGGGGGTAACAAAAACAACAACAAAAAAACCCCCAACCTTCTAGGCTGTGGTTGGGTACAGTTAAAGCAGAAGACATCACAATCTGGGGAATGGTCAGGACGAAGCAATGAACACAAGAGTAAGCAGAGGGACTCAGGACACAAAAACCAAAGCAGAACCAGTAAGAGAAAAGAACAGAAATGTAAAGGAGCAAAGAAAGAACACAGAAAAGAAATTCCAGTTCCAGGAAGAAAATGAAAATATTTTGTTAGTTTGCAAAAAATAACTTTCTGCCTACATTTTTAAAAATGAAGATAGATACTCATATATTCTAATTGTTAATGCATCAACTATACTAAAATATACATAATTAGGATGAAATTGTTAAGAAAGACTATTGTCTTTCTAGTTAACATACCAAGCATGACACTATCACGCAGAATGTAACTTTTTCCTGGGAAAATACAGATTTTCAGATGTTATCTAACATACTGAAACAGATCAACGTTAATTTCTTGGTTTCTAAATAAAGTGAAACGAAATCACATCTTTTCTCTCTCTTTCCTCTATCCAGCCACCTATTTTTATAAATCTCATAAAAGCAGAATTATTGTCCTGCTTAGTCTTCTGCCACATTTGGATGAAGCAATCCCAATTAAATATTAAAGCAGCATCTATGTATGGCCCAAGTTCTAAAGAAAGTCACATCATTGATCAGGTAGAAATTATACATTATATGTTTAGAACCAGTTTCTGAAATGTTACATGGGAGTGTGGTGAAGCTGGGTGGAGGCTGTTTTCTGTTTTTCTGGGGGTTGTTGTTGTTGTTTTTACTGCTACAGAATTCTTTTTTTTCATTTCAGTTGATTCAGCTAGCTCTCCTGCTCAGCTAAACTTAGTTCACATTATTAGTGGTTTCAAAGTTGAGAAAGCAAGATGTCTAGCTTTTTCCTTTTAAACACAACTCTATTCCCTCAAAATTACAAGTATGAAGAAAATATTAAATAATGCTTCCAACATTTTGAAGAACATAGTGACCACAACTAATTAACAATGTTAGCTGAGGACTTTATCTAATATATAAAGTTTTTTTAACATAAAATGATTCCATGTTGCTTTACTTATTTATCAAACACATTACATGATGTTAATAAAATGATATAGTGTGAAAATACTAGTTTTGTCCATTATTATTAATTTTCATTTTGTTTTAGTCTGAAGCACACTTTGGATGGAAAAGAAATTGGTAAATAAGAAGTAATATTACTTTAGTAAACAAGAAATGACATCATATAGAAATAAAAACAATAAAAATAAATAATACAAACAAGCAAACATACTGCCATGAGAATGACCAGGGCTCTTGCCATCCAACCATCATCTTTGTGAGTCAATGACACCTGTTCACCAACAACACAGGCGAATTCCAAATACTGAGATCAGGATGAACTAAAGAGGCAGAAATTCTGTTATGCTGCTTCTCTTCCCTCAGCTCTATAACCCCCCTGTCCCAATCTCTGCTACATTCTTATAAAGGCAGTCCCTGTTGCTTAGGTGGTCTCTTTTAATACTTCCCTCCAGACAGAACTTTCAGTTAGGAAGTCTTTTGTCTTCACCTAAATCACTAAATCTTTAGGAATATCTCTGCTTCCACTCAGAAGCGTGTCCCAGCACGTGACTAGATACACTACGTCCTTATGGCATGTAGAAAGAAGTAAATGCAGCATTTAGTTTAACAAACACCACAACACAATGTATTATAACTATTACCAACAAGTGACAACCAAATGTAGGAAAATAGCTGAAAACCAAATACAAAGCAAAACTAAAATAGAAAGCTTAAATCAGTATTTTGTGACTGTCAATCTAATCAGAACTAGTGATTCGAATCATTTCATCCACTGTACATCTTGGATTCTCTTTCCTATCATTCTCAGAATATAGGCTGTCTCCAGTGATGATTCTTCTTAAAAGAAGAATCAACATACTACAATTAAACAATTAAGTCTCTTCAGAACACATGAAAACAAATGAACACATGAAAAACATACATGGCACTTACACGAACCATTATTTTTGCAAAATGCTAATTGTTAAAACTGCAAATAATTCTGAAGCCCTAAAGCATAACCAGTAGCTCAGGAAGAAAGTGTACTGCTTTGCTTTTTTTTTTTTTTTTTTTTTTTTTTTTTTTTTTTTAAGTGTCAGCTTATTATCACAAATCTCTATTAGAGTTAGAAAACACATTTCTAACTAACAGAAAAATAGGAATTGAGATGCTTTCATAATATAAAAGTATAAAATAGCATGATAAGTTGCATATATATATCATAAAACAAGTTGTCAGTAAAAACATCTGAAATATACACTTGCTTATAATGCTAACAGTCATTTTGCTAAAGAATAACATTAACACTTTCCTCAGAAAAGTGTTCAGAAGAGCTTTGTTGAGAGACAAATGATACTCTCACGTGGCAAGCAGTGGTCATAGTCTATTTTAATCATGTATACAGATCAAATAAATTAGCATTACTAATTTTTTTGCAATTGAGCTTGTGCTTTTCATAAGCAGGTCTCAGTCTTCTGAACAAGATGAAAGTTCTTGTGTAGTCAAGAGGCGACAGAAGTACATGCATTCAGAGAGAGATCAGACAGCAGCAGCACAGCTATAAATCAAACAAGTGACATACAAGGCTGGACGCAGAAGTGAACAGTCCTCCTATAAGATGACAAGCAGAGAACAGAAATCCTTAAACAGAAACGTAAAAAGCACATTTAAAAGACGCCTTTCAAAGGCGAAAAAGCGGGGCCTGGAGTTTGATTTCTGGAAGTCACTTAAGAAAGGCGGAATGCAAGAAGGGAGGGCTTGAAAACCGGACTAGCTCACTTACCCGGGTGAGTGACAGCCCCCCCGCAGCGCAGCTGGGACGGAGAAGGAAAAAGAGAAGGGCCCGCAGCACCACTACGGTTAGGGGCCGCGGGGCAGGGCCGGGGCCGCAGCGATCCCCCACTCCGGGCCCGGAGGCCGAGCCCGGGGCCGGGACGGGCGGTCGCGCAGTGCCAGCGGGCGAAGCCGCCGGGGGCTCCCTGAGGGCCTGCGCCGCCCCGGGGCTCGGCCCCCGCTACGCAGAGGCGCTACCGCAGAGCCTGGGCCTGGGCCTGGGCCTGGGCCTGGGCCTGCCGCTGCCCAGCGCTGCCAGTGGCCCGAGGCAGCGGCGCCCCCGCCACCCCTCACCTGGCGGCCGCGGCCCCGCGCGGGCAGCCCCGCGCCCCGCCACGCTTCCGGCAGGTTGCCAGGGAAGCTACGGGCCGCCGAGAGGCCAATCTTCCTCCCGGGGCCGAGCCCGGCAGGGAGGGGTGCAGAGGGCGCATGCGCAGTCGCGGGTCGGGGTGGGAGTGGGGCGCCGGCTCGAGGCTGCCGCGGCTGTTGGAGGTGGCGGGGCCGGTTGGTAGCGCGGGCTGCTTCCCGGGCCTGGCACGCAGGAGGGGAAGGCCATTTCCATGTCCACCACCACCCCCTCTTTCCATGTCCACCTCATCACGCCTCTCACCCCTTTCATTTTCCATGTCCACCATCACAGATGGCTCCCTCCGTTGCTTCAGGATCCTCATCTGCCCCAGTAGCCGGGTGCTTTTGGGGTGTTTGAAGGGTTTTGGTCCTGCAGGAGCCTTGAGAAGCCGCGCTCAGGACGAGCTGTCCAGCAGCGCCCAGCAGGCTACTGCAGCCAGGCCACATCAGGCTTTCTTCCCCAGGGCCCACCAGTAGTTTCAATCAGATGGATGTGTAAAATGCAGTAGAAATTTTAGTTGTTTCTGCCAGCCTGTGCACTGGTTTGCCCAGAGGCTGGTGGCTCCTTGGAGATGGTCCTGGAGCGCTGGAAGCTGCAGTTGGGTTGCCTGCTTGGAAACCTCAGTTAAAGGTGTCAAGGAGCTAAGGCGGCATCTTGAACAAATTACAGCTTAAATACTTGGCTTCAGGCCTACAGACACCAAAACACATGCAGGAAGAAAGATGAAAGGTTAAAAGGCTGCTTTTCAACCTACCTTATATATTTGTGATTGATTAGAAAGAGGATGGTAATTTTTAATGTGAAATTATCACTCATTTTTATCCAGTTTCTTAGTATCTTTATAAGAAAATATTTCGGAAAGGTTACATTTTGATTCTATTTTTGTAAGAGTTTGGTTTACAGGCATGGATCCACATTCCATTTGCAATTATTTATTTGCATTTCAAATGTTTAAGTAAGGATAGAATTGTTTGTTGTTGCTGTTTTCAGAGAAATTGTAACATATCTGAATGTAGTAAGTGACTTTTTTGCTTAAAGAATACATCTTCTTCTTCTGTGGACCCCATTAATCATCAGAATGTTTTTTTGCTTTCTTCAGGAGATGTTTATTCTTTCAGTCACTCAACAATAAATCCCTGAGTAAGAACTTTTTTGTTATTGCTTAAATTGTATGATATACAATCTTTCCATCATCACACATTCTTTTTCACATCTGTAATTAATAATGAGGAACTGTATGTGACTTTACAAATGGATAAGATAGGCTATTCTGTTGATTTTTCACACCAACAGGAAAATGCACTGACAGTATTCAAAAGTAGTTGTTGACTATTTGAAAACTGCCATTGGCCTTGGATTTTGGCCAATGCTGGCATTTCGTAATTAGTTTTGTCCAACACAAATAACTCATATCTGCCAATAACTGGAAGTTTTAAGTGAGGATGTTTGCAGAGGACAAAATAGGGTTGCATATTTTAATGCAACCCTGTTTTAATGGAGGGGAGGGGAGGTTTTTAGTTCAATTTCTAAATGTTTTAACTAAAACCAACAGAAATTACAGTAGTTTCACAAAATTATTTTACCATTCCACATTGCTTAAGGCAATATTATGATAGAAAGATTTATAGCCTTCTGTCCATACATTTTGTATGCTGGTAAGTACCTCAGAAAAATCCAGTATTTTTAAAGCATACCTTGCAAGCCTTTGAAAGTCACCAGTAGAAAATGCAAATCAGAGTGCTTATCTCCATAACAAGAAAACAGAACTCCATTTCTGAGTGAGGTTTATCTTTGGTTCAGTGTTTTGGTATCATTTTATACCTATATCCGCTACAGTCACTCTGCGAGTACAGAACAAACTACAGCTACAGTCAAGCGTGGATAAAAGTAGTAGTACAATTCCTAAGTCAGTAGGAGGTCTGAACCACTGCCTTCCATGGAGCAAAATGCCACTGATTGCCTCTGTGGAGTCTGCAGCTCCCACTGAGTTCCTGGAGGCATGGAAACGCCTGGGTTATAAAAGGACAAGTAAAACTCCAGTCTCTGTGCAAGAGCAGGGCTTAATTCAGAGTTTCAGTTTCCTGAAAAATACCTCCTCCCCCCCCCCCCCAAAAAAAAAAAGTGGTGTGGTCCAGCAGTATATGGTACAGCAGAGCATCCGGCTGTATTTTGAACATTGAATATGTAGACTTCACTGCTTGCCTTGCAGTGAGACACGGTGTATCAAATCAGGGACTGAGAGACAGACATCCACTGAATTGCGGACAACTGACAGAGACATGTCTCTGTCACGTCATGGACATTTCGTTTCTTGAACTGGGACAAATCACTGTGTCTGGCGCTCAGGGAAGTGCCCTCCTCATGCCAGGGCACCAGGCATCACCGTATGAGGAGATACGCTCTGGCTGCAAGTCCATGAGGATCAAGCACCTGTGCTCCAGGGCCCCATCGGTCTTGGATGGGCTCAACCCTTTTTTTTTGGGGGGGGGGGGGGGGGGGGCAGGTGGCTAACTCTCCCACCACCACTCAAGGAATACAGATTGAAATAATCCTGAATTCCTAGAATTTGTTGGGATGAAACTTATGGATATTTTTTTGCCTAACTTGCATGATAGTTTAAGAGTTAGGAAAAGAGGAGTCCTAACACAGTCTCAATCCCTTTTGATTCATACATGTCTTAAATGGTTGCTGTTACAGTTAACTTTGCCTACGAATTTTCAGCTCTTACTCTCCTTGATTGGCTTCCTTATTATTATACCTGGCCCTGGATATTGTGAGATCTTGCTGAACGTTGACATGGGCAATATAGGTCAGAATGCTTGTAATCAAATGTGTTCGCTTAAAAGAAAATACTTTTCATACTGTGTCTCATTGTTTTTGATAGTTGTAATAAAAACTAGCCTGTGATGTTTTAAACATATTTGGTGGATGAATATTTTAGAAGGAAAAATACTGTAATATACTGCGTATACATCAGTAGAACAGTACAAATATTAGTGTTTTTTTCTCCATCTTAGTGATATCACTTTGTATAGTCTGATGTGTGGTATCATGAGCTACTGTATTGCTGTACTGTATTGCTGTGTATATATATATGTATATATAGCACTAGCTGCAGTTATTATCGGTTTTTCCATTATGCTTTTTAAATTTGTTTCATTTAATTTAACTGACATAAACCTTTTAAATGTTTGGAAATCCATAAAAGATGAAAATATGAACAATTTTCAAGGATTTTTTTTCACTAAAGAAATGCAGTCACTTATGTGTATTTGAGTGTTCAGATAAGCATGTAAAAATCTAAAAGTTTTGCTAGTGCAGGCAAAAATTAATTCTTCTAAGAGTGAACACCACTTTAACTTAGTGAAAGCTAACTCTGGACTGATTACTTGCTTTTTCATAATAACAACAATATTCAACCAATTTAAATATAACCAATGATTAATTAATTATGTAGTTCTGCTGATAAAACCAATATGCAGCTTGACTTCTATTTTCATTAGTCACAGTTAAATAGTTAATTACTGAGAGGGAGGAGAATTCACTGAAGTGAAATAGATTCTGAGGCTTGTGAAATTAAAACTACAGTTTATTGGAATATGGCTAATTAAATGAACCTCACAAAAAAGTCACATTAAAGATCTTATTTTCTGAGCATATTTATACCTTTGTTAAGCTAATTCATATGGTATAGCTGAGGCTTGGCATTAGACTAATACCAGCTGAGAAATGGTAGATAGAGCTTTTCTTCACAAGTACAAACTTTCAAATATGGAAGGGAGAGAGTGGTACTTTAATTTTTATCCTTTCATTAATTTACATTGTCAACCTTCCCCTTTCTATTTGTAGCTGCCTTTTATTATACAATAGGTGCTTTATACTTTTTATACTGATTTGCTTGCTAGATTTTGTTGAAATTACATGTCACTCAAAATTTTACTATCACTTTTTATTTTGGTAATGGGTATTTCTTCTTGTTTCAAGTGTTAGTTTCTTGGTTCCAATATTTTCATGCCTTTTTCCCAGTAGATATTTTTAATAGCCATACTTACTACTATGGCTTTTCAATCACAATGTGATGATTTCCACTGACTTTGAAAGTTTGATAAAATCATGTGATATACAGGCATGGTAGATATGTGATATATTTATCTTCTAACTCTACAATTCTGTCACTGTTTTTGCTGTTAAACTTGGCTTTTCACAAAGCCTAAGATCTAGATACTTATATTTGTATTTCCCATTTACCTTTATTGCTAAAACCAAGAAAATATCCAGCACCATCAATAGAGAATATTTATTTCAGTGGAAATAAACTGTCAATACACTCCTATGTCAGTAGCAAAGAAAAGGCACAATTTTATCTAATCTTTAAAAGTAACATTACATGTGCTGCAAACCACATGTTACATTATATTGTGTTAAAATAACAGGTGAAGTCCAGCCTTGCAAAGTTGTCATAAAAGTGTATCAACCCCATTTTCACAAATATAAAAATCAGCTCTTTAACATTAGGATGCAAGTTTATACAATGAAGGGATTATCTAGTCTTAAAAATTGTTTCAACTTACATTTTACCAGGTTCTTTAATATTCATCTAATACTGTATGAACTGATGCATTTTAGTTAAGAGATTATTTTAAAAGTTTCTAAGCCAAATGCAACTTTAACCCCAGTTAGGGGGTCAACAATTCTTACAACTGAGCAATAATAATAAAAGATCAAAATATATTTCCTCAACTCACCATTTATTTCCTAATTGTTTTTATTTCTCTAATAATTCTCAAAAGTTAGAAATTCTTGCTGATCTCTAGAAATGTGCATAGTTAAAACTGAAGTCTCTAAGAATGTTTTCCTTAGATAGTGTGCAAACATCATTCCCCAGAGCTGTTACTTTGATTTTACCACTCTACACACTTTATAAATAGTACTTTATAAAAGGGAAGTTATTTTATAGGGTTTGGCAATAAATGTGAAGTATGTAACAGACTGTAGACATCTAATGGTAGTTTTCAGGTTCCTTTACAAAGATTCAGATGCTGCAGGCACTTTCATCTGCATGTGCTGTATCAGATGATTAGTTCAGTGCCTGACAAAAGCTGATGGAGCTGTTAATATTCCCTTATATCATCAGTGAAAATTGGTGTGAAACAGTGGCATTTCAGTTGAGCAATTCCAGATAACAGTCTATAGATACGTGTGGATTGCTTAAAATTTTCTGTAATACACCAGAAATGATTTGATTGCCTATTGTTAAGTGCTAAATTGCCATGAGGGTTTTGGATTAGCAGATCAAAGTCCTGTGTAAAACTAAGGCAAACTCCCAAGAAGAAAACTGACCCATAGGAACACTTCAGCTTTTTGACGCTGCAGAATAACATGTGCATACAGGTACAACACATACAAATTTAGGAACTGAATGAGGCACTCAAGAGGGAGTATGCAGGTCTCTAGCATTAGCCTGCAGACATGTGCATTGGGCATTATTTTTAACCTATGGTACAAGGCTGACCAAAGTCAAGCAGCAGCATGGGCAGATGAAGTTAAATCCATTAGATTCCATACCAGGTTTTTTGATTGCTCCCAAGAATATATTGCTAATCTGAAATACTTAGGGGAATTTGAGTTTTTCATCAGTACATGGGTCAATCAGAGAAAGTTTTGTCCAAATAGATACAGAAATACCAATTCATTATTGTTTTGCTTTTTAATGACCTATTGAAGTCTCCAATGGTTGAAGTCTTTCCAATGGTTTGGAAGTCTCTCCAATGGTTAGGTAACATTTGCATCCATTGTGCACCCATGGACATACAAAAACAAGGTGACAGTTCCCTAGATCAAATGGGACATGAGGTTCCTTAGTTTTGTACCTTTAGACATTTTCACTTACACACAAATGTTTCAAGTATTACCAACCAAGCACTAAGTATTTTGAAAGATACACATTAATAAATAAATCAGTAGATCCTCAGGCCCAAGTCTTAAAAGAAAAACTAGGACCCAGATTTTCACAGGATTTTTGAGTTCCTGTCTCCACAGTTAGCTAGTACAAGCAGTAGCCAAAATAGATGGGTTATACCCGCCCAGCAAAGAACTATACTTTCTCAAAAGTGAACTGAGAAATAAAATGAGACCTATCAGGTTATTTTTTTCTACTGATTCTTCCAAATATTCATATTGCAACTTCATGACCATCAATAATAAAGGTCTTTACTCATACTTACGATACTAATTGCACTGGAAGGAGAAATCATTCCATTGCCATCTCTCAGAAGGTGGCACAAAAACAGCTCTTGCTGCAAGAGTGCTTCACTTATTTATGGAGAGAGCTCCATTCCCAGTAGTACAGCTGGACAAAAGTTAGGAAACTATATTTCTTTGAGTAACTGGACCTAAATCTGAGTTTTATGATGCTTGATTTCCTGTCTCTCTGCTGCTTATTGGAATCCTCATCCCTAAGTTAAGTTTCAGGAGTCCTAACCACAATGCATGAACAGTTAAACACCTAAGGACGAGATTCACAGAAAGTACCGAAGCTGAGCAGGGAGTGGCCAATGTGAGCTCATAGAAAATGTTAAGAAGAAATCTGTGGTCTCAGACAGAGTAAGGTGCCAAACAGCTGGGGAACACAAGAGGGACTTGGATTTATATCTGTGAATTCTTTTCTGGAGTCATATCCTTAAAAGCTTTCAAAGCTAACAAAAAGTTTTGGAGTCAGTAGATTCCAGAAGTTAGAGGACTCACTGGGTTATGGAAAATTCAAGTTCAAAATCTTCTTTTACTTCATTTGGAGCATAGTCTTGAACCCAGGTCTCCTGCCTCTCAAGTGACATATACATGGCGATATAGCTGGATGGTGTCTTGAACTGTTTTAGAATATCCTAATGATACTCTAAATTCCCTCAAACCTTTATTTATTAACTATGCTTTTCACCAAACAGGTACAGATACATTTAGACAGAAACACAGTCAGACAATATGCCTGTAAGCATACTATCCCTGCAAGATAAAGTAGTACTCAGTGTCACACAAACTAGTGATGGAAGTAGAGCTATGGTCTCTAAATAAAACCAGAATCTAGCACTGAAAAATTGGCAGCATATTTAAAAATTACTAGATTTTATCACACTTTTGGGTGCACTCAGAAAGGTTGACCATTATATTGTATGCAGATTTATAGTTTTATATAATATCATGGGTGCTGTATCATGTAAAAAAGGGTAAGAGAGATGGCCCCCCCCTCCACCTGCAGAATGTGTCCTGTTCTGTTCCTGATGATTTCTGTGGAGTTGAAATTTGCTTTTAGACAAACAAGAAAAGCTTTGACTGGGCAAAGTCCTTTAAATGCAAAGCATGCATAGATTTTAACTGTGCTCACTAAATGCTTTCTCTACAATTATTTGAAAATCACAAGTAATTACTACATTTCTGAGGCAGAGTAAATATAATTGGTAAGGAGCTGTTTTCCCTAACAGGATTGAGGGGGAAAGTAGTTCAACGAGGCATATCATGCAGGTTTTTTTTTCCCCACTTGGTGGCAATCACTCACTGTCTTTCCTTCCCACTTCTGCACTCTCTCCGAGGAAGTCAGTTCTTTATCGCTTTCTAGCGTCTATCATTTTGGGGAAATAAGGGAAAAAAACAACGTTTTCTATTAATTCAAATATCACAGGTAGAAAAATAGAGGAGTTTTTAAAATGGAAATGGAAGTACTTCATAGATCAATTGTCAGAGAAACTGCTTTCTCTGTTAGGAAATCTCTTCCAATTTTATCCCACGCTAGGACATAGATCAGTAGTGGCATATAAAGCTTTCACTAAAAGCAAGCTTACTGAACTTTATAGCCCTGAACAGAATGAGGTAAATAATAATAAATAGGAAATAAATTCTCCATGAAGTCACAGGACATCATAAGAGTATCCCTCATGGTTTTTTGTTGTTGTTGTTGTTGTTTTTTTTGTTTTTTTTAAGCTAACAACAGGGACAAATGCTTGTAGTTAAGACTTCTTGGTCTAAAGAGAATGTGTTGGGGCAGAGTTGTTGTTGCTCTGACTAAGCAAAAGTATGTCTTTCAGAAGCTGTAGCTGGACATGCCATTGTCTTTCATAACACGAGCAGACCTTTCGGCTTTTTTCTAACCTGGTCCATGAAGTTCCCTTTGTGGGATCAGACGTAAGGTAGAGCTGCATTGAGTATGAGGCCATGCTCTAAGGCACACACAGCTTGGATGTGCTGCTTTACAAAAGCATTTAATGGCTCCCCCATCTTGTGCACAGCTGACACTTGAGATAACAGGTCCAGGGATGAGAGGAACAGTTTCTTCACTTATGATATGCAGAAGGGTTGAAAGACAGACTTATGGTCCATGGGAATCCTAGTTCAGTTTGGTGACTGAGAAGTAGGAACAGCCTGGGAGTGTTGATTGTAGTGATGGTGATGAGGAAGGTAGCTGTGGTAACAGTAAGAGTTGATTGATGTTGTGATATAGATGGAACCACAGATAGATGGTGATGGTAGAAACAGTCTTCTCTTTACAGAAAACGGTGGAAAGAGGGAGCAGCAGCAGCAGCCCATAGTCCTTGCCCACACAGCAATAGCACGTGGGGGAGCAAGGCTGCCCTGTTGTCACTTGCTCTACTGGATTCTGGAGGAGGATGAGTTAAAGACCATTCTAGAAAAAAGAAAAAAGAAAAAGCTATCTTTCCAGGAAAGGGTGGCGGAGGAAGAAGGGGCAGTGCTCGAGAGTTCCAAATAAAAGCAGTGAGAAAGAATGAATGAATGGATGTGGAGGAGAGGTTAAAAAAAAAAAAAAAAAATCAGGGAACCAGAGGGGAACTGCAAGCAGAGCACAGTGAAGGCTTCAACTTCATGATGTTTAGACTTTATTCACATAAGTACATAAGAATAACTACACTGGATCAGATCAAAGATTAACATATCCCAATGTCATCGGTATCCCATCTCAGGCAGCCAAAGGGGTGCCTAGGGAAAACGAAGTGGACCAAGGCAAGCCAAAATAACAGTTCCCCTCAGTATCCTCCCAGTCTTCAACCATTTGCTTTTCAGGGACATCCTGAGCTAGGGATGATTGCTGCATATTTAGTTATCTTCAGTGAATTTCTCCAATGTGACTTCTAGTCTCCTGTTGAACCCAGGGGGACCTTTTTGTATCCACAGTAGCTTGTGACAATGGGCCCAGGGCTCACCCTCACCTTGCTGCTTCAAGGTTGCAGCAGCACTATGACAAGTTTATGTCATCTCACAATTTTTTTTTTAGATTAGATAATGAAAAATATGCTGCCACTTATCAGAATCCCAGTTCCAACTCCTTGATCGTAAAATCCCACCCCCTTTACATTTTAACTTGTCTAAACTTTCAGTAAAATTGCAAACTGTTCAAATTATGACACTTTTCTTAATGACTAATGCAAAGCAGTTCAGTCTGTATGCTGTGGGCCGCAGAATGCCTCGTAAGTCAG
Source organism: Dromaius novaehollandiae (assembly GCF_036370855.1). Lineage (NCBI taxonomy): Eukaryota > Metazoa > Chordata > Aves > Casuariiformes > Dromaiidae > Dromaius > Dromaius novaehollandiae. Next base: position 69,757,960 of record NC_088101.1, read on the forward strand.
ACAGATAACTCACATTGTGTTAATGCTATTACACACAAAAGACTTCAAGATCTTCTCTTCTCCTATTATCCTTCTTGCTATGCTACTGCTTATTTTGCTAGTCTAGAAATAGATAACACTGCTGGACAGGCCACTGCATGCTTTTTCTCCCTAAAGCCTCACCTCAAATACTCTAAGATCACTAACTTCTTCTGTGCAAATTTCAGTCCACAAAACTGAAAATGGTATCATAATTGCAAGTACAATCAGATAAGCATGGTGTCCCACCAAAAAATATGCTGTTCCTGAGAGCAAGGAGGAATCAGTCCTGCAGGATTTTTCCTTTCTGTGTTTCTATCCATTTTACTTAGCATTTACACTACAAAAGTAGTTATAAAGAGCTAACACAGAGAGCAACTGTTTTGTTGGTATTCTGAGATAAACTCAAAATAATGAATACAATTCTAAAGTGATCACAGTAAGCTATGTGGTAGAATTCAGCCTTGCAAACTGATTCAATGTTCTAAAGATGACTTCAACAAATAATTACTAGCATTATTACTAATGTGGAAAATGAAACAATAAATGGGGGATGAAGAGTAGTAAATATAGTGGTGTCTTTGCAGACAAAAGGCATGTATCTGATAGGACAGATAATGTGCATTCCCTAAGTGGTGAAGAAAAGCAACGATTTTTGGAGGGTCTTTTTTGTAGGTCACTAATTTGGTTTGTGTTTTTTTGTTTACTATGACAGGCCACATTCTGTTTGAATTATTATTTTAATGCTCTGTGATTTTTTGCTGAGTACTAATTATCTACCAAGGGCAAGGAGTGCCACAGTAATAATAATATTACTTACACCATCCCTCTCCCTAAAGTGCAAATTTTCACTCAATTGATTTTATGATATAACTTAGAATTAGTAGCAGTAACATCACAGTAGCTGTTCAGAATGTATTTAATAGTTTTTTTTCTTAAATTGAAGAGGCAATGACCATTTAATCCTACTCTTTTTTTTTTCTATCATTTAGCCAGCCTTTTACTTACAAGAACATTTAGCCACGAATATTTCTTTAGTGCTCTCAGACACAGGACCTTGTCAGAAGGAAAAACAAAATGAGTCCACTGCTTTGACAGCATTTTATTGGTGAGACAAATCTCTTTTGCTGAATATAATAGTTATACCCAAACATACCTAGGTGTTCTGGTTGTCTTTTTTTTTTTTTTTTTTAATTCTGCTTTGGTATTATTTCTTTCAATTTTACAAGTACAGTTTAATTTTCTGAGGTGCTGTTCCCTGAACCACCTCTATACCACTAAACAAAAAGAGCAAATCCATGTAGCTGGATGTTGAGGGTCAGCTGTGCTATGGATGCTGACATGGAGCCTGTGAGGCTCTTGCAGAGTTATTAGACTGGGTACAGACCAGCACAAATGGCAGTGCAGGCTCTGTGGTGTTAATAAGGCCTATGGACCCAAGCCAATCTACTGTGCAACATTGCACCCCTGGAGCTGAAATGCTGAGGAAGAGGATGGGGAGGAAACCACATGGCTCCACACAGTCAGCAGGAAGCCATAGGAGTTCATTAGCTCTCCTCTGTGTCTGACTGGGTTTATTAAACCCAGCTCAGCACCACATTTCTCCAGTTCATGGTGTGGTGGCTATAGGTACAAGAAATTCTCTCTGCAATCTGAAAGTACAACAGTTATTTTAATAAGAGACAGTTCTTATTTTTGAAAGACCCTGAGATATTTCAGACTTAGAAATCACACCATATAGTGATGATAGGTTCCCAGATTAGTTCCAGCTGAGCTGATATGTCTACATGGCACAGCATAGCTCCTTTCAGACAGCCTTACTTGTCCCTGAAGCTGTATATTCACAGTGATGTATACCTGGCCCAGTGCAGTTTACTCCACCTTCAGTTGTGCTGAGTTTGTGAAGTTTGCAAATGTCTGCACAGTGCCCTGATACAGAAACGAGTGTGATATATGAACATATCATAATCACAAATTGAATTATGAGAGGTTCAGCAAGCTTAGGAAGGCTAAGATCCAATTCCTCGTGTGCACACATTTTCACTGATAGGTATGTGGCCACACAATCATTATAAAAAATAGAAGCACCAAAGATCAGAGTTGAAAATCAAATCCTCAGTGACAATCTTGATAGCTACACATTGAAACCACATTGAATCCACCAAGGATTCAGAAAAACAAAATATGAAGTACCGGTTCCAAAGGCTCTCTTTGAAATATTGTTAAGCACTGAAACTCAGCAGAACACAGTTCTGGAGAATGGAATCAACACTAGAAAAGAATTGTGAAAAATGGTCAGACTGGAAGTATGACTATAAAATTTTACATGAAAACAAAACAGTTTGTGGCTAGAGGAAAACAAAGAGAGAAGAGCATTCAGATTATGAAAGAAAAGACTCAGACAGTATTAACCACAAATGTTTGGCTATATCTCTCAACTACAAGATAATTTAGTCATAAGACTGAACATGATCAGCCTGAAAAATGACATATGACAATTTGTACTAAAGTAATTGTTTCTGCAAGGTTAAATACAATAAAACTGATTCTGCCAGCCCAGTTCAGTGCTTTTATGTGCTCTCAAGGCACCATTTGTACTCCAATAAAGGGATTTTGTGCATTGAAAATTATTGTATCCTTAAATCACAATTCCTTGCCATTTGCATTTGTAAAACTATAAAATCATTAATTCAAGACTTCTTCCCAGAAAGTCTAGCAGGTAGGAATCATCATCCCACCCCCCATCTCAAAGATGTGCTCAGGGGTTGGGTTTGTTTTTCTTTCTAAGACCTTTAGGGGAGAAGCGGGTTTGAAGTAATGAAAGATCTTTTATCAGAACAGAAAAGAGGGCTCTGTACAGAATTACAGCTTTTAGTTCCATTGTAACTGTAGTGGTCGATTCCAGATGAATTAACTTCTCAATCAGCTTATAAAGAAATTTCCAATAGGGCAAATCCCAAATTCTGCCATAACTCCATCTGTTTGTTTATTTTTTCTTAATTTGACTTCCCAAGAGTTTGTATTTGACTTTTCCCCATGAATAAAACTATTCCTCTTTCAACAATGGGCTCTCTGGGAATGGTTTGGAAAAGCTAATCTCATTACACAGCTCAGAAGTTCCCACTTTGTAGTGACCGGAGGAAATGCAGCTTATCAGTCACTTAGCAGAGCTGTCAGTGGGTCAGCTCAAGGAGAGGATTTTATTTTGTGGAGCAAAGCAGGCCAGCAGAGGCAGTCCTAGTTTTTTTCGTTTGTTTGTTTGTTTGAAGTAAATAGAACAACAGGGAACTTCTGCATTGTTTGACCTGAAAGTCACGTTCATGTACATAGAAGACATTAATGGTAAGGCATACTACAGGGTCATTAACAAAATGATCAGCTTTTTATAGACAGATGAGAGGACTTTTCCCAAACTGCTGTGGCTTGTGACATTTTCTGTGACTATCTAGATCTGTTTGCAATAGCTCAGATTATTCAAGTCGTTCGCTAGATGCTTCTAACAGAAACACTTTCCGTCAAAGGAAGTTGTGCTCAGACTCAATGATACCTTGATTTTTTGATCTAAATGATGGGCTTAGGGGTATACCTCTTGTCATGTGGTCAAGATCTCCTGATGATGTTACAGGGAAGAAAACTATCTAGGAGAAGGGCTGTCTTCATCGTTAAGGCAAAAACAGTGTCATGACTGACAGGGGAAGGGGCCTTATTATATCACAGTAACTAGCTGAGAATTTGCTGGTGAGGGGTAAGAACATCTATTTAAGAGTTAGAAATATGATGGAAAAACATGTAAAAGGACCTGGGTTTTGATAAGAACTGAAGTAATGCCAAACAGGAAAAAATGTGATTCCCCCCCCCCCCCCCCTTAAGTGTGCATTTGACTTGTTAAGCCATTGTTGCATGAAGGGGCCTGCATTTGACTTACAAGCACCTGGAATACAGTTTTCCACAAGCCCAAGCATCGGAGACTAAGTCAGTGGTAGAATCAAGTGCCAGACTGAGTCTAGCTCCAGTCTTATCCCTGATGCCTTAACTAAATGTCCTAATTGTTTCAGCAAAGCAAAATATTAACTGGTCATGGGTAAAAAAATACCATGCTGGATCAGGACTAGAAAAATTTGGATTCAGGTCCTGGTGCAGCTCTGGAAGTCTTACTGTGTGCAGTTCTTTCCTTCCTTCAGCTCATCTTCCCAGTATTTCTGTTTTGCCTCTGTGTATCTCTGATCTTCATACTCAGATGACATAAACCAAACTGCACTCGTGAGAATTTTGAATAGCCTAACGATGATAGCCTAACCAGAAAGTGTGGGGGCTTTAGAGTGTCATTTAGAGAAGGAGCTTATTAAATTCTTCTTTGAGAATCAAAACATTAACAGATCTCTTCCCCCTCCCCCCCCCTTAGCCATGAGCGGTTTAATTACATCAGAGCAGCTCCTGTTTCCTAATATACATCTCAGGATGAGCCAGTCTTGTAAGCTACAAGGTTCCCAATTCCAGCGAAGCTGGTTGAGGGAGCTCAGTGCTTCCTTGAATCAAGGACTGTTCAAGGAACCGCCCTTCAGCTATGATTTATCGTTTGTTTGCTTTCATAGGGTTTTAACCAACAGCATGGAATCCTGTGATTCTGTGCTTTTTTTCGTATTTTCCCCCAGGGCAAGTATAGGAAACAGTCAATTTTGTGCACTCAATATTTAGTCTGTATAGCATAAAAGGATAACAAAATGCAACTTGTCTTAGAGCATTGGGGTGTGCCACCTATAACCTGTTAAAGGAAATAAGGATGCTGAACTAGATAAATATGATCTGTGTTTTAGTTTTGTAATTTTTTTTAATTGCCTGTTACTTCATTGCCCAAGGTCAGTCTTGTCAGACAAGTGGACTGACAGTTCTCTAGAGTAACATAAAACCATTAAGTTGCTCTTTGATCTTGCACCTTCTTTAGAACCTTTTAATCAATTAACCATGAAGCTACTCAGCTTGTCTTATTTCCTGCACATAAAACTGCTTTGGTTGAGCTGACACATTACTACATTATAGATCAAAGATCATAGGAAACTCCACATCCAACCAGGATAACTACGAGGAATTTTTCTGAATCTGTTAGATACATTTTCACCCCACAGATGGAGGAAAACAGCAGTTTGATCTAGATTGAATAAAAGGATTTGTGTGTATTTTAAAGGGTAGCTAAATGGATTTGTGCATGATTGACCTTCCACTGGGTGTGGATAGATTTTATGGCTAGTTCGCTGAGCCTCAACTGTCCAACTATTCTTTGACAGTACCCGCTATTGATAGTAACAGGAAACATGACCTGCTGGAACATGAACACTGATCTCTTGTTTAGGATGCCATTAAATAATAAAGAGTATATATATACATTAAGATGTATTGGAATATGATGCAGATAATCCTTTTAGCCGAGCAATTAAATTTTGATAATGGAAAGAGCTGTGATATACTGACTTCGGGCTTGTCACTCCACACTTCTGTGATCTCATTTGTAAGTACAAAACCCTATTTTATGAGAAGAATCAGTGAGCCCTTCAGTCTTATGTTCGTGTAGATTTCAAGATGTTGACATTATTATTTTCTAGTTATATATGGAAATTAAGGTGTTCTGAAACCTGTACGCCATTCCTTCTGGCCAAATCCTGGAATAAACAAATGTCTTACTTCCATCTGTTCCTCATTTGAATTTCTGCTTCAAGTGGGATGAAGTGTCACCCACACCACTCTGGAGGAGCGAAGCCTCTGCTCACTCACATTTTCCTCAAGGCATATTTTGCACAGCTGTCTCTGGTGGGATTGGTTTGTTCTCTTTCGACTTGCTGATGCCCAAAGCTAAGGTGGCCTGGCCCAGATAAGACTGTCATCTGGTGCCTGTGCAGTGGTAGCACATGTGAATATCAGGAACCAGTGTGATTTCATAAGAAAAACCTGGTACTATGGATTTTTTTTTGAACCAGTAAAGAAACACTTTTGAAAGAATCTACTTTGTGAAATGATGGTATAAGATATTCTTCACAGACATCCCCTTATTTTCTGAAGATGTCTTGCATATAAAATGTCTGTGCTTAAAAATAGATGGGAAATGGGAATCCTTATAGCTGCTAGAACATTATTTCCATGCAAAGTTTAAGCTACTCTCTCTTTGCAAATCGGTATTGATTTCTCTGAATGTTACACCTCCTTTAGCTAAACAGCTCCCCACTGATGTTTGTCATCTTCCTTTTAAGCTGAATTAAAAGAGAATGAACAAGTTTGTGGATAGCATGAATAAAGTGCTGTTTGATAGATATAGCTCTTGTCTTCTGAATAAAGAACAGTACATTCTGCTCTTGGTACTAAGGAAGAAATATTTTCCCTAATCTCCCTCCCTACAAATTCCTCATTTAAGTTTAAATGAAAATTTCCCAGAAAAGGAAAAGTTATTTGTGAAACTGTTACTTGTAAATTTATCACTGCAGTACCTTTTTAGTGTTGGATTTAAGATTCAGTGGGCTGGGCTGCTTTCCATTTAGTATTCAAAAAGACCTAAAAATGCAAAAGGAGTCAGTAGGAGGCTATGCTTCGTTTTGAGTCTATAGCAGGGCAAACGTTAGATTCTGTTGTTTGTTTTCTTTCTCCCTCAAGTTATAAATCATCCCAGATTCATCAAACTATTTGCAAATCTAATCCAAGCTGGACCAAGTTACCGACTGGACCAAGATGTAAGTTTATAGCAATGCCTGAAAACAGGAAAGACTTTAGGTCAGAAAGGAAAAAACTATCTGGTTTCATTACATGTGGCTTCAGGTTTCATTACAAAAGGTTTTACATGGCTTTGATCCCTTAATGTGGCTAAAACCAAGAAAGAAGTGATTTCCATGTGCACACAGCTATTTCAGTGTGTGCATGTGACTAAAATAGATATGCTGTACCCACAGTGAACTACAGTGTGTTCTGCACAGAAATGCTGCATTTAAATGCATGGATTGCAAAGTCAGGATGGATTAAGTCGAACTTCCTCACTCTCAGCTACCTTGAACTGTTAATCAGTCATACCTGCTGTTGCTCAGAACTGCTCAGGGAGAACCAAAAAGCGTAAATAAGTTTACCTCCTGTAAAATAAAAAAAAGTATATGTGCTTTCTATCTATCTATCTATCTATATAAATACACACTAAAGAAAAAATTTTACAAGAAGAATCTGTTTTTCATAATCCATTATCATGCAGCCACAATTAAGTGAGTCTTTAAAAGTGAATATTAAAGAAATGACTTCACTAGAAGCAGTTATACTGCAATAGTACACACACTCTTTATTTTATCTTTTGGTTAAAGACCTCCTATCTTTCATTTTTGACTGTTGTTGCTCAAGAGGAGTTGCCAGCTCTCTTCACTCCTCTGGAGTTGAGAGAGTAGCAATGGAAAGAAAGCTCCTTTCCCCCAGATTCGGGGCGGTGCTTACATGGGGGAGAGGGGCAAGTGGAGTGAGGGAGTCTGCATGTGCTGAATAGCACAAAGATTTTTCCAAAGTAACATCAGCTGCAGCTTCTTTAGCCAGCATGCTGGAGGAGTTGGACCACACTCCAAACCCAGCTTGGGCTCCAAACCCAAGTTGTGTGCACTGAAAACATTAACTCATTTTTCCAGTAGATAGAAGTTTTAGTGGCTTCAGGCCAGCAAACTTGGGTTTACAGCTGTTTTGCATCACTGAAACAGTGTGGAGCAGCTTGAGCCGACAGTGAATCTGATTGGCCCTAGATTTCTTAAATCTGTAATATTTTCTTCCCTATAATCTAACACTTGTTTTTCTGCATTTAACAAGCCTATTCATTGCCATGTGAAATTCAAATGAACTGTGGTCACTTTTGCTAAAGTCTCCATTATTCCCAAGCAGTTCTTTTGTGTCAGCATCGAGTACCACTGGGATGAGTTCTGTGGCTGGTCACTACTTTCTGGGCTTTAAGTGTACTTTCTAGATAATTTTGAAAATATATGGCTATATTTGTGGACACACTTGTGTTCCTAGTACTCTGTAACTTGATATATCCAGAGTTAGTTCATTTTCATCATTCTTACAACCTCTTTCCCAGCTACTCATAAATTGTTATCTGTTTGAGTGTTTATCCTTTGTGCCATTAGTCAAAAAAAATTTATTCTCCCTAGCTCTTGAATGTGCTTGCTGTGTTGTTTTTCAGTTAGGTCTAGGTCTCTTTATCTTTCACCTTTTCCGTTCAGTTAACCTGAGGCTATGCATACCTTCCAGACTGAAAACAGGCAGTCCCTATTCTCCAGTATTCGTGTCACACAGAATGGGTGTTTTATGACTTGAACCATTTTTTCAGTCACCCTTCCTGCTGATTGCTACAAGCATAATTAATACCTACTCTAAGATCTCCTCTAAGAGTTTAGTAAATAATACCTGTTTTTAAAATTACCAAATATTAATTAGCTGCAGAATATTCTTCCACCACCAGCCAGGTGTGGAGGCGGGAGAGAGAGTCCAGAAGGAGAGAGAAGCAAGTAGTGCCTGGGGCTGGAGGAAGGGGAAGGGGTGACTGCTGAAGGCCGGTCTGTAGTTTGTGATTGTGAATGATGAGCAGTGTTTTGATCAAGCTGGAGTTAGCAAACCCTTCTACTAGTTGTTTTTTAAGGTGCTTTGCAAAGTTTCTCATTAGTTTTATTTTTTTATTTGGGATAACACTGAACCTTTTTCTGCAGTTGAGTCTATGCAGTGCCATATGGTCACACTGTGGACACATAAACATGCCCAAACCTTCCTCTCGTTAAACGTTATACTAGAATTAGGTGACTGTTAGGCCCCTTTGTCTTCTTTCTCTAGCACTCCTGAAGGAATTATTGGTGCTTCCATCTTAAGCTTTCCTCCGAGTCCCAGAGGCAGTTCTTGGTCTCATCAGTCTTGATCGTTTGAACTCATCTTTGCAATCACATAAACTATCAAGTCTCTTGTTATATCATCAGCTCTGTTCTTTAGGAGTAAAGTTACCTCTCACTGAATGCTCCCATTTCCTTGGTTTGGTCTCTGTATTATGGGTACACTGACCGGAATTAATTTCTGCCTCTTTCTTACTGGAAACCTCATTTTTTTACTCTTTATTCTTAGTTAGTGGCTTATCTGCCACTTTTGTCTCCCTGCCCAAGGAAGCACAGTGGTTACTGATTGAAAGATTCCTAGAGCTTATATTACTTCTGAAGGAGCATAGTCTTTATTTAGTTTCTCGTGTCTGCATTCATGGCAGCAACCTGCAACAATTCCAGCTGTTGCACTTCAGCTCAGCTCCCTCTCATGCACCTTCTAATGATATCAATACTTTTCTTACCTTTCTACCTGTAGCTCTTGAAAGAAATTTAACTTTCAGTTCATGCAAATATAACACTGCCATTCTTTATTTAGGAAATCATTATAAACAAACATTAGTTTAGGGGTGTATTTGGGGGCTGCTTGCTAGCATTGTTCATGCTAGAGTTTGGCCAAAAAAGGCAACAACTAATGAATAATTACTTCTGAATTTTTCTGAGTTCAGAACAAATTTTTGGGTAGATTCATGTGATTTCTGTAGTCAATTTTATTCATTGCTGACACTCACTCATGTCCTTACCTTTGTCCTAGTAAATCATATTATATGATTATATAAAACTGCTCAAACAGAGGGAGTGAGAACCAATCAAAAAACAAATGAAAATAAGAGCAAACAGATAAACTTTAAACTCTTTTGACTAGCTATTTCAAAACAGCAAGCAACTGACTACAGCATAGGTCAGCTGGTACTGCTCTTATTGCTGTTACCATAGCAGAAACACAGAAATGTGATTAAATAAATAAAGCTAATCAGAAGCAAAAAAACAAGTTTGCAGTAAAAACAGCTCAACTTAACCTATTCTCAGAGGACTTTGAAAGAAAACATACTTCTAAAGATGTACTGTGAGAGATTTTAGGCACAGCTGCAGGAAAGAAAAAGAAAAAAAAAAGGTATCCTTTCCCTCTCTTTACTCTCTTTAGAAGGATTAAATCCGTCCTGGAAATTAACCAAAGTGGACAAATGGGCCATCCTACAAAAACAACAGATTGAAGCCCAGAATACGCAAAAGTATGAGAAAGAAGAAAAATGGGCTGGAAAAAGGCTACTGGATCTTTTTAAGGAACTTTAATGACAGGGTAAGCAACCCAGGCACATTAATTCTATCTTTACTTGTCTCTCGCGATATGGAAAGTATCCTAAAAGGAACTAAAAGAAAATGTAACAGACAAAAACAGATAACAATTCCCCTGGTTTGAGTCTACAAATGCATAAAATATGTAAATTTATATCACTCTGTATATGTCAGATTATTACACAAGAGGTAATGTAACATTTTCCAAATTAGAAAGAACACGAAAAGGTCTGGTGTCTGTAGCTGAAATTAAAGTGCAACCCATTTCTCTCCTTTAAGATAGGTCTTCTGAGCCCTCTACAAATGTTAGTGTATGTCTAAAAAAGGAACAAAAAATAAAGCTTAATCTCCTGCATGTAGTATAGGGTAGCTGTTGAGAGTACTGAGGCTCAATGCCACTTTAGAGCTAAAATGAGGGTAATTTACCTCCGAGTTGGAATGAAATAAAAGGATGCAGTTGTAAAGATGAGAGAACAGAAAGCACTAGTAAGATCAACAGTTTGAAATTAAGCTGTGGATCTGGGAGGCAGTTTTGAAGCCTGTTCCCATGGCTAAGCAGAATTCCTGCAGAATGGGTGTCATACTGCAGAGCTGGAGCACATTTGTGGGGACTGTGGATAGCCAGAAGTCTTGCTGTTCAATGAGATGACTGTTTTTTCTCAGCTTGACAAATGACATGCAGCACTGACAGAATACTACTTCTTTGCTGGCCATCACCCCTACGGACACTGGCCAGAACAGCAGCAGCAGGAACATACCCTCCAGCTCTGATTTAATCACATGGAGCCCAGGAGACTAGTGAATAGAGCTGTTAACTCTCTGTTTGGTTTGCTTTTCCCATCTGCGTTTTATTAAACTGAGAGCAAGATTTATTCACTTTTTTAACATCAGGAGCTGCTGGTGTCCAAGATGATGGTTGACATTAAGGTATACATACACAGTTTAACCTGGCTGAGGGCCAAAGAGGGCTATAATTTCCAGCCTAGACAATTTATTTGCAAAAGGACACAAAATCCCTCTGCTCTCAGGCATTTCTGAAAGGATGAGCACTACTACTTCCCACTCTCCCAAGAACACAATGCATAAAGAGCACAGTTAAAACAGTAGGCTCTCCGGGATGAGCCAGGCTCTCCAGGCATGCAGGCAAACACTTCAGTTTTACTTTACTCCTGACAGCCCCTACATAGTCACAACTACCAATGATTTTCTGATTTCCACTCCAGGAATCTTAAATAGATTGGTGATACCGACTCAGTGTATAAATACTTCTTGTAAAAGCCAAGAAACCTGAATGGCTCAGCTGGGGAATTTTACTTTAGGAGAAGTCAAATCGTGCATCAGGCTCTCTACTGTAAGGTGGGATCGCTGAAACACAGACACTTGCATGCCTAATGAGCTACCGAGAAAAAAAGAATCTTCTAAAGGAGAGAAAAAAGAATTAAAAGACGTGGTTCTGAACCGCTTTAAAAAATAAACTTTTTCTCAAACAATATGGCTAACTCAAGATAGATGGGCAAAATATGCATTTTTTGGAACTGTAAAGAGGCTTCTTTTAAATTCATACATTTCAGCTACTGACAAATAAACCCCCCAAAATCCAGAGCTTCAATGCAAAAAGCCTCTAACATTCTTGACACTTTTCCAAAACTTCTGAGCATTTTCTTCTCAACAACAAGCTCCTTGCCAAAACGTGCCACTCTCCCCCTCATCTCTTAATCATCGCTTAGCCGATCAAAACTGACATAGTGACTTCCAGTTTCTCTATAGCCTTGTTACTACCCTGACACTGTGGATCACCATGGTTGCTGGATTTATCATAATCTACAAAACCTCTGGATTCTGGTCTTTCCAGACAAATGCCTTCATAGCATCATATGAATATGAATCATTATAATGATTCTTATAATACAAAGCTTCATGGTACCACCCTGTATGGCAATAAAACGTAGCTCTGAATACGAGACAAAACTGTTATTTCAATAGAGCTAGAAAATAAACCATCTCTGAGGGCTGATTCGAAACTCACCATCGGTATGCATAAATCAGTGCTTCCAGCACTCATGTCTGTCTTCCCCGCACGCCTAGAGACAGGCTGCAGAATCTAGTTCCACGTATGACGGTTCATGTTCAGAACTGACTTGCAATGTTAACAAAAAAAAAAAAAAAGACTTTTGTTACTCTTTCATTCAAGAAGAATGGGCCTTTTCCTCCATGCTCTTCCACATTGTTATCATCTGTGAAATGACAGGAGGAGCTGTGCATGAGCCAGTACAAATAGAGCTGTATTCATGTGTTTTTTCTTTAGCTTTAAAGAATACTGGCAGAAAATGATGGAATCTGTAGATAATTTTCAGTTTTCTTGGTTTCTTCAAAGCGAGGAACTTCATCACTTTACTGAGTCCTATCCTTCAGACCCAATGCTGTTTATTCATTTTATTCTGCACATTAAAAGCAGAATGTATGACTGATTCCTATAGCAGGCAACAGAACCAAGGAGAGAAATCTAATTCATAAGCACCATGTTAAATGTTAGCATCATCATCTCCTTCTTCAGCTGTGTTTTTGAATGAAAGTGTGTGCGGCTGGAGGGCTCTGCCCTGAACTAGGTTCTCTGTGTTACCTACACCTATCAGAACAGTTCCCTTTCGGGGATACAGGTATGGGACAGCTTATTTATAGCAATATCACAAGCAACCTGATTTAAGGCATGAGAAAGGTGTCAGGGTGATCCATCCCACGGAGAAAGGTATCTCGTCATGCACAGTAGCACATCTTGTAGACGCTGAGGAACTTCTGTGATGAGAATACAGGGCTGCTCAGGGGAACTGAGGCACAGTAGGGGCCCATATTGCTCCAGAGTGGCACTGTAGGTGCCAAAATACTCATTTGAAATTAAATCTTAGGTTTTTGTTTGCTTCTGGTTAGAGACCACAAAAAGCCCCTGTGTTAATGGCCTCTGCATCACAGTTTCCTACCATGTACTTGCTAGCATTGCATCAATACCAAAACAAAGTGCCTCCTTCTTGAGCAGTACGAAGACAGAAAGCAGCCCAGCTACACATATTTGGTACTATTTTTATCTCAAAGAATATTATAAAAAGTAATATTTTGCAAAAACAGCTACGTTTTCCACAAAGCTACTTCTGTTTACAAAAAATTAGTTAGAAGTCATAGAAACTGCAAAGAAGGCCTCATGCCAGAAGCTGTTTCATTAGATATTTAGACAATTTCTAAGACTAAGTAAAATAGACATGGAAGTATATGCAACATTATCATTACAAAAGTGAACTCTGGTTAAGCATTATCCCATGCAATTGCTTAGATTTAAAAAAAATTAGTTCAAAAGAAAACTTAGTGAAAATGAATCCCTCTGAAGAATCAAATTACTTGCTAAAACAACTGTCAAATTGCCATTTGTACAACCATTAAAATATCAGGAAAGATTCAGTTTGCCTTTTCATGCAGTGTACTTTATTTGTAAGCCTTTTGTTAATTTTGAAATGAGTTCAGCTGTGTTCTTCACTATCCACATTCTCAGATGTCACTGCCTATAGATGTAATAATCCCATGTTAATTCCTCCTTCAAATTTTCAGCAATGAGTACACTAGAACTAGGGTTGAATTTTATTCTATTTCTTTGCCAAATATTCTTTGCAACTACAGATGTTTAATTAAAGGCTGTCAGACAATTTAAACTTCTCAGAAGAATACAAATAAAAAGCTGTTAATGAAGTAAATATCTGTTTAATTTACAAACATCAGTATTATTACTGATATCAGTCCAAATAAGACAAAGCACACTGCATTACACATGTACATCTAACTTTTTTGTAAAAAAAAATAATAAAATAAAATTGAAAAACATCTGCATTTTTTTTACAGGGTACCCTGGGTTTTACTGAAAGAAGAACACAACCCACTATTAATGATTACCAATTCTACATTATAATTTAGCAGCAACATGTTAACATGGGGAACATTAGGGCAGTAAAGTAGTTTTATTATTTGGGGAAAGTCACAGTTCTTGATAGCACAGCCTTTTCTTCTTTTTTTGTAAAAAAGGTAAAAAGCTCCATGGGAATATTAATTTATAAAGATCTACTTTCTAATGTCATTTTCTACATGCCATCTTATTTTCTGTAAGTACTGTATATAGGGAAAATTAACCTCTATACAATTGCCATCTAGTGTAAAGACATTTTGTCATACATTACAGGTTCTTGGAAGGTGTCCCGAATATCTGCTGTATGTGAAAACTGCAGATTGTCATCACTTTCAGACTCAGTAACACCAAGTGGTCAGATTCTAAGGAAAAGAAATGGGGAAGGGGAAGGGGAGAAAAAAAACAGACCAAAAACATTTACCCCAAGACGACATGCTACGTTAGTTCTATTGCAAAAAATCCTGATTTTTAAGTCTTTTTTTAAAAAAAAACAAATACAAAAATACCAGGACAAATATAAATTAATATATATTAAAGCATTGAAAAACAGTAAAAGGGGTGGCCTAAAAGGGTTAAGTACAAAGTACTTTGATACAATAAATATTTCTCAATGAAACCGAATACTGTATAGAGTTGTTTAGAACTCATAGAAACAGAAATCCATATTATTACTAATTTATCCATCAATAATCTATTTTTTATCATCCCCGTAACATTTATATTACAAAAAATTAATACTGGAAAAGGGCAGATAAACACTTTCTGTATGCTTCTTTTGCTAACATGCTGACATAAAAGTATACATCATCAGGAGATTTCAGGATTATAGTATATTCTTGTATCTCCCATTTCCCATCCAGTAAATGGGACCCCATCTTCTCAAGAGCCTTAATAATTCCAAAACATAAAACGTATCTAATACAATTGTTATTTCTGTATAATCTCATTCTTTTCACTCATAATGCTTCCTCATCCATAGGTAAGTGATTGGTATGGTCTGTCAAGACAATAAAATATACTGATACGAAAGTGAAAAAACAAGCCTCATGTTCTGGTCAACATTTCATCTCTGAGCTGTCAGTTGAAAGTCACGTGTATAGTGTCAGTGTATCTTCAGCACGTTATAAAGAAGAATCCATGTTAAAAGCAGTTAAGTTTCCCATCACTGTTGCAATGTTACCAGGTCTTTTTTTTTCTTCAAAGCTCCTCTTGGTTATGAGAAGTCTCAGTTCAAGCACTTGAATCTTTTTGTAAATGAAGAAAAAGTCTTTATTCTCATAATAAAAATAAGTCTGTTCTGTATTTTACAATATATTTCAAATATTTCCACTATGAAGCATTAATTAGTCCGACACGGTCAATAAGTATACAACATTTTCAAAAGACAAGTGTGACGGGGACACATTTAGGAGGGGCAATTTGTACAGCCACACTTTACCACTTTTTCAACCTCGTCCACAAACGAGGACCCATCAGTGCATTCAAAAGAATATTTCCGTCTCTTGCTCCTGAGTGGTCCACAGCACTGCCCATTTGAGCATCCTCCTTTACATTCTAGTCTCGATACCTTCTTGGTCGTCTGGCACGCAGCATACCCTTGCTGCTTTTGGTAGTAATCTCGGACTCGTTCCCCTCGACAAGAGATTTCTGTAGCAAACAACATTTAAAATAAGAGAGATGCTTTTGAGACACAGGTCAAAGAATGGCTCACATTGCTATAGAAGATGCTGTGTTTCTAATTGCTGCTAGGATTGATATTTTAAAGTTTGGCCCAGGCTGTATATTGGAAACTTGGGGTTCTAGCAAACACCATTTGATAAATGCTCAGTTTTATTTCTTATGCCTCCTATTTTCAGTAAAGTTTATACTATGTATATGTAAACCATAAATACAAAGCTATTACAATGACAAGAAAATTGGAAGCTTAAATCTTTTCCTCTTTTATAAAAATACACATCTTCTGTTCTTACATTGCTTGCAGCTGGTTCTATTTACCATAGGGAAATGTTTCAGAGAGCATGCAATTTAATTTATTAGACCTGGAGTTTAATATTATTCAATCTGTTATTTAATACAAGTTACGTTCCACTAACTTCATAAATTACTGAGGTATAAAACCAGCTAAAAATGAGACATCTGTTAGAAGTTCTACAACCATACTCTTCTATTCTATTCACATCTATGTACAATACAAAATAAATGCCATCTGGGGTAAGGGAAACAGAGGGAGAGGGAGAGCTTTGATAGACAAAGGAAAAAGAAAAAGGTAGGGGGAAAAGTCATCCTGTTTTCATCCATCTCACCTGCATAATTCGTTGTGATAAATCAGTTGAAGCTGAGAGGTCAAAAGTAGAGTTTGTGATAAAACTAGGAGCAGAATCATTGGATTTGGCTTCTCAGTTGCAGAAGGCAGAGAAACAATAAATACAGAAAGATACAGCAGGTAAAAGGTAATAGTTAAATATAGTAAAAATGTGCTTCTGAATAAAGGGAAAAAAGAGAGAAATGTTTTCACAGCAAAACATTTGATGAAAAAATCTTCAAAATGTAAAATATTTAAATTCATGGAAAAAGATTGATTTTTCTCTCACTGAGATAAACTCTTATGGTAAAAAAAAAAGCAACAGATGTGTGTATTGTGGGGAAAAAAAGTTGGTAATGCTTTTGGCTGTTCATGTTTTAATAAAAAAAACTCTTATCTAAGAACAAAACAATAACATGACTTTTTAAAAAAATATTTTTATATATATATATATATATATATATTTTTTTTTTACCTTTATCACAGCTGTCCCCTGTGTATCCGCTGCTGCATTCGCAATATGGTTTCCCAAGTCCTGAAAGCCTGCATTTGCCATGTTTACACCTGATGGATTGGCAGGGGTTAAACAGCATTTCCTCTTCATCACAGAGGACTCCCCCATGTCCCTGCAGGCATTTACAACTGTATGAAAATGCATTGATCGGCAAGCAGGTACCATGCACACATCTACAGGGGAAACAAGCCCAAGAGAATAAAAATAAATTATTCATCAAAGTTCAGGCTAAGCAACATTAACTACAAATATTTTGGACTGTACTCAGAAGAAATTTCTTTTGTTACTAATGGACTTTTTCAGTGAAATGCAGTGAAGTGGTTTATAAGCTCTTTATAATTGGTACGGATGTTTACACAAAAGAAGCTGCAGCACAGAGCTCTGTTTCACCAGAAAACAGCCACTGTAGATGTGTTATGGAAGACTTTTACAGGCCACAGTTATTAAAAACAACAATCCCTCTCTACCAGAATTTTCTGCATGCTTTTGGGTGCAATAGGAACACAGCAAGATCAAGCCCAAATGAATAAACCATTAGGATCAAGTATAGAAAACATACTCACCTGAAATTCTGGCCCTTGCATCATTTAAAAAAAAATTGACGCTCATGAAGTATGGGGCTCCCAGCACAAAGACAGGTCAGACTCTTCCTAGCTGAAAGTTCTCTGATCCGAGCAATGGCAGTGTCTGAATGGCAGGCTGAACACATGCCCCCTTCCAGCCCACTGGCCAGCCACCGTCTCTGCCACTAGCATGGACACCCAACACATGAGCCTGGTCTTTACTTCACTGGGAGCCAGCAGTACTCACTCACTGGAGAAACTCGCACAAGATGAGGCTGCACGTTGCCAAGTCTCACCCAACTAATACAACTAAACTAGCTGCTCTCTCTGTTGGGCTTTAGTAGATGTGTGTGGCATGCTCAAACCTTGCTGTTAGACCAAAGAGGCTGTGACTTAAGCAGTACCTAAGTTCTCATGTGCAGTATGGGAACACACAGCCAGGCTTACTTCTCCGAGAGAGATGTCGTCTTTCCCAAAAGGAAGATGTTTAATTGCTTTGTCCTCGGTGTAAACTGAAGATAAGGGGAATTCATCTTCTGAAAGCATCACAAATTACTTGGAATAAAATCACTTTCCTTTGTTCATTTGGTGACAGAGGGTCAATAACTTTCTTCTTAGAAATAATGTCATCTCCTTCTACTGTTCTGTTGATACACAAGTTTTCTATCTATATACAGTTTCCTAGGGAGACCACAAGTGATGATTCCTCCGTAGGGAGAAATGCAATTTCACACTCTCAGTCACAGTCCCCCTAACATTTCTCCTCTCTGTACTGTAAGATCTCTGAGCCCAAAACCTAATTAGTAGGTTGTGGCCACTGTGTAAATAAATAAATAAAATAAAAAGCTTCAGATTGAAAAAAATATCCTATTCAATATAAAATAAAATCTTTTGTTTCAATTTTGAAGACTACAAAAACTCATATAAAATGGCATTTCATAGTAAAATAAGAGCTATGTTAAGAAAAACTGAAATTTTTTAGATGAAATATTGTGTATTTCTGGAAAATTTTCACTTTCGCTCTACTCCTGCAGTCCAATAAAAAAATTGACAAAATTGAAATGAATAAACAACACATTTTAACTTTGCCAACCTGCATTATCTATCAAAACCAGTTTCAGTTTATAAATGTCACCAAGTTCCCCTCATAAATGAAATCTGCATTACAATTCTCTCTCCAGCTTTATCCTTGATTCTCTGTGAGCACTTTAGCGTGGCCTAACTAGTGGGACAAAAGGAAAAAGAGCATGGGAAGACATTCACGTCACATCCACAGGATATTCAAATGGAAGGCACAACACTTTGCCTCCGTTCACATATCCAGTTTGGGATTCAAAACTGCAAAATTATACCTAACTAATAGCTCTGACCACATCCAACTTGCCTACTACACAGGAGTCCGTACTTCTGAAGCAGTGATGTTCCCTATAAAACTCCAGACTGTTCCTGTGGTTGAAGTCTGATATTCCAAGACCACAAGACTAAGCAACTCAAAATCCAAGGACTGTATCAAAAAGCAGCTAGTTCTCATTTAGTTTTCCCTGTGTTTCGCATTTGATCTATTCATCATTACAAAACAACCACGTTTAGGACATCTGATCTATGAAGTTACTCAGGCGACACTGACATCATGACATATTCTTTATAGGCTGTTTTAGGTATCAAAGCAATCTGTGTCAGGATCTTTGGTAAAGTTCTGCTTGACTTAGAAGATGATTAAATCTTAGCTAATGCCAACTCTCATACTTTTGCTTCCACCTGTTCTTTGAAGCACTAAATTTCATCTTCAGACTGTACTGAAAGGCACATCAAGCCAAGTGCAAAATCTCAGGCACAGTTTTATCTTATCTAATTTTAGGTACCTAGTCAGGCACTCAAGTTAGATGTATAGTTACCATAAGCTCCCCACACAGTCGTGGACAGAAACAAGAATATATATCCAGAAGGTGACCACTTGAGGTCTAATTTACTTTTTAGAAATGTATCTTTTTCTTTCCTGACTATAAACTCTGGGTTAATAGCTTCTCAACTACAAGCACCTAGAGCTAGGTAAAATAAATCTAAGTCTAAAAGTGTGCAGGGATGCAGCATCTCTAAAACATGAGATATTCATCTGATCTTCAAAACACAGACCACAGCGACAACTCTGCTTCTCAGGTAAGTGGAATGTTGTACTATACTACAAGGGCAAAATCCATCTATTCAAGAGATAGGATTCAGGCTTGAATCAAAAGACACAGAATCCAATTCCACATGAACTAAGGAACAATAAAAACCTCCTTCATTACAAGTATACAATTTTGGTTTGGCCTTCTCCCCTAAAAACTCAGCATGGTATACAGTTGAAACAAAAACAAAACAGTATTTTGAGAGCTAACAAAATACTAATATTGTGCTCACTTAATGCTATGCTGAAAGAAATTCCAAACTGTCTGTGACTGATACTTGCCAAGTTGTTTAACTCACTGCAAAGAGCACTCAGACTGCATATTGAAGCATATAGTTATAAGAACCTAGACAGAATCTAATTTTTCTAGGATACTTTGAAGAAAATCTTTGGGTTCTCTTACTGTAGAACTTGATGATGACAATTCCATTTTATTTTTGACTTCCAAAGTACAAAAAGGATGTGACAGACACTGCATATGTATGTTCAACCTGCTGCAGCTGCCTTTCTTTATTCTCTTAAGATACTGTGAAAGAGGACAGGGTAAGAAAAAGACCTCATAAATAATGAAGTGCTACAATGGTATGCCTCAAATTTTCATTGCTGTGGCTCTGGGAAGAGTTAAAAACTTAATAATCCTGAAACATTCCATAATGAATGTAAACAAAAACATACCAACAGGGGAATGGAGCTTTAAAGGGTCAGTCTCAACAACAGACCATATGCCGGATGATACACCATTGTGTATGGAAGTTGAAAATCACCTCATCAGAATCTCTTAGCAAGCTCAGGCCACTGGTCCTCAAAAGTTATAAGGCCAGAGCACTGAAAAAGTGTCAATAGCAGCCAAAAAATCCAAGCAGGCTCGCTTTATTCTAACAGTATAGCTGAGGTTGCCAAAATGAGGTTTTTGCCACAGCATAGTAAAGACAGAGAGTGGCAAGGGCAGACAGAACGACATCTTGGTGCACATGGCCAATACATCCTGAAAAACTTTGAACTTCTGAAGTTTCTGATCTTGTGCTGGGAGATCATGAGCCAAAAAATTGAAACTGTCTCTATGGTAGATTTGTAAGACACATACATATAAATACATATATATACATACGTGTGTGTATATATATCTACATATATATATATATGCACACACCGCCCCATCTCAATAAATGTACATAAAATGTCCAAGCTAAAATGCTTTAGTCAAATCATATAGGAGCAAAAATTTAACTTCAGCAAAAGAATCAGCACACATGGACTTAACCAAGAGTTTACCATAAAGGTAGAAATCTTTTTTCCAGCCCAAACCTGGAAAATATAAAAATATTGGATATATCTATGGTATCAAGTTTTTAAAACACATTAGAGAATAGTAAGAATCTTATTTTTATAAAGTTATAAATAAGCAAATGGATTTTTTCTCTATTTGCAAGGTCTTCTAATTGATTTTTTTACCAAGTGTCAGATCAATAGTTGCACTTGAATCGATGTAACTCACGTCACTGTAGAATTATGTGCAAGCATACAGACTTCAATCATATCCCATGTTAAGGCTTTAGATAGAACTTCAGTGGTTGTGCTAATCTGCTCCTCTAAATTGGAGACTTTTCCTCATTAAGGAAATGCCCAGTGTATTTTGTTTCTTACTGAAAAACTTGAACTTCTAAGGAAAAAAGAACAAAAAACAAAGGAACAACCCCATAATAGGAGAATTGTATGCTTATTACACTACTGTTCTGTCTTGAGGAAGGACATACTTATTTCCAAGACAAGGGTCATTAGTTTGCTGATCACAGAGGGGTCCAGTCCATCCTCCTTCACACTCGCAGGAAAAGCCCGACTGGCTGGTCGCCTGGCATGTCCCGTGCACACACACTTTCTTATGGCAAGGCTCGCAACCTGGAAGAATCCCCACTTGCAGAGGTACATTTCTGAAGTCCTGGAGCTCACTGTTGATATACAGATTACGGATGCAACCATGGAAGCTGGTGCCATTCTGTCCTGGAGACTGGCGTAAAGCTGCAATGTTATTTTTCACAGGCATGCCTAGAAAATCAATAGCAGCAAATAATCAGTGTAATCTTTGGTACAGTTTTCTATAGCATTTTTCCCTATTCTTTTCTATATTTTTAAAAATATTTGTTGCTAATTAACTATTCATAGACATTCAGCGTACACTGATGAGCAACGAGCTGGTATTTGGAGCTCTTCATGGTTGTCAAGCATGCATGCAAACCAAGACCAAAACCAGAGGTCTATAGCTCCAGCTACAGAGATGGGTAAAGGAATCCATATGAGAAGGTTGCAATGGTGAAAGGGTTTGGATATGTGACTGGTTTTGACTCGATGCTATTAAGTACAGGATGGTACATAATTTCTGAAACTTGAAACAATAGAAATTGTGTTGAAATTTAGCACTTCACACTTGATTTTTATAAGCTGCAAATATACTCAAACCTGGATAAATTTAGTGGGACTGGTGGAAGCCCACAAATTTGGAGCTGACATCCACAGTTCAAATGTGAAATTTTGCACATTAAAATTTTAGACTGTAAGAGGTTCAGTTACTTTTAAACATGTTTTTGTTGAGCATGTCTGAAAAACAGATTCATAAAAAAGCCACTTATATTTTGATATTTACAGTTGTAAACATAGATAGCCAATAATAACAGTAACTGAATATTAAAACAGTTATGGGTAGATAACTCTAATTAGTACAAATGCTCCTGATGCTGATTATTTTCTGAAAAATTCATCTGTTGTAGTCTATAATTGCTACAGGTATAACTGGAGCAGGAGGGTATGTATGATGCAGTTATCCTGTTGTGATCAACTTAAGGCTAATTCAGAAGGAACATTACTGAAATATTATTTCCTTGTAACAACAAACTTTCTTATCCCTCTTTTAAACTTACTCCCAGGGTATCGACCTGTATTACTTTGTCCTTAAGACATTAAATTCAAATAATTAATATAGAAATGCCTAAATGTCTCCTGAGACTGATAAGTGATGGAAATCAAAGTGCCTTGAACAGGAAAGAAGGATCTGTTCACCTGAAAACAAATGATCTTGTTAGCGGTATAGGTTTATTCCTAGGTAAAATTAATGATTTCAAATCTGGTACTTAGTACCAGATAACAACCAGAGAACAGGTAGCGTTCTGCTTTGTTGCTCCTTAACCATGTAAAGTGATACCTGTAAAGATTTTATATAGCTACTCACAATGAACAGTTGCTGTGGAGGTACTAGGCAACCTAATGGAGTAACTTGCCTTTCATTCAGAGGTTATTGTAATTTCATTTGTGCTGGGCTTCAGCGATTACAGAAATGAACACTACTGTATCCATACTGCTGAGGAGCGTAATCTTTTTTGATCTTATCAGCTAAATAAAATGGCCTTGGGAAGTGCTTAAATTAAAGGACTCAGACTACAAACAATCATTAATTTCCATATGCTCAAACTATTTGCCTTTTTCTCAAAACCCAGGGACAAGTCAGAGTTATCAAGGCCCCTTCACCCAGATGTCTCCCTTGAAAGCAACTCTCAGCAAACCTTTTGGCATATGGCCTGAGGTATAAAACAGCAGAATAGATGCATTGAATTTACCCGCTGCAAAAATAAAAGCTACATAAAGCTAAGTACACCAATGCAAGGCTAAGCTAGATGTTATAGTTTCCATTATGCAAGTGTCAGGAATTTTAGACTTGAGTTCTGGGAAGCATATACGCATGTATCACACCAGATATATCATATCTGATTTAGAGAAA
Organism: Dromaius novaehollandiae; assembly: GCF_036370855.1. Lineage (NCBI taxonomy): Eukaryota > Metazoa > Chordata > Aves > Casuariiformes > Dromaiidae > Dromaius > Dromaius novaehollandiae. The sequence continues at coordinate 69,781,393 of NC_088101.1, forward strand.
TTTTTGTCTATGATGTGCAATATGCAAGACATTTGGAAACACAATGTAAGCATATATACAAGCCTTCAGTGTATACAGTTTATGCTTCTTCTAGCCCCTAAAAGCGAGTGTTACAAAGGCAAAGTATGTACAAATGCTGCTGATTTTCTTCACCAATATTTTTCTAGATAATTTTTAAATAAAGGTTTGGCATCCATTGGGAAAGAACTGCCCTAGAAATCATGCAGACCAATATTTCAATTCTTATTTTCTGTTCGGCAAGAAAGTATCTCCTCCTCTCTCTTTCTTTAAGCTTTTGGTCTCAGAATCTGATTACAAGTAAGTAACCAAGCTACTGCTCAGTCTAAGAGCTGTATGAAATAACAATCACAGGATGGCAGTGCCAAAGTGAGTATCTAGTTTAGAAGCTGCTGGCACAAATGCAAAGTAGTAGATGCCCTACCTGTCTCAGAAACAGGGACTTTCATGAAACAAAGTGCCATTCTCAGCTGAACCCTAGTAAAATATGCTCTAAATTCTGAGAGAAGAATGTGAAATATCAGTGAAGTCTGTGACCCCTTTGGAGGATTTTTGAGAAGAAACAGACTGTCCCTCTAGATTTCTCACCAAAAGTCATAAAGGGCTTTCAATATGATTTATAATATGCCTTTGTTATAGAAAGACTGAAAAATATCTAGTGTATGTAGTCTAACCTCACAAGAGAACCATACAGTTGAGAAAAATGTCAAAAAATTGTATAAATTGATTAAACCACTTTTTGTAAAAATAAAATTAAATTACTCCTTCTCAACCAACCCCCAAAATTATGACCCAAGAATAACTTTGTCAAAAAAAAAGAAGAGAGAGAGAGAGAGAGAGAGAGAGAGAGAGAAAGAGAGAGAGAGAGAGAACGAACACCATACAAGGGCTTTCTGTCAAATCTGAATTTCATTCATTCTGCCAGCTGAGGTGATGCTTACCAGAAATGCCATTTTGACAGGAAGGTGAGAAGTGTAAGTGTAAGCTACATGATGATATAGGTGTCAAACTCAGGCTTTGGCAAAGACAGAAATACTGCATAAAATTCTAGTGAGAATTTAAGTTCTTAACTGATGGAAATGTGTGATCAAATTCTCTAAAAATTCTAGATACAGTTGGGCAAGAAAAAACTGAATGACTTTGAAAAATGGGTAATACAAAGATAGGAGAGTGAAAGGTAGTTTTCTCAAATACTTTAAAGACAATAAATAGACAAAAATAGAAACCCAACAGAAAAGTTGAGGAACTGAATATGTCTACTGTGTTTTGGTTTATCGTATGCTTCTAATAGTGGTTTTCAGTCTGTTATGTACCAAAATTTTCTATGACAGCTGAAAGAATTTTCTGATTAGAGCCTGAATGTGAAGAAGATAAATAGAGGGAACCCAGGGCCTTCCCTAAAGCATATGCTCTATAATGAAAAAGACTCCTGGTCTTCAGAATCAAGCTGCAGAAGGAAAAGATCATTTCAGAAAATTATTTCTTCTGATACCTCAAGATGATGATGCAGAATGATATTATATTTCTAAAGGACACACAGATCTGCAAGGTGTAGAAATAAGACAAAGATCCATAAGTCACAACTCAACAAGTAAGCATTAGCGCTGTGCAAAATACATGTTCATACTCCACAGTTTGGATTCACTTCCTTAAGAGGTGCCTACACTGACAGAGGGATCATCCTGGGCTAATCTCAGTTGGCCTTAGAAGTGACTTGGAAGAATTGGCCTTAGCAGTCACTAAATGGCAAACTGATGTTGACAATGTGAGTAAGCAAGCACACAGTGTCTTACTAAAATCTAGGACCATCTCTTCTTCCAAAATGTGACATATGAAACTATGTTAACAACACTGCAAAAATGATACACATGAAAAAAACCAGAGATGTGCTTCCGCAAAACAATCCCAGAACAGTCCTCCTTTGAAGATTCATAATATAAAGCAGTTTTAAAGGCAGCTCATATATATGATGACTTTAATTCTTTTCTCTGCTGGTATGAGGAGTGATGACTAATGCTGAATTCTATCCTGTACTTCTTTCTGTCTTACGTGGACAGAACCAATGACCAAATCTGAAAAGATCTGACCAAAAAGCTGAAGAGTTTCAAGGAAAGAATGGGGATTTTCAGAGGCAAACATAAACTTACCTCTCATTACTTTCAACTGAGGCACTTATTATAGTGATTTTATAGCAGAAAGATTATTTGATCTGAATCAGAGAAGCTTCTCATTGTCTTTTCCATTACAGATAAATTGAAGCAAATACCCTGAGCTTTTCTGTATACTTAGGAAAATGAGGACAAATAGCACCTTTGCTAGATAGACCAGGCATCTCATGAATGTACTATTGGTAGCATACTTTTTTGCAAGGAGAAAAGATGCTCAAGTCTAAAAGCTTATTCTCAGACATAAAAGAGTTCTTAAAAATCAAGACAAAATTAAAATGAAAAAGTCTTTTTATAGAGAGAACAGATTAAAAGGAGACTTCTTACAGGTCTTATGAGAGACTGTTAACCTCAGAAAAGAAGGAGTAAAGTTGAACAGAGTAGAAGTTTAAGACTAGTATAAGATCGGCACTATTTAAAAGCTGTGTTGAAGCACTCATCACTAAGATCTGAGGGCTGCTATAAAGGACATTAAGAAGGCACAAAGCGGTGCCTGAATTTTCTTTTATCTATTCATAGCAGGTTATGCAGGGCCATCGAAAGTTCAATAGAGAATGCTAATTAAAAGAATGGGCCTGCATCCCTCACTCTACAGAACAAATTGGGGCAAATGATCAAAATTGTTTCATATAATTTACCTCCACAAAGTTATCTACTACCAGCTTTATTGAAACAAACAATTTCTTCTTCTCAAACAGCAAGCACCCCCCCAACTCCCCCCAAACCCAAGTAATGTAACTCTCCAGTCTGTTTGCTTCCTACCAAATGCCACAACTCCTACCATCCTTAAGTAATAAGACCTCCAGAGAGAAATTATACTTCATGGCTTTATACCTTGCTATAATTTCCTGCAGATAATGTACAGTGGAATAGAAACGTAAAACATTACCAAAACACAGTGCTAGCATTCTACACTCGCTGCACAGGCATTACTAAATCTTCAGGTAGCGAAACATTGGAGAACTCCTGTTAAATGCACTTCTTCAGCACAATGAAAAGCTATATAACAGCAGAAAGTTACAAAATTTTACACTGGGAATCACATATCCCTAGTGATAAAAAAGCAAGAGCTATACATTATGAGGACATACTTCATTCTTTAACTAAATCCCAAGTATAACAGTGTTATTTATTATTATTTATCCACTACTATTTGTTAAAACTGAAACTATTGAGACTGTCTACTGAAATTTTATCTTAAGGTGTTATCTCAGTGAATCTCTTACCATATGTTTATCAGTGTATATTACCAGACTACATTAGGTATGATGCTGTTAGTAAGAAACAGTAAGATTCTCTTACCTCCTACATATAGTGGAGAGTCAAAATTCAGAGTGGATTGCTTGGACAAGTTGGTAATTATCTTGGGGCTCCCTCCATCAATAGACAAGGACAGAATCTGATCCATGGCTAGCAGCTCCACAATGTGGAAATTGCCATCATTAATAGTCTCCACACTGAAAAACAATCATTAAAATTCATTTTAAACAGTCAATGCTCTGTTTAGAATGACTTTTATCTTCTTTCCTTTAAGCAGTGTACAGCTTCAAAACAGAACTTCTCCAGGAGTACAGTTTCCTGAAAACTAGGTTTTAAGTAAAGGCATTCACGCATGCTTAAGAGCTAATGCAGTGTAACACCCCTGCAATAACATTCTATTGATAATATGTATTTTAATTATTCATAGCACTTTCTTGTTCAAAGTTATTCCTGTCGCCACCAAATCATAAGCTACATAAACGTAGCTTCGCTGGTATTCTAAACAGCAGCGGAGATACATTCACTAGGCAGAATGCCAAACGCAAAAAAGAGTTTGGAGTTCCAATGCAACAACAACAACACTTCAAAATCTTATTTATTTAAAATCTTATTTGACTGTGTGTGTGTGTGTGCACACGTGCCTGTTTTGTGTGTGTGTGTGCGCATGTGCGTGTGTATCCTGTATATTACACAGTGTTCAGTTTACATAGCTTACAAGTCCTGAGCTGACTCCAGCAATGTATAAACCTATTATTTCATGGAATCTGAGACTGCATCTAATCACGGACCTGCCAGACAAAGTCACATCATTGGTTTAGACAGCTCCACTTATGCTAGCACTAAAGTAATTTTTTGTGTTTACTATGCATGGTTATTTGGGTACTCAGCTTTTGGCTAGTACAGAGACTACTGTAGTTTTTTGTTTTCCTTGGAAGGATGCTATTACTCAGTTCAACGAAGGAAGATATCACTGTTGTTTACATTACTTGCGGCCTGTTCCCCATTGGGGAATGACGAGCTGAAGGTACAGCTGCGGGGAAGACATGACAGCAAGCTGTAGTCCAGAGGTCTTTAGGACCAGACTCGATAGCCACTTCCTTAAAAACATCTCTTTGCTTCAGGCCACCATCAGTTAAGTTAGCTTAAACTTTGCAAAAAGTTATTTAAACTAAGCACTTGTATGATGTTATCCTGAGACGGACTGGAAACTGTCATTCAGCCAGTTAGCACGTCTCATTATGAAAGCAGCAAAGCTGAGAGGGATTAGCTTCCTAAATCTCACAGTAAAATAAAGCAAATTACCTAAAAACACATTTAGCAATGTTTTAATTAACTACTTTGGTTTTCTCCTGGAAATGATCAGAAGCACTCGCATCATCATTTACAGTGGTGACACATTAAGGAGCTTCTTAGTTATTTATTCTCAGTTCTATGTGGACAGGCTGCGCTCAGTATCAGTAAAAAGTCTGCGTAGTAGCATGCATGCTCTGTATAAACTCAGCTCTACATGAAAGCACAAACACAGAGCCATGTAGACAGTGGCAGAATAAACATTTTTTGGGAGCAGGCAGGAGGGGGACGTCCACAACCCGTATGGGGAAAGGAAAAGGTCAGAGTTCCCCATTCCTAAGAGTAAGGTCTATTCAAGGTATTAAGAGCTTTGTCTCCTATTTCAAGCACCAGGATTGATTTATTTAGCACATTGTGATGATTCCAGGAACAAAGTTGTGCCAAGAAATAAAAATTAATATGACTTCTTGACTTAAGTACACAAGGAATTCTAATATAATGTTCTTGCTCCAAGGAAACCAATGTAATATTACAACTTACCAGCCTTTCACATAACAGTATTTAAAAGGATGAGAGCAACACAAAACACACATTTTTATAGCAAGAGGTCATTCCAGGGATGTATAAAACATAATGTGTAAAGGGAATGTGTCTCTGTTAAGAGTGATTATTAAAAGCTTCTAATTTAAACTGCTTTACTGGTAAAAATTTACTGCAGAAAGAGGAGCCCTCCTAGGTAAGGGTGGTTTAAATTATAGGGGAAATAAACACAAAGCATATCTGTGCAATATTTCCTGCCAATGCACTTATATTACTTCTAGCCCATTTCCCATTGGGGAATTAAAAGCTGAATGCATAGATCCTAATGAAAAGCTGCAAGAAAAAAATGATTTAAAACTTCTGGAAGTCTGTAGAAAAAAAAGATTTTGTGAAGAAACATTTCCGTATTTCTAATAAATACATGATGAAAACTAGTTTACAGAATGAAAAGGGTTTTTTTGTGTAAAAAAACATTTAATATTTAAAACTGGATGTCTGGACAGAACAAAACCCAAGTGGATCAACTTTTCCAAAATAACCATCTCCAAAGAATTGATTTTGTTTATTAGTCTTGGCAGTGCCATCATCTCATCTCTTTACTCAGACTGACGGAGAGCTTTTGGGCCGATGGCCCTTTCTGCAGTCAGCTCCCACGGCTAAAGCAGTTCTCCCTCACTCTACGCAGCTAGACTGCTGTTATTCATTCTCCGTATTTATCCTCGTGATTAGATCATCTGTTCATAACTTTGTTTTGTTGCTACTGCAGCCACCTCTGCAGGCTTTACAACGCCTATTTCACTGCTTTTCAACACATCCTTCCTTGACTATCATTTATATGATAAAACTTCTACTTGACTGTCTCCATTGGCTGGTTTTTGATTTTGGCCTCTGTTCCAAGCATCTCATCTCTGCTCAGTGGGGTATGACTTGTCTTCTTTTTACTATTCTACCCATGAATCTTCGCTTCCTTAATGAAATCTGCAATCTCTTCATAAACTTCTCACAGTACTTTTATTCCCTTTCCACCTTTCTCACTGTAAGCAGCTTCCCATCTGAGTGTGCAAACTACTTACTCTGTTATCAAATCATTCTCCTTAAGCTCACTTCTCTTAAACACTTTTAGGTGTCAAAATGCTATTGTCTTTTTCATCTCTCTCTGCTAAAACATAACATATCTTAATCTGGAAAACTAAAATGGACAAGTGTGAATTGTATTACTGAGTAATACTCGAAAATGTATGGAATAGATGGGAAATACATGTTTTGAATGGGAAGAGGTACTCTCATAGATTAAACAGGAGTTAAAGTAACTTAAAAATTACAAATGATCTTGATTCTTATTGCTTCGTATTTCTCAAAACAGTTACACCTGCCAAAATAAAAATCAGGAAAAAATAATTCAACTCTAGACAGGATAATCCAATATATACTTCTTTTTTTTAGTACTATCTAAGATAGAAAAGAATAATGTTATTTTGAATAATAGTCATTGGCAAAAGTGAATGTTTCATTTAATTTTATACCTGTGTTGAATATATTACCTGTCTGTAAACTCAAATCTTATTTTTAATAAATGCAAAATTATATAATTAAAATACACTATTTCCACACATTAAAACATTTCATGAAATTGTAAACAAATTGTTATAAAATACATATTGCATCCAAAACCAGAAACAATTTTAAGCTGCTTATTGCAAAACGCTATGTTTTTACTAAACAACTTGATACTGTATTTTAAAGGAACAATTTTTTTCCTGTGGAATGCTTTTAGTAATCTACTAAAACCACAGTTCCCTTGGTATTATTACCTAACAAAGTTTAGCATTGTTTCCCTGTTGCATAAATTTAATTTTTTGATTTTTTATTACCGTCTGAGTGCAATCATTTCTAAAAGTCATTTATTTTAAGTAAAATGTCTCTTACAGAATACAGAATAGTGTCAACTACTACAATCTTCAGCAAGTAAGTATATGCTAGATGCAGTTTTATAACACCAAAGGTGTAAATACAGCAAAAAAAGAATCAAGGAGAATTCTTTTAATATTCCCTTTTACTTCTGAAAGTAATTTGTAGCAACAATTGCAGCAGCTAGTTGTAGCAAACAGATCAAGAACAAGAAATGCCGCCTGTTTTCTTTTTGCTCACTCTTGCAATGTCTGAGAAGAGTGCCATCAAAACATCCTTGGAAATTCAGGTGATATTTTAAGGTAGTAAGTTTTCAGAGAACTAGAGAAATTTGGCTTTGAAAAAACTGCAAAAAACTTTGCTCTAAAAGCAGATGTGGATTCTGTCTCTTAATGACTTTGCAAGCAAAACCTGTATCTTTTCCAAGGCTAGCGCTTTTTCTCAGAATCTAATTTTTAGGTTGCTCCTCTGAATCCAGGGAAGGGAAAAGTCCCACTTTTTATGACTGCCTAACACAGAAGAGAAGAGAAAATGCTATTTAATTTCTGCTTACGCAGTGAAGTTCTGCACTTTACACTCCTCTGCAGCTAGGAAATTATTTGACAGTAACACCCAGAAAAAAAAAGTAACACTTCCACATGCGAGTTCTAGTAGAACACAAATGTATAAATTCTCTGCTGAAAGCTACCTCTCAGTCAGCTTTAATTCAACAAATAATATAACATCTTTCCAACATTTTTCCATAAGTGTTATTTTCCAAGCAAAATCATGTCTTTTGGCAGTATGTTTTAATTACAAAATGTCTGACACTACATTGCATTTGCATATCTTCTCTTTAAGTATCTATTGAAAAAAATGAGACTTTGTTACAAGGAATTAATAGATATTTTGTTTCTGTTAGAAATTTGTTTTATCCAGGTTCACCTGTAAATAGCAGAGGCTGGATAAGATCCTGTGTCATAGCTGACCCTCACTCTACCACGGTACAGCTCTACTGCTATATGATCTTTATCGCCTTTGTACAGCAGGATCCCACTGTCTTCATCTGTGGCAATCTAGTTTTAAAAAAAAAAAAGAAACACTTAGAAAGTAACTAAAAATAAATATTAGATTAAAATGCTGTATTAAGTGAATCTCTGCATTTACTGATATAATCTATTACTTCACTATAAAATTCTTGTAAAGAGTGTAAAGCTCTTTAAGTGAGCCACTGATAACTTTAGCTACTTCTCCACACTATGAAGAGACACTGATATGTTTTTGCAGATCAGAATGTGCAATGCAATTTTACCTGCAGAGTGATGTTGGTCTGGGGGCGTATCTTAGCTGAAGGGATTTGCAGATAGGATTCCTTGTTCACAAAGTTTATACTGATCAGCTTTTCACACTTCTCACCCTGGTAGCCTGATAAACACTGACATCTTGGTTCACTTTCTTTTATGATACACTGGGCTCCATTTTGACATTCATAATTATCACAAGGGCTGGTGCGAGGTAGAACCATTGGTGGTGAAAACTCACAAAACAGGCCGCTAAATACAAACAGAAAAATGAGTATTTCCAAGAAAATTGTGACTTTGACATAAGGAAGCCATATGTGTTGGTACTATCTTCAGATCTTTCTCACCTGTATCCTTCTGGGCAAACACATGTATATCCATTAACCGCATCGGTACACTGTGCTCCGTTTTTACATTTGTTGTCCTGGCAGTCATCAAAGTCAATATCGCAATGGTCACCTACGTATCCAGGTGTGCAATCACATCTATGAAACAGGAAAGCAAGTGGAATAGCACAGTGCCTTTTTACCATACAGCATACTTTTGACAAAGTTAAGGAACTCCTGAATTGTTTAAAATACAAGGAAAAAAATCTCTTCTAATATAGTTAAAATTAGAGACTGTAATACAATGCATTACTGGGACTGAGTGTGTAGAGACTGTATGTAGCTCAATCATGTTATTATATGGGGAATCTACAATTGTAATGAATACAGGTTTGCCTTTTACACATGCTTACTCATTATCTGACATTATATCAAATATTTGTGGTTTAAATCTAGAGAGCCCTCATGAATCATTTTGACAGTTCTTCTTGGAATTTATGAGTAATGCAGAACACTAAAAATAAGCAATATACTCAGCTGCTGAAACCCAGACAAATAATCCACTGGAGGATATTTTCTTTGTAAATTACCGAACAACTATGAATGGACCGACACTCCATTTATAAAGTATAGAGGTTAAACATACATTTTTTTCCCTTAAACTTCAACCATCAGGATTCACTATAAATAGCTTCATGGCTACGAGCTATTCTGTGAACGAATGGAAGTCTCAAAACAAACCCTTTAACCCCCTGCCTCCCAAAAGAAAAAGGACTGAACTGTGTATCCTCAAACTAGTATGTAAAGTTGGTTTTCTTTCCATGCAACTCTGACTGTTAATGCCAGTGGCATTTCTGCAAGGAATTCTCATATATTAGACTGAGTGAATGCTCAGAACTCTGTGAAAAATGAATGGAAAAGATGACAAATCCATGCATTCATATAATTTTTTTTTTATTAAGACATATATAATTGATTTCATTAGACCTTGTGATTCCTGTCTTGGTTTTGTTTCCTTTAATATCTAAAACTTGTTCTAAAGTACCAAGAGTGATTTTAAATAGCTGCAAAACTTTAAAGTATATGAGTAAGAAAAGGGAAAAGGAATATAAAGCACACTGTTAAAAAGCTGACTAAGTGAGATACATGCTTGAAGTTACTGCATGTGTTATTTTATGATTTAAAATCTCAAAAAGTAACATGGCAGACTTATGAACTAGCAATAAAGTATAAGATGCCAAATTAGTTTTACTGAAGTAACATGAAGAAAATAAACATAATGCACAACAATTTTCATCCAGTAAGTCTGAAATGTGTTCCAGTTGAAAACTAGCAACTGCATGTTCATTTGAATATTACATATATTTGAATAATTTTTGTCACATTTTAAGTAATGTTCAAATTTAGAAGTAGTAGGAATGATAATAGATAACCTAGGTCTGGCATAAGAGCACACCTCACATAAAATAGGTGCTTACGGCAACAGTTTAAAGCTGCAGGTTTCCTAAATTTACTAGCCTAAAGTCTATTAAAAACACTTTAAACTGTTTCTTTATCAGGATATCTTTACCAGTTATAATAAGAATATTGTGTAATTGAGGATTAGTTGTCCTGGGGGATGAATGTCTTTATTTTATATCTTCTAATGTGCATTACTAATAATCTCTTTTGCAATTACTATTCAGAAAAGAGTATAATAATCCCACTTCAATTAAATGTACTTATTTTCCTGCAGTCCAAGTTACCAAAAGTATGTTGTATAGACTGGCACAGAGACTAAACTCTCTACTTTTCTTAGCTCCTATTTAAAATCTGATTGGAATTGATAAGGATCTGTTAATTCAGTAAGAAACACTTAAGCAATAATGTAGATCTACATGAAAACAAGCAGGCCTATTCTGCCAAGATATTTGATAATGACTGAAATTAGTATTTCGAAAATAGAACTGACTTCTACTAAAACAAAAGCCAACAAACTGGAGCAGGATAAAGAAATAGAAATTTAGACACAGTTGGACTGTGACAATATTTTAGACTTACTTGTATCCTTTGGGTGTCAAGATACACTTTGAGTCATGCTGGCAAGGATTCAGGTCTTGAGCACAGAAATCTAGTTTCTCCTCACAGAGCTCACCTGAAATGCAATGAACATTGTTAGCTCAGTGGCAATACCACAGTGACCTAAAAACAGCTATTTCTATTTTAAAAGTAATTGTTATGGCTTGAATTGCTAATGCTAAAAAATCCATACTTCATTATGTAATAATAAATACTATTATTTTAATTTTTGTTGGTACCCCTTTATAAAAGAAAATTTCCTCAATTCTGTCAGCCAAGTATCCATGGGTATAAATGACAATTTTGCAATAAAATATTTTTTAGTTTAAAATATATATCTACCTATGCTGTACAGCAAAACACTAGTGCCTGAATCTCTTTTCACTAACACAAACAAGCCATCAATATGATTTTCACTTATTTATATCTGAACACATTACACACAGAAACATTCAGGTCTGTATTAGAACTAATTATTCTAATTATCTGAAAAAAACCTGTTGTTAATATCACTGCGTGTCAATATAATTCCAACTATCCAACAATGAAAACGTGCTTTCTACTTTATGTCTTTAAATAAGGCGCACTGATTCTTGCATTTGTTAATGTACCATAATTACTACAAACCACTTTGTGAAAAGAAAAAAAAAATCCAATATTTAATGCCTACACTTCCCTTCTCCTGGAAGCTTAACAGTAGCTGTAATTCCCAACATGGGCTGTATAATCCATAAAATATTTTAAAATGGTTAAAAATATGATTTTGCTGCATTTTATCAAAAGTAAACACTAACAGGTGCATAAAAAGACCAACTAATGTCTTGTTCCCCAACTCTCTAACCAGAAGATACCACGAGCAGTGCTCTCTCAAAGCGTATCACTAGTACGTAAGAGAGGCATACTTCTCCCAGCATTCATAGGTAGAACTTATGTAGGATCCACAGGTGTAAAGCCCGTGTCTGTTGAGCTTAGGGACCCATAGGTCTAGCGGTCCTGGACCCGTGGCAGGAGCAGGGTCGCCCCTTCTCAGCTGTCGAGTAAGCAATGTGGGCAAAGGGACACGAGAGAACTACAACTCTGCTCTGAAAGGAAGAAAAAAGCGGAGTGTGGCAGCGGACGGGCAGGTGCCTGTGCTGCTCCAGTGGGATTAGAAACATGGTGTTTGGGATCCCTCAGTTTTACTCATCTGAGCGAGTGCTGTAGTGGCCTGCAGTATAGGTAACTGAGGAACTAATATCTAGTGGAATATCTATGAGGAATTTTTGGAGAGGGCACATACCCATTAGTGCGTGGGTATGTGTGTGAGAACAACTTCTTCAACTACTTGTGTTATTATGCCATTAATAAAGGCAATAAGGTATCTGAAATCCTGCACTGCTCGTTGTCATGTTCTCAGAGTGCCTAGCACCACGCAGGACCTGCCCTCTTGCTCAAATGGGTCTTAACATTACAGAAGTATAAACAATAATAACCTGAAAACAAATGTAGACAGTTAAAAGATCTGTCTCTCTCTCTCTTTCTTTTTTTTAAAATCAAGTTGACAGGTTCAACAGAGCCTCCTGAGAAAGTTGTCATTTCCACAACCAGTGTGCTTAAGTATCAGTGTGCAAGACTTTGTATCACGAATACTAATTCTGACTACTCAGCAGTTGAGATGTTATTTCCATAACTTATCTTTTACGACATGTAGAACTTGTTTCAAATGACAGACAAATGAATAAAACTTCAGAGCTAAGCAACAGTCCACATTAACAACAAAAAGAAAAAAAAGGCAAAACTGAACCGGAGATAAAGTTAGTTGCACTGCATAAAACATGTCTGAAACATATATTTAAGGATGAAAAGGCCTCCACATCTTCAAGCATGACAAGGGAAGCCAAAACCAGCTAAACAAGTGCTTCGCAGCCTTCCAGCAGAAAACCCAGACCAGAAGATCCAGATTGGTTCTACATAAAGATTAAAAAAAAATTGGTAGCTCATTACCAGTTTGAGAACAGCACAGTTTCCCTATACAACCAAAAAATCTTTGAGTTAACACACGACGATGGCCTTCAAGCAGAGCCTAGTCCTCAGAAAAACTGTCAGTAACAAAGTGATTTAGTCCATATATTTAGGAAACTGAATGAAGATCAAATGCAGCACACTAAAGATGACTAATACAAAGGATTTTAATTCTGTCCTCAAAGCTTCTTCAAACTGTCTATAAACCTATCAGTCCGGAAATGCCAAACTGTTATGACTGGGTCACTGCACAAAGAATCCTGAAATACCAGGGATTCTTAGCATCCCAGAACATATCAAACCAAAACCAGATCTCTTTCTCTTTTGAAAGAATTTTGTTTGAACAAACACATGCATAAGAGGAAGTAATTCTTCACATAGTGTTTGGTCAATTTGCAAGCTGGTTGTAATGGCTGTAGGCCATTAAAAGGCCAGTAAGAGTAATACATATATATATACACACATGTATGGGTGTATGTGTATGTGTGTGCGTACGCACACCCTCCCTCCCCCCTGCATATATGAGAATAGAGAATTCAGATTTTCAGGATCATGCAGTGCAAACAGTAAAAATCACTTTTTTTTAAAAAAAAATCTAGTTTACATGCATTCCTATGGGGTAGAAATGTGTGTGAGCGTGTGTCTCTATAACTATATCTTATTTTGAAGTATATTCTGTATTAAATTACTTGCAGAGCTGCAAAATATGTGACCCTTCCCAGTTACAAGATAAAAATATGGCTGTACAGAATGATGCTAACACTTGGACAAGAACTCCTCTAAACATTCCCAAGGTTATCAGTCCTAACAGTGTATCAGAGACTGTCCGAAAAAGACATATTGAGCCTATCTTTCAAGCATGGTTCAAAGTTTTCTTTCTCTCTATGGTTACATTTACAGTAACAGTTCAGTGGAAAATCCCCCAAATACCTACAAAAAGACAAATTAGCACTGGCCTAATAGGACCAAACAATTCCAGTATTGCGGTTGACTTTATTGAACCGGCAGTGATTTTGCTACAGGACAGAAATTGAACCACGGCTTAGATTACTATTGACACTGACCTCTGAAATTTCTTGAGGAATTCCAAATGAGCCCAATGGCTTTATGGAGCAGTGTCTAAGCCTGTGCAATTTTCCTTCTCATCTAGACTCTTACAAAATACATCAATATGAAGACATGAAAATAGTCTTAGTCAGAGTACACCGCCTTTTAGTAGTCATGTGTTGATGGCCCTAATATCTTCTGAACATCACCGAGAGCTCAATCAACTCATGAAAAGCTCAGGGAGGTTTAAACGGTCTTAATTCTCAGCTCCCAGTTATAGCTGGGAATCCTGCACACAGGATGAGAGTCAAACCAGAAGTTTAAGATTGAAACAGGCTTACAGCTTTGAAAAACATCCATTTCAAGCCATACAATAATGCTACACTACCAGGCCTACTGCTGCCAAATGGTTTGCAAACATCACCAGCTCTTGCTGAAATTATGGTCGGACTATGATCCGAGTACTGGAAACTTTCCAGTCTGCACAGTACAAAGGTGCAGTGACTGAAACAGGAGAGAAATGAAGATTCAAAAAAAGAAGAGAAACCCTCATCTTAAAAGGACAGGACTTCTGTGCTGAGTAAGAAAGCATAAAAGGAAGGAAAGTATTCCCCTGCATTTGCAAAGTGTACATATTGTGAAATAAATCAGAATTATATCATTGAAGGAAGCATTCAGCAACTAGCCTAGGGAAGGAAACAGGAATCAAGGAAAGGACATGGTAAACACTGCCGTCCATGCAGTTAAATGAGAGTGTAAAAAGCCCTATGAGCAGAAACGTCACTTTTTACAGAAGGTAAAGCTCGTTCATTATAAAGAGTAGAATTCATCACAGACTTGCCCACAGGATAAGCAAAAAGAAAAACTAGAAAAAAAAATCTAGGATCGAATCCAAAATATGTAAATCAGATACTGAATTTCTGCGTGAAAATATATATAATAGAAGAACAAACCAAAATAACCCAAATGTGAGTTCTTAATTTGTTCCATTAACATATTTATATCATGAGTGGAGCTTTCCCATAAGCTAAAAATAACTGTTCAGAAAAAAGTTTACAGAAAAGGTAAGTAAAATTAAGTGACATGGAATCTTAGACACTGAAGAATAGCTTCCTAGTACAGCAACATCTTTAGCACACTGAATAACCAATGTGTTATCCAGAATTTAACCAAGGCAAGGTGAAGAGGAAAGAAACACTTTGTTGAAATGAAAAGATAGTCAGCTCCTGGTTTTACTGGAAAGAAATGTTACAGAGTTACCTAATTTGGAAAATATAATGCAATGTTTTTAAAACCATACTTCAGAAAAAGGAGAAGTGAATATGAAACAAATGTCACAGTTCAAGGAAGCTTGACATCAATGTCGTGTGTGTACATTCTTTTATCCATCTCATAACATTATAGCTGAGGCTTCTGTAAGAGCTTGGCTAAGTAATTATATTTTTGAAGACTGGAAGATTTCTGTATGTAAAAAAATAGACAACAGACTAGTTTGTTTAAAAATAAGCAGTGGATAAAGTGTCAGAAAGCCTACGAAAAGCTTCCAATGTTGAAAGAGAAATAGCAATAATTCTTTTCATGAGATATCTTGCTTAATCTATGGAGTCTCATTTCCGGCAAGGGGTATGACTGAAACCAGTGGGACTCTGCATGGTCACCGCAGCCTGAATGAACAGATCATGCCATGGTCATGACTGGAACATTTACTGAGATTTTACAGCTATGTATAAAGACTTAAGATTCTATAGAGAGTCTTTAGACTTGAAACTTAGGCAGCCAGACAACACTGTTACATACAGATGATGAACTGTGTGCAATCTTTGATTACCTAGCCAATCAGAGTTATAAGCTTGCTAGATTCATAGGTCAGGTGGTGGTTCACTCTTATGATTTGATGAGATTATAAATTGCAGAAAAACTTAATTGTGCATTTGCCTATATGTATATATATATATATATATATATATATATGTATATGACAGGTAGTACAACAAATAATAAGGAACAAGGCAATGAGATGAAAAAGGACTTACATCATTGTTATTTTGAATAAGTGGGCAATAAATTCAAAATACAGTTAAATAAGGAAACATGAGCCAGTATACCACTGAATGAAGAGGAAAGATTTAACACAGACAGAGATGGAATTCAGAATAGAACAGCATACTGATAATTCATTGACCAAGAAATTACAGGCAGGCTTACTAAAGAAACAACCTTAAAACCACCAGTGTTATTAGCGCAAAGCTGAATATGATAAAAACTGACTATGATAAATATGATAAAAATGAATATGATAAAAACTGGGGACAAAATTCAAAAGAAAGAAAAGTCAGTTTTAATTATCATAACTAGGTTTTTACTAGAAGACATCCCTTTTTCCAAAAGAAAGATATCAAATATATATTGCAGACCTACGGGTAATTACTGAAATAGCTGGATTTTATATGTGTACATATTTGTCTATTCCAGCTTCATAGCTTGGCTGCCATATACTGTAAGTCAACTTCTGCAATCTTTATGTTTTATCAGATAGGTATTATTATCTGAGTTTGCGACAGGGAGTCACTGTTTTATTACTTTTGACTCAAATAGCCAGTAGGCTGTAAGAAAATGTTAATGATGTTATTTATCAACGTATATACAGAAAAGTCCTGCATTTTTGAGTTTGATGAACAACAGAGGTAAAGTATCTAAACTGCTGAGCACATGGTTCAGAAAAGAAAAATAGCAGTATACTACATTATGGATAAGGCTGCTTAAAATAAATTAAAAAAAAAAGGTTCACAGTCACGGCAGGATGCAGGTCATAACCAAGACTGAAAATTCTGTCGAAACTAATTTTAAAGACAAATTGTGGGTCTGATTCATTGTTGGACTGTTCCAATCTTTCACCATTGCTTAACTCTGCTCAGCTATGTCTCATCCTTGTGGATCTCAGTGCAAGATGGGGGATTATTTATATAGTTGTAGAACATAGCTAGTTGTTTTACAAATGCAATTTGGCAACAGCAAAGAAATAGTAACTTTAGGCAGGTAAGCTGTGAAGCTCTAAGACAATTTAGGAAAACAAAAGGATGGACCAGGGTCCAGAATCCCTAACGGAGTGATCAAACTGAAGTAGTAAGTGACTCAGCTTGCCAAGGATATCATGCATATTCCCTCTTTAGCACTTGTGAAAATGCAGCATAATTACTTTAATACTGAAATACAGACCAATATGGTCACTTGAGTATATTAATAACATGAAACAGAAAACAGCTATGAGAGATGAAAAGCAAGAGTAGCAGAGGCATCTTTTTTTACCCTAATCAAGTTGTAACATTTATCTGTAATTCTTGAAAGAGTGAGGATTATGATTCTGATATAATGAAATAATTAGACATATTTATCATTTGACATGACATGATTTGCATTAGATTACTTGCACACTTAAATTTTAGGCATGTACTTATTTGATTACCAAGTGAATTGAAAGTATTAGCAACTCAACTCCTTTAGCAAGAAGGCCATGTAACAAAGTTGTGAAACATATAAAAACAAAACGTATGTCTGTATCTGGGGCTCCCCTAAACTGAGATGATTACTTAAAATTATCCTTTTTTTTCCTGCTACTGTCAAAATTCTGAAGTCTGCAATGGTAAAATTAACCTATCCTACAAGTAACTTATAGACGATTAATAACTTTCATGTTCAGCTGGAAAAGTAAGTATATATCACATATGCATCTGTTTAATTTTGGTTCTGTACTTAGTTCACATTCCCTGGGTCTTTGATAATTTGCTTATGAGGAATATTTTCTTGATAAAATCAGTAATTTTAATATGTTATGATTCACCCTTGTTTCATACATTTACAATGACTATAACTGTTTATGATTCATTCCCTTTTGACCTTTAATCACATTTAAAACAGATATTTAAACTACCAGCAAGCATAATTACACAAAGGTAACAGCTGTTTCAACTTGAAATGAGCATTTGAATCTCTTAATGGCAGCATCTTCAGTTTACTTCCCATTTGAAAAGCTATTTTTCATGGGCATAAAAAAATAAATCTTATTTTTAATTTACAAGAGAAAGTTCTAAAAATCTGCAATTTAAACTACCAGAAATCAGTGACGACAGGCAGATACTAGTGCTTTTGACAACTGTAAAGCCAGATTTTACCCATGAAACACAGATGTCAATCTATTAATCACGGTAATCTGCTTGGTTTGTTTAGTATTAAAAGCAAGACCAACTAAGAACAAAACTTTTATGTTTATTTATATTGAGGTTGCATTTTTTAAATCAGTTGTGGGACAAGCACTGTGTTATAAAATCAACCAGTTTCATACTGGGGTAGTAACGGAACAATGTAGAAAAAATGACAACTTAGAAAGCAACAAGGGGAAAGAAAAACAGGAGGGTAGGCTGTCCAAAGAAATAATAAAATGCAACTACAGCAACCTGTCTAAATGGAATGCAACTTTAAGCATGTAACATCTGTGGCCTGAACCACTTTCTGGAAATGTCTATTTCTCTCTACCAGTCACAGAGGAAAATTAGGCTCTGAATTTAAGTGATATGAATGATGTCTAAATTAATCAACATGGATAGTATAAGTGCATCCCTCACCAACATGCTCTTTCATGGATAATGAAAATAATTCTTAATACTTGTGAAATATTATATTGTTTCACAGACTGCACAATATATTTACCAAATTAAATTAATGACAAATACAATACAAGATATTGGGACTCATTTCCTTTCAAAACTAAACATGAAATTCCATAAATACATCACCATCATGTTAGCTCTGAGGTAGTTAAACAGATCTCTCCTCTGGAAAGTAAAAAGGTCAAAAGGAAAACCAAAAGACTATATACCTCTGCGTTAGTGAGATTAATGTTAGACAGAAATTATGGGGAAAAAAAACCCACAAAACACTGAATACCCAAGAATACCCAAAGTTAAGGTCAAATCCTTCCACCATTACCTTTCTTTTACCATAAGCTTAGCTTAATGTGGTCATTTCAGGTACTTTAGATATTTATAGAGGAAAAAAAAAAGAAAAAAAACTTACAGAAGTTATAAGCAAGAAGATTGCCATTTTATATTCCAGCACAATTTCTACTACCATAATGTAACGAAGAAATTAAAGCAACACAGTGTTATAAAACAGAATACATAAGAACGGAGCCAAAGTATGCCTTAAACACAATGAGAATAAAGATTTCAGAAGACCATCATATAAAGACTTTTTGTTTGTCCTATCAGTGGCTGCATAAATTTTTAATACAGCTGAAAAAAAGACAATGAAGGCAGTATTAAAGTACTCCTACCCAGCAACGTGTATTTTCAATGACATTCATTTGACACGTATTCATAGCAAGGTCCAAGTGCCTGATTTGAGGATTTACAGTGAGCTTTCTACATGATATCTATATACAATTTATTTGATCATTTTTAAGAACTGAAATCCATGCACCTTTAAGGAAAGGAAAGTGAGAAACCAAAGTAAGTGAAAATAGGCTTAAAAGACAACTGACCTTTTTCCACTTCATTCAGATTAGCAGCTTGCAGTGACAAAGACAGAAGAGACAAGAGACTTTTTACATTGTAATACAACAGCATAGCACATTAAGCTAATGCACAACTATAGCAGCAGAGAGGTTGACATAGCAAAATGAAGCAAGCTTCAGAGTTTCACCTACAGCAGAGCAAAACAAACAGAAAAAGTAAGAAGTATATGTCGCTGCTGGCATAAGAAAGGTTTTACTTTTGGATCAGTTAGATCTGTGATCTAATGACTGATGGCAATGAGCAAGAGAAATGATCATCTGTAATCTATAGAATGCACACAGAATGACCTGACATTTACTGGACTGCGGTTAAAATAAAGGAGATGGTAATGTTAAGAGAATAGCAAGGTTAAAGAGTGCAGGACATAGTGAGGTATTTCAAATGTTTTATTTCTCGAGGTTTCGTCAGACACTCGGAATGCCCACTGATCCCATCCGCTTACTGTTGATTTCACAGGTAAGGTCTGTGACCTTAAGAAAGCTCACGGTATAGTGCACATACCATTCTTTGTCTTTCCAACTATAACTGGGGAGGGAATCATAAAACTTCACTGAATCAGGGAAAAATGGATTTCTAATTCTTAAGCAATAACATAAGCCAACAAGCTTTTTATTTGTTTGTTTTTAAATGAATACTACTTACTTGAGAAGAGTGTCAATTTTCAGGGATTGTTAGAAAAGGCAAAACATGACGGCTTCATTTTGCGCTATAATATTCTTTACAGCATCTTTTGTATTTTTGTGTTTGTATTTTCAGAGGCAGTTTGAGATTCCAGCAAGCCCTCTACACATAAATAAAACTTTAAAGAAGAATGCTTTACATTTCATATCAGCAGGTTCCAACCAACTTCTTCCTTATCTTGTGCTGCTAAAATGCAGAGCCTATTTGCAGACAACCATTCACCCAGAAAAATATTCTGGGCTGGTGCATTTCTACATTCAGCAGATATGTGCTATGACATCCTGAAACCAGACAATTCGAAGTATTGCCAACAGACTTAAAAGCAAACAGGACAAGCCTGTGGTGGTATTCTCCTGGTATGTACACCATCCCAGCCTCCAGCAACTGACAGCTCAGGGACTTTCTGAGCCAGAGATAGCATGTTTGTATTTAAAAATATTTTTACCTCCTGTATATACACTCAGTTTTCCTAATGATTAACTTATTTTTGCTTAGCTAGTACAGGAATTCACTAAGTGAAAAATACCTTTCATAAAAAAAAAAGATTAGCAATATGCATATCTCATTTTAACCTCTTACAGCACATGCTGAAATCCAAAGGTTTAAGAGGTTCCTCATGAAAATTAACTTATCTGTACTAGACTGGGATTCAGTTACTTATCTTTCAAATCAGGTTATAGGGCAGAGAAGAATTTCCTATAAATGATTTGGTAACTCATACACAGTTGAGGCAACTGTAAGATCATTTTATATTCTGAACACTACCATTTCTAGATCCTGATGCATCCAGACTACCGGCAGTCTAAATCTACAACACTGAAGGTTATTTAATTATTATGCAAGATCAAGGATGGTGGGGTGTGAAGACCTCTGGACTAGCTTGATGATATCCTCTCCTACAATTAATCTCAAGACTGGCCTTAGATCTCACTATTGTGCCCTGTCTTCAGATGTACGACAGCAAGTCTGTTGTGGAATTCTGTACTGTATCCTACAGACTCAAAAACCTGAACTTTTTCTACAATTTATGCATCAACTTACCTATAAAATGACTTGAGACTCTGCTGTCATATATTCAGAAAAATGTGTGTGTATGTGTTTATGATGAGGTGTGGAAAAATATGAAGAGATTTTAAAATCTCAATTTTTTTTTGAAAAAAGAACAGTTAAAATTACTGATTGCAAATAGATTGTTTTGATTTATTTTAGAGCTGCTGAGAAGATTCTCACCTACTCACATGATCTATTGACTTCAGTATTGATTATGAGTATGCACTGTATCTATAAAAGCAAGTATTTTTTCTTTTTAATGTAGTTTGCGAGCAAAAAAACTTGCCAAGTAAAATCATAGCATTGTCCTTTGGGAATTATGCACAAACTATTCAACAACAGAAGTAGAATCTTCAAAGAAATGTAGGTGGCATTTCCTTAGTTACCAGTCCAATTAAAAATTTACTTTTTTGTATTTTGACTGAAAAACCACAACTGCAATATAAACATTAAAATAAAAATGTTACCATGGTTTATGCTCTTCTTTTTGTTCTAATCAGATACATAGATAGAGAAATGCTACAATTACCATTTCAATTGAATATGTAAAATGTAAATTTCAATTACAAAGCTACCAAAATGCAACAGACACACAGAACATTATTAGGCTAGTGCATATAAACAACCCTTTGTGTCTACTCCAATGGATATTTAATACAAAACAGTCCTTCCCATAAGATATTATGAATACAGCAAGCTATCAACTATAGCAGTCTAAATGTAACTAGAGAAATGTAAAAAACTAGGAAATGGACAACACAGGCAAAAGACTGCCAAGCTGCTGAGGAGCAATGCATGTGCAAATGAATTGTCTACTATTTTGTAGGTATATGAAACCTGCTAGTGTAAAACCTCTAACCATGAAACCTAGACTGAAGTGACTCTGGCTTACTTTCTTCCGGTCTATCTAGTAGAATATCTGATCACATTTTTAAAGGATATAGCAATTGATCCCAGGGGCTGAAGCTTGACTCAGATACAGCTGAAATGTTAATTATAGGAACAAACATATCTCTGGACATATTAATGGTCCTACCTGTTATTTGTTTCTAAGACTTGAACTGTCAGTTGCAGTATCTGGCAAAACAGTATCTTGCCTAAACAGAATTTGTCTGTTCTTCCAGATACGGACCACCCAGTTATTCTTAAGCATCTTATTTTGGCTACTTTTAACCTGTACTGCTTTAGTTACTGTCCCTTGTTCTGTACGGGGACTCTCTTCCAAATATTTACCCAGCATAGGTACTGGATGAGTACATGTATTGTATTTTTAAATGGTATTTCTTCTATCTGTGTTCTAAAATCTCCACTCACTGTGGCTTTCCAAGATTTAAATACTGACTTTAAATTTGAACATCCTAAATCATTTGTATGTATGTTGGAGGTAATACCTTGGCTTCAATAGGAGTTAGCTGTGTTTTCAATACATGAAATTACCTTGACAATTCACCTCCTCCCAGTTTTCCTGAACACAAATTTAGTGCTCCCTGAGGGCAGAGAAAACCTCACCTCACAGGGGCAACAGGACTGATTATAGTGAAGATATAGGATGGCTGGGTAGAATTAATTCCTGGGCTTTTGGCTGAGCCTACAACTGACAGAAACGAACAAACACACGCTCTCTAACAATACCTTTTTCATGCGTGCTAGAGCAGAAAGCATCACACTCTACATTAATGTTTCTAACAGAGGGCAGGACACCACCGAGGGATGCCACATCCAGTTCCCTTCTAGCAGAGAAGAATCTTCCTCTGCTCCGTTAGTAAACTGAAGGATAAGAGCAGAATACTTAATTTCCAGAATCCTACAACTACAAGGTTTCTTCGTTGGGCTTTCAGGGTTAGCTAAGCAGTGGTGGGGGACACATTTTGAAAGATTTTTTTAAATAACAAAATGCTGTAGTTTCAAAACTAACAAAGAAATCAATGAATGAGCATTAAGGAATAATACAATAGGAACATGGCGGGAAATCTGGCTTCAAGTCAATTGCAGAAGTACCACTAATTCACCTACAAATTGAAAAATATTACTGTTCTTTTGCTAGGAATGTTCTTGAATTACCTGTACTTTCTCTTATACTCCTACCTGTATATTCAGGTGGACAAAGACAAGTATAGTTATTAATTCCATCCACACAAGTAGAATTGTTTTCACAGTCATTGTCTTCACAGTCATCAACATTAACTTCACAGTTTTCACCTTCAAATCCGTCTGCACAAGTGCACCTGCAATACAGAAAATAGAACTGACTACAAGGACATTTTAGCTAGGGAGACCAGACAAGAAGTTCTGTAATTAATAGGTACATTGATTAGTAATCACTACCCCATTAGGCAAATGGCTAACATGCTGTAAAAGTATTTATGAATATTACCAAAATAATTTTTATCTTAAAAAAACAAAAAACAAAATAGAAAAGATGTCTAAATTTGTGCTTTAATTCTTAGCTTCTTAAATTAAAGCTTCTTAAATTAAACCACTGAACTTCCCTTTTCCAGGTTGAAATACCTGCCACTTTGATAAGATTAGATTATATTTCTTATGGAAAGTGATCGTGGAAAAGTTTTTCAAAGTTAAGCACAGGCAAAAGACTTTGCAGGATCACTGATTAGTATGTAGTACTATATTCTTCTGTTATACAGTTAAAATATACCATTTCCATATACAATATATGTATTTATATATATAGACACAGCCTACATAAACAAAAGCAGTAAACTTTTGCTTTTACATATGCTTACACAGTACACATACACCAAAAAAGATAATAAATGTAAAATCCCACTGAAATATGATCATGCATATATTTCATGTAATTTGCAGTATCTATAATTTCTGCAGCTTTGCTTTTCAAAAGACTGCTTTGCTTTTCAAAATACATAGTGCTTAAACAAATAAATCAGAAGAGTCAAATTCTGTGACCGTGACTATGTCACTTTAAATTCTAGAGGCATGATATTAAGATGTATACACTTAATTTTTAATAGAAAACTATTTAATCCTTGGGCAGAATTTGGATTAAAAAATAAGAATAATGTGTTAATGAATTGCAGAATAATGAATTGTTTCTTTTTGAAGTGTCATTTCTAACAAGCTTGAGGTGTAGATTATTAAATGCCTAATAATTTCATGTAAGAATGCTAAAGAACTTTATTTCATAATTCATGAAGTACATCTGGAGTAATTGTACTGTGTGATTAAATAACTCAAGATTAAAAATGCTCACAGCATGTTTATCTGCTGGCATAGTGAGTCTGAGATGAATCATTAATTTCTGTTCCACTGGGATTTACATTTTATCATTTACACGCTGTCTGTTGAAGTAATACACATGACAATAGATGAATTGTGAGATTTTTTCAGCAGGGATCTAGCTAGCTATTAATTAGCATAATGGAGTCAATACTATGTTGTCTTGACCTGATATGCCTCAACTAATCACAATCGTTGGCTGTTGTTTTTAACAGTTTCAAAGCTTTAGAAGCTTTCCAAGGACAGTGACATTTTCTGAAAACTTCAGAAGCACTGAAAGTCTGCCATGGCGGCGTCCTTACCAACCAATGCGGAGTCTTCTTACAAGCCTCTGGAATCCAAAGATTAACACTCAAGTTATTTAAACATGTAAGACTCGACAGTTTCTCCTTCTGTTATTACAAATAAAAACGACCTACCAGAAACCATCTTTTTCTCCTTCTTTTAAATGACAAGTTCCACCATGGTGGCAAGGGTTACTAACGCAGGCATGAATGGGAATATCACAGTCTTGACCCTATGCATGGAACAACAGCATCAATTATGAAAATATAGGCACTAATGGAAGTAAGCCAAATAAAATCTCTTATAAGGGTTGTTAGGAGCAAAAGCTCACATTTCAGTAAGCTTTCTTCCTCTTCATTCAGCACCTACCTTGAAACCATATGGGCAAGTACATCTATAGAAGTCAACTGGATCATTGTTGCAGGTTCCATCATTTTTGCATGGATTTGATAAGCAAGGATTACACTTGGCAAGAATATTAACATCCACAGGCCCTTAAAAATACAAATTTGATAGTCAGAAACAAACAACTGCTAATTTAGACTTGACGGGATGCATCTGCCATATTGCTTTAAATTATAAAATACTATTTATTCTTTAGTTATTGTGGCATTTTCTATATGAATTGAATGCTGGACTTAATTCCTTTGACATGACCAAGTAAAATTTGGGTTTGTTTTTTGGTCTTAATTATCACTTTTAAAAAATCAAAGAGAAGCTCACCCCAAAGTGATTTCTGTACCTCCGTTCTCTGAAATCTGTACAGTTCTGATCCATGGATCACTATCTCTCCTTTGTAGTATAAAGGAACAATACAATTTCAGCTTTTGTTTCTTTAGGGAATAAAAATTGCTTATGAAGACAAAGCCTATCACAGACTCCAATCTTGGTAGTGTTACTGAAAACACTATTTTTAATCCATTTTGGTTTAATTTAAACTGCAGGATCACGGAGAAGTGATGGTAAAATCAGCTGCTAAAATCATCAGTAAATTGGTTGAAGACCTAGAGCAGCTGGCCAGCTCTGTCGTAAACTGCATTCTTCAAGCTACTAGGCTGTGGAGAGCTCTGCCTACTGCCCTGCTCCTTTACGGGGTCAGCCACGGTCCTGTGCGTTCCTGCACACGTTGAACCCACAAATAGTGCAAACTACGCTATGCATCTGTGTGCAAGTGAGGGCTGCCAGCCATGCCTGCAGTCACTTTTCGCATATCAGCAGCAAGGAGAGTTTGCTCACGCCTCTGTCCTAATGATTATAACAACAGAATTTAGAAGAGAACACTGACAAAATCTTAAGTTTCACAAGGCAAACTGCTGCCAGCTTTGGCCTACATAAATCTTACGCCCAGTGTATAAATATTTATTAAATATCTATTTACTTATTTTCTGATATTT
The DNA here is from genome assembly GCF_036370855.1 of Dromaius novaehollandiae. NCBI lineage: Eukaryota > Metazoa > Chordata > Aves > Casuariiformes > Dromaiidae > Dromaius > Dromaius novaehollandiae. The sequence continues at coordinate 69,807,518 of NC_088101.1, forward strand.
TACAATTTTAAGGCAGCTTTTGTAGGGTGAATTCTCAAGAACCATCACTTATTAGGTTTTCTTTTTAGCCAAATGACTGAAGAAATCACTCATTATTCCTTAAGAATTACACATCACCTGCTCTTTAATAATAATTCATTTTCATAGATCTCTGTGAGAGATAAAAGATTCATAACCGTAAGAAAAAACAGGGGTTGCAAAGACAATCATCAATTGAGAGAATGAACATACATTCTCTACTATCTCCAGCTGCATTGCCTGACAACACCATCATCTCTGGCTTGCTTTCAGCTTTCATGTATGAAAACACACCGCTACTTCTAAATTTTAAGTACCCTGTAACCATTACTTGTAAATTTTAAGGAACAACCACTGATTTCTTCAGTAACTTGACAGAAAAGTGAACTCCTCAGGCCTGCTAGTGAAACTGTCTAATCGCTCCCTAACACTTTTTCTCCAAAATGAGCGAAACAGCAAAGCTCGTCAAGCTAACAGGGCTCATTTTTCCTGAGATACACTATTTCATACTCTTTTTTTTTTAACCTAAGTTTAATTTCTTTACTGATTTTTCTTTGCAGAACTAAACTCAGACATGTCATTCGGAAGGAGCTAATGATGGAAACAAGCCATATCACTATAAGGATACAGTAGGGATGGTAGATAGCGAGATGCTGACAAATTTTTCTTTTAATCTGCAGTTGCTGGTATCCTTCTGTGTCACAGCTTGCAAGCAATTGCAAAGAGATAAACACAGCAATCTGCGATAAGATGCTTATTGCCAAAGTCACAATCTATATAGATCATTGACTATTCTTGTACTTCATTACCTATATTTGAAAGAGAAATCTATAGCTAATTAAAGTTCCGGTAGAAGCAGCAAACAACAGAGGTAGGCAAGTTGAAACAAATACCATAAAATTAACATCTGGAAAATCCTGACTGTGTACTCCAGACTATTGCTGATTATTGTGAGACTATGTCAAGAGGTTCTGTGAAGCAAATACGGAGCAAGAGGGAGCACACTTAAAAGAATTTCTTAAATTATAATACTGCGCTGTAGCCTGGAGTGCTACGCTTTCTTGCCTCAATTGTTTTTTCCAAAATATTAATGATTTTACATGAATCTAAAAAAACCAAACAAACTCAGTAACTAAGGTTATTTTCCTAAATGGATTAGCAATCTACATTTCACTTCTAAAACTGAGCTAGAAAACGGGAAAAAAGTACTAAAAAGGCAGTAAACAACACTGTGTCTGTTTTTGTGTTTATTTGCATTTATTTTGTGTTTATTTCAAACTATATATGCAGTTATTATATTAATATTTTTAATATTTTGATTCATCATTTTTCAGCTACAGGATTGAAACCCAGAAACGTTTCAGATATTTTTACTGAACTCTAACGGAAAGCCAGTTTGGGAACTTATTCTTGCTTGTAGTATATTGTTGTTTTCCTATTTCTGTCTGCAAGTGTTAAAAGAGCTGCATATGAGAAAGAATTGGGTTCAAAACCTATTATTTACTTTTTCACATTATGGACATATATATCCTTAAAAAGACCCTAAATATCTATCCTTAAAATAAAAAAGAAATCTCTATTGTTTTGTAAACAGTAAAAAACTGCCTGCATTTTTATTTACAAATATATATATACTCACACATGTACCTACTAGTACACTAGTATCTACTGTTTTTAAAAGAAAAAATAGTATGAACCCTCTCAAAACTAGCTCCCAAAAAAACCTGTTACAAGAAAAACTTTAAACTCTGACTTGTTTTGAGTCAGGAACTCCTACTATATCTACGATACGACCTCAAAACCAGTATCCACACTGAGTATATATGTATGACAGCACGTATACGCACAAAGCTGCTAATAAAATCACTGATTATAGTATACTCAGTAGCAACAATCATTGCAGACGGTTAATTTTCAACCCTAGAACTCAGACTTTTAGAACAACAAAAACACTCATATAGTTATGCTCTGCAACGTATCACAAAGAATCAGCTGTAAATTCATCCAAGAAGGGGAAAACGAACAGTTGGCATGCATGTCTTAGGGAAGAAGTCTGCTGGAGGTGCACAAAGGGAAGGTCAGAAGGTCTGTACTCAACCACAGCATCCATTCTGGATCCACTTACAACCTTACCTGGTATCAGAAAACCACAAGGCCCTGGGATCTCTAGAAGCAGGGCATGGTTTGTAAAGGGGTGAAAGTAAAAGAGTGAGAGTCTGTTAGAGACCACATATGAAAGGAAAAAACCCACAAACCTAGAAAAACAACTGAAGGAAGAAAATACTAAGGAATGATTTCTATGGCTTAAATTCACATGCTTCCAGTGGTTTTTTGGAACTTTACAACTGAGCTGAGACTTCACTTTAAAATGCTCATTTTCACATGGAACTATTCATTAAGTGAAATTCAAGCACGTTTCACTTTGAATTGAATCCAGAGACACTAATAAGAGGGAATTACACATTATTCTTTTCCTGTAAATAATAGCAGATCATCAACAGATTGTACATCCAAAGACAATCCCCTCACTCACAGTTTAAAATCTTGGTTCTAGCAGGAATATAGCATCTTCCTAATTCCCATTCAGCAGTTCATTTTTAAGCAGAAGATAAAATTACTTATCTTTGAGTAACAGAGACATAATATCTTACAGGGCCATCATGTCACTGAAAAGCTGGTGAGTGGCAATCTGTAATTATGAGCATCTTCACAGAAGGACAGTGGCAGGAAAATTATTTTCGCTCAAAGGTATCCATAATACCAGATCTCCACTCTTGGAAGTGAAACAAATACAGTTCTTACCCTGCATAATAATATAAATTAAATATAAAAGCATATGTTCCGATGGGCAAGAGGGAGTAAGATACACTGTCTGGGTTGTCTGACAGAAACGTAACTATGATTGCAGGAGGGGGTGACATGACGTAGTTTTTTAAATTGATAAGAGTTGGAAAATGACTAAACAGGTCCTTTGTGTCTCCACAAATCTTCTTCCACTTGTAACCCTAAAACAAGGGGTAATAAAAGTGTATCTGCAATAATGATCAGTAGATGCTTGTAGAGAAAATGACCGGGTTGGCCAGAAAATCTCCTATCTAAAATCAGACTAGGTGACTTCCGCAACAGATCAGTGTCATATGCAATGAACATGGATATGACCTCAGAGATCTATTATTGTAAAATTACAACAAGAATTTGGAGAGAAAGACAACTAATTAGCATCACACACAACAAATGGGTTGGATTCCCAGTAGTTTATGTTTACTAAAATTTTTTTGATAGAAAACCTAAGGAGAGAAGACTTAGGATGAACATGCCAGCTAAAAACAGCATGGGATGAGAGCTGACTATGGCACAGTTGCATCACTTTTCAAAGAAAGAATTTGCAAAGGAGTTAAGCTCACCTTTGGAGACACATTAACAGATGAATCAGTCAAAACAGCTTGAAGATTACCCAGTCTGTGAGAATAAGTTACTTCTACAAAACCTAAAATCGTATTTATCTAATGCCTCAGAAATAAATACAAGCTTAGTAAGAGGCATACAAGTATGAGCACATGCATTTTTTTTTTAAGTGGGATTTCAATGTTTCTAAATCTAGGAGTCTGAAAAACGAAGTTACAGCAGAAGTTTTCTGTGTTTTTAAAATATTTAAGAAGGCAAAAACAGACAGGAAGAAAGATCCAAGAGTAAAACAAGTCAAGTCCTCCTTCACATACGAGTCAAAAAGACACTTTTCTAATACAAAAAAATAGTAAGATTCAAAAAAAGGACCCGAGAATTAAATACACAATAATATGCATTGTGATAGATGTGCCAACAATGTTAGTACTGACAAGGAGATGAATACTCTTCTTTCAAACTATGAGAAACCTCTCTACATATGTAAATACCATTCTTAAATGAGACACCTATAGAGGTAACCGCACCCCTTCATCTGCTTTGCATTTTTTTATGCTTTCTTCTGAAACATCAAAGGAAACAGCATTCTGGACATACTGATGCAGTTACAAACCACTGAGATAATGCAGACTGCAAGGATCATAGACCTGAAAAATTATGCATGTATTTACAGTTTTTACTGTAAACAGTCTGAAGGGAAAGAACATTCTTGGGCTAAGAGAAGTGCAGGTGTTTAGGTTTAGCTCACGACTAAGACAGTACTATGTACCTATACACAGGCACATGTACTTCATCCACATACCAAGAATATTACACTACAGATTGGAAGAATTTTTTTCTCCATCTATTCGTTGAACAGAAATAGGTATCAAAGTCCTTAAAATAAATACAGTTCCTGAATGGAACCAATTGTTACATCCCAAAGTATGTGAAGGAATGATGACAAAGCAGAGTGAGGATGCTGTAATAAATGTATTTAGACAACACACGACTTTCTTATTTCACAGCTCAACTATTCATCTGTAAAGATTCAAGACTGCTACTTTAGAGAAAAAAAACAAACCAAAACCCCTAAAATCAGTACCTTGGCAAGTAAATTTTTTTGAAGGAGTTGTGAGAAGAAGTTTATCTGCCATTTCTCCAGGACCAGCACAACGTGCAATACCAGGTTCTTTGTATTCTGATTTTACCCAGTCAGAGAGCCACTGCATGTTACAATCACAATAAAGAGGATTTGCTCCAATAGCCCTAGGGAAAACAGATAAACAAAAAGAGAATGAAGTTTTCAATGTTTGCTTTTACAAACAAAATGTGGAAAACTGAGGTCAGCAAAAGCCTTTCAAACCATAGACCATCCCCCATATGGAACCTAAACACATGAAGGTGCCTGGATTTGGGTTTTAAAACAAGAGGGGGTGTGAAATTTAGAAGTAAACTTGGTCAGAATCCTAGCTATATTTGGTTGCATTACTGTGAGCTTTGGAGAGCTAATACTAATGAACTCTGTGTCACCTTTGGTATGTAATGACCATCTGTAGAATAAAACTGGTATCGGGAAATTAAGTTAGCAAGAACGAACTATTTCTTCTGGAGTGGCTAAGGCAACCCCACAGACTTCCACCCAAATATTTTTCTTTTTCAGTTCGTGTCTAGCAGGCTGATACAAACCATTTGCTTCCAAGATTCCAAATTGTGATTTATCTTTTTCCTCTTTGGCACACTCCCACTGAACTCACAGCTATGTTCAACAATTCTGTAAAAGGATGCTGCTAAATAAGTACACAAAACTACATTAGCCTAGTGGTAGTTATACTAGAAGTGCCCAATTACGAAAGCAAATCCACTTCTTCAAATAAATATGATTGGTTTTTATTTAAAAATAATTTAGCTAGAGATTTTTAGAATTTCTGTAGAGACTTTTTAAAAATGTCTTTTTTCCCCCTAGAAATTATAAATGTTCCTATAACTCAGAGAATAATGATATGCTGTGTAGTTAGTATGGAGGATATAAGCACTGTATTACTCTATAAACATGTAGTACTTGTATTCTTTTTAATTAATACAATAATCATAGAACTTTCAACAGATAATCCTGCCATGTGCACAAACTGTGAAAAGGCAGCATTTGAACTACCTTTTTCCCCAGATGTTGTGTTTGTTTTTTCTTTTTTTTTTTTTCCTTCCAGTTGCTCTACACCTAATTTCAGATCAATGAGTCTTCTAGAGATGCAAGGAAATCCTTGGCAAGCAAAGGCAGTAGAAATTACCACTGCAGAAACAGTTTTCTGCCACACTGAGCAGCAAGCTCTCTCTAATTATTGCTACACACTTCCAGCTGAACACAAGAAATGATATACACTTGTTCAGTCAGGCTTAACTCAGAGCAGTAACAAAAATCAAACCTGGTGTTATGGGATTTCCTATGGAAAGAGAAATAACTACAATTTGTCTACTCCATGTTTGCAAGCGTGAATGTCAGGCTGAACTGAGAAAACACAACTGCCCTGCTAAAATCAGAAGGATTAGTTAGTAAGGATAACTTGCTAGGCAATAAAAAAAGATACAGTAACAATAGGAAAGAACACATATTTGAAAGGAGAATATAGTCCCCTTTGGTAGCACACATTTTTAAAATGCTCTCAAAGGTATATGACGGAAGTTGCTGATAGCTGACACCTCGGATTCAAGAAAGTAAAAACAGAAACTGAGAAGATCCAAGTAGTATTTTTTTTAAAACATCCACTCAGATATTTTACTTTGCATATACATGAGGTTTTCTTTCCTTTTATATAGCTTCCACCCCCCTCCTTTAAATCTTCTATGCAAGTTTTACTGATATTTCATGCAGATGGGCTAGTTCGATAGTAGCATCTGAATGAATTATAATGTAACAATGAATTAAAGCTTAATCAGCAGCATCAAACTTCTGAGAAATGGCACTTAGAATATAAATGTCCAAGGATAAAACTGAACTACAAGCAGATGATTTCTTTTAACAAGTGCAGCTGTTTAAAAACATAAAAATCAGGTGTATCTAAAAGCAGTAAGTCAACCCACTCCTCAACTGCAAGCAAAGATTTAATATCTATCCATAAACTAAAAGGAGCCCATTGCTCTAATCTCAATTCCCACTGAAAATTAAAAGCAGAATAAAAAATTGCTTCAAATGATACTTTGGTATCAGATTCAACGTGTTCGATGCCAATTTAACAGACAACCCGCACAAAGCAGGGCAAATGTCACAGCCAGACCCGGTTGTGCCTCTGCACGCTGCTGGCCCCTCTGCTGCGCTTGCGCTGCTTCACACACATCTGTCCTGCACTGGACACACAGCCCAGCTGTGGCCTCCCGAGCGATCGTTTCCCTCCATCAGCCAGCTGTTCTCATGCGAATTAAGCCCAGAGCACATTTAGCCTTCACTGCCACGAGCCCACCTGGCTGACTTGTGTCCAGTTTGCTGCCCACCGAGATGCCCACTGGCGGCCCAGCCAGTCCCCAGCTCTGCTGACGCCTGGGGCTCTTCCAGAGCAGCTGCCTTTGCAGAGCTATGTGAAACCTGCTAAACACAAAGGAAGTGTGTGTGGGGGGGAAGCCATTGTCTGAATACTCACAGGTGTGATAATGCTGAAAGATCATTAAAAGCTCCTTCAGGAACAACAGAAATATCATTGCCATGTAAAGACCTTAAAAAGAAAATAAGGGACATTTATGCCTGCCCTGAAATATAATATTTTGTTTATTTTAATAGCAATTAGAAATGTATAAAACTCAGCAGTTTAACATAGCAAATTTCAGCTTCTGTAGACATTTTCCAGCTTTTTACATTGTTTTGAAAAGGTAAACAATGTCCAGCTCGTTTCCTCTGTTCCACTTTTTTTTTTTTTTTTTGGTTTGTTTTACTCTGATTGGCTGCCTAGTCATCACTCCATTTTTTTTATCCTATATCTTCCTTAGAAATGCTGGTAATACGATACTTCTTGAATTGAAAGAATAAAGGCTGGTCAAAGTAGGCACACTTCTGCAAAGTACTGACTGGATTTAGTGATGGCAGAAGAGTCAGAATAATTATTTGTGAACTTTTCAGCAGTTGCCTCCAATTCCCATTAATTATGTTCATGCACTTTTTATCTTTCATGGAATAGTAGAAAATACATGCATTGACTATTCATAAAAATAAGTATTAAGGTTATTGCCCTAATTTGATAATTAAAATGAAAGAATTTAAGTCCTTACTAAGCCTTAATACCTTCACTAATGTTGCCTCTCTTGTGGCAAACCTACACAAAAACTTCTCTCCTTTTCTGTGAATTCATTCATTCACACATATGTCTAACAGTTAAGACTTGATATTACTCATATTTATTTAAAATAAGAAATAGACACATAACAGCTGCCTGAAGTTACATGTACACACTAAAATAATGCCATGCTTGAAACGTTTAATCCAACTAAGCTATCAAAAGGTTAAAAATGATGTGAATGGAGATAAAAATTACATACGTAACTAGAGACTTTTGAGGAAGGATTTTTGCAGGATTATTATTATTTTTTCTGACTGACTGAAGCTGTTAACTGGATCTGTCTATTCCTTATCTTCCTTTGTCCCTTTCTGCTGCTCCCCCATCCCTGTCCCCACCCTGCCTCAACCATGTTTTCCTACTGGCAAAATGGAAAGTTTTCTTGGAACCCCAAAAATTATTTTATTGGCTTTCAATAGTTCATCGTGATCCAATTGGTTTGGAAAAGCTCCTGTATTAAATGAAACTACAAAGCAAGAAATTTACTGTTGGGATAAAAACATTCAGAATTCTACTGCAAAAAACTCCTGTTTATACTGTCCTGTTATACAGGACATTTTTGTTAGACTTGCATGAATATAATAAGAACAACGCACAAAAAATACAATCATGATTAAAAAGCAGAGAGAAAAACAAAGCATATGTCTTTGTACTGCTTTGCTGCCCAGGGTCATGTACCACTCTGTGCGGCGTATTGACTGCATCCTTCCCCAGAATGAAGCCACTTAGACTTTTAAGGCTATATAATTATCGCTTCTCAAATACTTTATAGGTTTTAAAATCTAGTAGTTTCCCACGGGTTTGCTATCTGCTGTACACAAATAGAAATTCTGTAAAATAGCCATAGTTAAGTAATACTTACAACAACCTAAGTGATTTCAAGCCATCAAAGGTCCGGGCAGGGATACACCTCAGCCGGTTGTAACTGAGAATTCTGAAAACACACAAAATGCTGTAAGCGAGCAAATCAGCCACTCGGTAACCACAATGCAGAGCACGACCAAATACAGCTTTTGCACACATAGCCAGTTAGGACACAAGTTATTTTACAGCCTCCAAAACAAGCAAGCTTTAATACCGACTAAATGCCCTTTCTTTCCAAGACAAAAAACACTGGAATGCGTTCAAACAGTTACTGTTACATGTTTAAACTTACAAGGTGAGCAGCTGAGTCATGTTGCTGAAGCTCTGATTAGAAAGAGTGCTGATTCTGTTGTTACTTAAATCTCTATAAAAAATAAATTCAGAAATTCAGACCTTAAAACAACTGCCCCAGTCCTGAAACACCGTATGTTAAACTGACATGACACATTATTTTTATTAGTACAAGTAGTATCATCATTGGTATCAACATTTAGAGCGGCACACTGTTTTATTTTCACATGCCATATACAAGCCCAGCAAGTGTTTAGCTCGATCAATGAAAAGCATTTTCATTTCAACACAGATGAAAAAAGCAGTGCAATGCATTCTTATACAACAGCAGTGCCCATCATGCTGCTGCGTTAATAATGCAATCCTATATGAACCCAAGTGTAGAAATTAAAGCGATGTTTTAAAGTGGAAATCATTCTAGTCATGTCCCTAATGACACCCGAGTAAGTATTATCTAATACTCTACTTAACACTTACAAGCTGAAGACATCAAAGCCCAGAGCTATTATTATAAAGAACACTATCTCAGATTTATACAGAAAGCCTTAACATCTTTCCTGCTGTTCAATATTCTAATGAATAAAAACTTAAGTGTAAGGATGATGGAAGCTGGAGTGGTACACTGGTAGCTTCAAAGAAGCTTTGAAGAAGCTGTATTAATGGGAATTATGCTTGTTCTTTTTTCTCTTACTGTGTTTTCATTTTCATTTTATGCTGCCTATTTCACTATTGTTTACTGTACTCTGTGATGAAATATGGCATTTGTTTCTGAGGGGACCTTAATATTTTAACTTCAAATACTGTTGAATAGCTATGCAGAATACATATCTCTTTGCCTGAAATTTCATGAAAAAACGTAAGACTACTGACTTGTAATAATAAACATATTAGCGAAATAAAACAGCATGAAATCTATCCATAATAGAAAGAAAAAGGAAGATAAAGGATGCTCCATGTTAGTCTGGAACTCGAGAGACTCGTACATAATTCTTTGTTTGACCACAGAAGAACTATGCTCAGTCCCTTTGGGTTTTGGTTTTCCAAATGCAGCTGGGGAACATTCACAGCTTCCTAAGGGCAGCATGAGGACACATATAGAAGAGATTACAATAACGTGTGCCCAAAATAATGTGTCCCCACAAATCTGATAAATAGACATGAATAACACTCATATTATTTGTATTTTATTTACTATTCAACTATAATTTACTGCATTACAGCTGTTTGTCAAATAACGTGCGTATTTTCCGATTAGGAGGCAAAGTTAGCCAGTTCTGGGCTATGTTGGTGAAAAACAGACCAGGAGTACCTAACTCACTCTTGCAGGTCTCTATAGAGGCCTTGTAATTATGACTGTAAATAACCTCAACTCCAGAGAGATATCCAATCTCCTCGGGTACTGCTATCGCACATGGGCCAACCTACATGCATGTTCCCTGCACTGAGGTTACGAAGCATGTAGTTCTCTGCTGCAAGTTAGATCTCGCCTAACTTCCCTGCACAAATCCACAAAGGCTTCCTATAGCGCCTATGCTATACACTATTTTAAATGTGAAAAGCTTGGGAAATCTCTCCTTTCCTAATTTGTGACAATGACTTTCTTTTCTTCTAGCATGAGATAAATAAAGGAAATCAAGATTTTGTTTCCGAATTTTGAACTATTTTTATTTTGTGCAGTAAAGCTCTAAGCTCAGTCAAAAAAAAAAAAAAAAAAAAAAAAAAGTAAGCTACTTTGCTACCCTCCTCCACTTTTTATTTTGATTATAACTAAACCACAAACTGCTTTCAGAATGTTACGAGGTTCATCCTCACTGGCATAAGGGTTTATAGCGCTACCAACAGCCAAGGAACTACAACCAGTTACTCTGACAGTCTTCCTGTTTGTGTTGCTGCACTCTTACAAGGTACAGAAATCATATCAGATTAATTCATGAAGTAGAGATAATAAATTATGGAGTGGCTAGTGATTTGCCTCAAATCACACAGTGAGTCAGCAGCAGAGCTGGGAGTGAGAAGTTCGACACAAACTCTCTTCTTCAGTCATTAAACCATATATATATTGTGGGGCGAACAAAAGGCATTACATTAAAGTGTTACAACAGCAGTATATGCTATTCTTATGTGAAGTACCCAATGGAACCTTTCTTTTAGAACTGAAATCATTTTAGTGCCTTTATGGATTTTTGTAACAAGATACTGCATTATGCACTCTTAATACATATTTTGCAAGATCTTGCATCACTTTTCAAGTCAACTGTAATTTCTGCCTATTTATTTTGTGATGTGATCGCTGGAATGAAATACCCCTGTTCCTAAAATGTTACTCAGTATATTATATGTTGGATGTGATCAGTGGACTAAAATAGCCCTAATTTTAAATTGTGCTCGGGTATTAAATTTTCTAAAAGGTCTGCTACGATTTATAATTTTTTCTTGGAACTAAAAAAGGCAAATTGAATAGCATTTTTATAAATCGTTCCAGCAGAGAATGTTTCTCTGATACTACTTACATAAGCGTTAAATGCTTGTAGTTAGAAAGTTCTTTTGGAACAAGGGTAAACTGATTTCCATCCAAATAACTGGAAAAGAAAAATAAAACATAGAGTATTATTTTTTTTCATTAAAACATTAGCATTCATCCACTAATCTTAGAATACAACAGTAAAGCAATAAACAAAGTTAATTATGAATGAATAAACACTATTTCAGTTTTATAAGAACCTTCACTTACAAATTCTGTTTTTCAGCACCATTACCGAGGACCTGTAGCGCTATTGTATCAGTTATTACTGATACTGTACCAGCGCTATTGTATCAGTTTTTACTACTTTGAGCTATCCAAAATAGAAACAGAACTTGGCATTTAAGGGTAGTCCTTTACGGTAGCATCAGCACGAGCTGGTCCCAGCTCTAATAGTAAATTCATTTGTCATGCCTACAAGTCAGGTCACCTTCCCCAATTTCTCCCTGCATCTGTCATGACATATCAACCATGACAGAAGAGGCAAGCCTACATAGTATGTTAGAAACTAAAGGCAGTAATCAATAACCCTTCCTTTCCTAGGAAAGCTAGAATTGTTTCTACATCTCAGCATCTGTGTTATATTGCTTGGCCTTCTTCCATGCTCGTAATTCTCAAGAGGGGCCTTGCTGGTCCTTAGTGCTAGGCAGGGGCAGAGCCATCAAACTGCATCCGCTCCCCAGTTACTGGCAAATGAACCTAATAGCCCTTGCCTAAAAAGGTGCCAATAGGCAGCCACTTGCTGACAAAGTGACTCCTCGCACAAGTGGAAGAGCTCTTCAGGTAACCATGGCAAGTATCTCAGAGAGGGTGGGAAGTGCAGAATTTACCTGATTGTCTGGGATTCAGCAAATATGGGCAGAAAGATAAAGATCAGCTGGTGAGCTGCTGATAGCCGTGTTACTTGGCTCTTCCCAGAAAGCAGGTAAAAACTACCCTCTCATTATCGCTATACAAAGACACTTTAGCCACCCAAATGCTTGGAAAACACTTCAGTTAAGAGCAGCCTTGGCTAGAGACCTTCTTAGGTGAATTCAGAGCTTAGTCTCTTCTTTGGAATCCTTTGTCTTGACTAAATGGATGCGCTGAAACACAGCTAAACTTAATGAATAGTCAAAATTAAAAGACCTAACTATCTACATATGAGCAAAAAGCTCTCCTCCACCCCACCACCCCCATGCCTATAAATCCAATACATGTATCTGAACAAGTCTTATGTTTATATTATAAGCCATAGAAGTTAACAGCATTACATAAACAGTGCTGAATAGAGCAGGGACTCTTGCACTTAATTATTTTAAAAAGAATATTTTGAAGGAATAAGTATTCTGATAAAATTGTTTGATCAGACAGATAAACAGGAATATGTTGTTTTACCTTTACATTTTAGAACTGAAGTACTATAAGCTGATAGAAACTCCTGCTTGTTCAAATGAAGCAACTATTAAGATGTTTTATAAAACACAAGAAGAATACATCCTCAAAGGGTTGTGCATGCTAATGAACAGGGAGAATCAATCAGTATGCAACTGCTAACAGGAACCACCTCCATTATCCTTTTGAAAAATATGCTAAATTGCATGCTTAGACACTAATTAAGGCATAGAAAATTGTACACAAATGAGTTTTCAGTCACAGTTAGTGTTCCGCTTGCTCTTCTAAAAGTCTCTCTCTTTAGCTGCATAGTTCTACATTGCATCGCTCTCCTTAAGTTGTCAAATTGTGCTTATGAAGCCAAACTATGTTTAAGTTATTCAATAGAAAAACTAATAAGTTATAGGATGTATACATACAGCCTCTAACTATACATCACATACAGCTGTATGTTAATTCAAATTCTTACTAATTTCTCTTTGTTAATGACCAAAGCCTTTTGGTTGCTATTCTTTTAGGCACCGAAGTAGTGATGGACATTTCAGAATCTTCTCAATAATACCAAATGCTAAAACAATAAACCAGTTTGAGTGACTTAAAATACACATTTATGAGGTCTTCTGAAGAAAGTACTACATTAATCAGTCATTATTAAACATTAGTATTTTTAATACTAAATTCACTTGCCATTTGTAACACAGGAGATGACAATAAAATGAACATTCTTTCCTGTCAATAATTTCCAGATATTTCTTACAGTCTTGAAACATATATGATCAAGATTCAAAATGGATGATTATCCCAATTTTTATGTTTATATTTTCCCCATGATAATGCATAAACACCTGACTCATCTGTTCTGGTGAGTAAATATTCAATTATTATCTTCTAACAATACACTAGCTATTTCTTTCTTTCTTCAACTATCAATTTTAGTGTCCATTTGCATACTCAAATTATATCTTCGCATAAAATATAGTCTATACTGTTTTTCCAATTCTGACACATTTGTGACAGGAGATTAATAAAATGTGCTAGATCCTGTAAGACTGCCTATATAAAGAATCTGACTTCATTAAAAACAGTCTTTTTAAAGCATCACACGACCATGCTAATTATTAAAATAAACAAACACATTAATAGCTTGTTTTCTTTGTGCTTTTTAACGTAATTTAACTCCTTCTTTCCTCCCTATCAGAACAATGAAAATAGATTAATCACCTTCACTTTTGCCCATGTTTTAATCCACTGTAATATGATGGTTCAGTATCTGGGTTATAAATACTGAAGGGGATTTATATAAATATATTTTTAAAGCTTTGAAGGAACAGAAAAATTTTATTTTTTTAGGATTTACAGAGCACATGTTAATTCAAACATAACCTCAAATTTCTTGCCTATTCTGCAAGACCTTATACCTATAAAGCAGTATATTATTAGATTCCAACTGATCACTAAAATCTGTTCTTCACTTTGCACACTTTCTCCTCGTCTCATTCCTGAATCTGATAACATAAATCTGCCACTGATTTTCATGAAAGGGAAAAAAACATGTCACTTACAGTTCAGTTACATCTTTTGGGATGCCTTTAGGCAAAGCTTTTAGGCCTTTGTTGCTGCAGCGAACTACTGTGTCTAGACAAGTACATTCTGCAGGACAGCGGGACAGCGGAGAGCAGCTATTGTCATCGTTCCCTGGTTAGTAAAAGCAAACAGATGTGAAGCTCACCATGCAAATGACATTCAGAATTAGCAATAATATTTCAGATTTGATTCCTGCAGGCAAATATGAAATTTCCTTTTTAGGTATACTGCTACTGATGGAAATCTACGTCATCTCTGTAAGCTATTGATTGGTGAATTTACATTTCCAGTGACACCCTGTTATTTAGTACAATGCTGTGTTACTAAGAAAAATTCTATTATTTAGAAAGTCATTAAAGAAAGACCACAAATCTTAAAATGAAATATAATTATGTACCATTGTCAAAATTCACAAATAATTAAAAATAACCAAATGCAGTCAATTTAAAGAAAAGTTACATCCTTGAAAACTGATAAACAAATACTAGAAATGAGGCATGCATGAGGGATATGCAAGACAGAAGATGTCATTTTTCAAGTGTTGAGGGGAATTCTGACATTCACTAAGTCATAGTTTGAGCAAAATGGTGTGATATTTAACCACACAGCCTGAAAGAGTGTTTGATTCAAGCATCACCATTTGAAAATATTCTCATCTGAACCACAGCATTTGATCAATGCATTTAATCTCCATATTATCTCCATCTCTATCTCTAAACACTACTTTACAGTATGAATTCAGTTAGGGAAGAAAAACTTTTGAAAATATGTATACAATAGCTGTGTGCTTGCTCATCATCCAAAAATGGATGAAGGAGTTCTAAATTGACACAGTCACGGAGCAGGGAGGGCAGATGCCAGTTCTCGGTTTAAAGAATAACACTTTGGAATTGCACAGTTACACATATGAAAAGTGAAGTTTTAAAAACTCAGCTATTCATTTTCTTACCGTCATCACAGGTAAAATCCTGAATTGCTACATCCTGGATAGGAATCTCCTTAAGGAAGTAGGGTTTTTGACAGCGAGGGTTTCCTGTCACGATGCGTTTCTTCCTTAGCCAATCTCCAAGCCACGCGAGATGGCAGTTACAGTTGAAGGGATTGGCCAAGAGGTTTCTGAGAACCACAAAAAAATTTACTTCCAATGATACAACTTTTTCAGTCTAAGTATTCGATTTGTATTTTCACCAAGCTAAGCTTAAATACTGCTCTTCAAACAATACTATGTACAAACCATAGGTGAAAGCTGTAATTTAGGCGCTGTGCAGTGAATCTTGATACAGCTCATTTAGAAACAATTTAAAACTGTCAAAGACCTGACTTGTTGTAAAGCCACTCTGTACGGATAATGCAATAATTTCATATAGAGATGAAGGTGATTACTTTACATTATTAGCTTTAACCTGACAACAGCTATTCCATTAATTTGTCATCTCAAGATTTCCATCTTTTATTTGCTCTTGAGAATAAGTTTCCTATCTAAACTGACAGCTAAGTTGATTACATGCCAGTTATAAAAATGAATTTACTTCTAGAAGTCTCAGTACTTTTGGCATCTCCTTACTCCAGCACAAGCCTATTGACAATTCCATTATTTATAAACATGCCATCTTTAATACGCACAAATTAGTCACTTGGTGCAAAGTGTCACTTTTTATGTAGAACGGGAATTAAGTACTTTCCTGAACGATGCTACCTGCAAAACGCATTTCTTCAGTAATCTGACTGGCAGCTTCTCTCCCCATTCTCCCTTTCATTAAATTACAACACATCAAAAAATCAGGGGCAGGAGGGAGATGCTTCTTTTTATAGAAAACGAGACTAAAGCTTCATTACAAAACAAGTATGAATTAAGCTCCTTAGTAAACCTAGCAATTTCAAGGCAATATTCAGACTACACAGTGCAAAAAGAAGACAACATGGTGATTAGACTACCTATGATCATACAATATGTACCCAAACATGGGCTTCTACCCTGATGCAAATAAATGGGCTTCTGCTAGGAGGACTAGCAGGACATTTTTTCTACCCTCTCAGGCACTTCCAGAAGCCAATCTAAAGTTTACATCAAAGGGCACCAAGAAAACATATTCTTCATGTATTCAAGATGATTCAGGAAAAAACTTTACAAACACCCCTTCATATACTCATATTTTCCCTTTGACAACAGCTTATCCTGCAAAATTATATGGTAAACCATTAATAGAAATGCCACAAAAATGTTAGAGATTTAAATTTGGATAAGCTAAAATATGAAGGTAACTTACAACGTAGAGAGCGAATGAAGCGTATCAAAGGAGCCCGGTGCAACGGTAGTAATCTGGTTGTCATATAACGACAACAAACGGACAGAACTTAGTCCCGTGAAGCTATCATTTCCTACACAGCTTATGCGATTGCTTCTTAGCATCCTGAGAAAGAAAGGATTCACTTTTACCAGTTTAGAGCTGGATAAACATCTCCATATCATTTTGTATTAATAACATTTTCTACTGACTAAATGTCATTAATTACAAACAACATATGCTATCTGGCATTTCCTCTGTGCATTTTGGCAAACAGGTTAACATTAAGAAATGCACCTATGAATATTAAATTTGATCATTTATACTTTAGTGTGTACTCTATGCTATAGGGTACAGAGAAAATTTTTTAAAAAAATTGTAAATCTCTGCTGCTTCAGTATTTCTACCAATGTGTATAGGTCAGAAGCTTGGCAGCTCAAATGACAGTAACAGTTGATTTTTTTTCCTCTCTTTCTTATAAAAGACCTCTTTTTTTGTTTTTTGGGTTTTTTTTTTTTTTTTCTTAAACAAATTACAAGTTTACATGGTTGGTTGACATACTTTCCTATCTTGGTGACACTTAACAGTCCACACTTCAAAGTCTAAATCACTCCAGAACTGCTATTTACACTGAGCAGAAGGCTGTACTAGATGAACTGCTGAGGTCCCTTCCAATGTGAATTTTTGCATGACAAATGGTAGAAAGCACTTCTATCACATCTGAAAAAGTTTTTCAAATAAATGAAATCAGGCTAGCCTGACTCCTCAGCATGATTCTAAGATCTAGTAAAAATTTCAGAATATTAAGCAAGAAAAACCTATTCTGAAATCTCTCATACTTCCATAAGTAAAACAAAAGAGCTTTGAAGTTCACTGGTTTTCTACCTATCAATAATTGATTATTTTTCTTCCATTTTCTTGCCTGAGAATAGCTGCATGCAACAATTTTAGCAGTTGTAAATATAAACAAAGTTAAAAGTGAGAGGTCTGATTCATTAAAAATGCCTAGAGCCTCTGGACAGATGAAGCCCCAGAGACCATTTATCTTTGGTCTGGTCTGCTGGTCACAAAGACTGGCTCTCCAAAGAAGCCCAAGAAGCTGTAGAATGTATAAACATCATCTTTTGAATGGAAAGAGCTAAACATGGAAAGAATGAAATGAGTTCAACCTACACTGTTTACTCGCCTTCACTGTCAAAATGACATTAAAATTAGTTAGGAAAATTTTTTTTCCCACATTTCAACATACACCAAATTCAATTTCTTCCTTTAGCAGAATTCCCAGTAACGGTTGAGCAGGATTGAATCAGAGACTCTATTACATAAAATGCCTAATTGCCATGCACAATTCCATTACTTTAAAGCAGATGATTATTCTCATTTCCTTTTCTGTAGTTAGATGTTTATCCATTCTCAACTATTTCATCATTCAGGAGGACCCATAATTTCTGTGGTCCAGTAACCACAGTGAAGAATTTCAGCTTGATTATATCCATAATGAATTCATAATGTATGAAAACATCTGTACAAAAAAGGAACAAAAGCTAGAATATGCTTGAATCTTCCATAGCTAAGTCTCCAAAATTAAAGTTTTTAGGACAGGTTTTAAAAAAATATCTGACAGACAGGAGGAAAAAAACCACTCAAATAATTACACTTACAGTGTTTTGAGACTTTCTAGTCCTTTGAACATTTTGTGTCGAACACTTTCCAAACGATTGCTAGTAAGTAACAGTTCATTCACACCAGAGGCTCCATCAAATGCTCCTTCTTCGATATCTGTAATCTTGTTATTGCTCAGATTTCTATTACACATTAATGGAAAAAAATTAAATAAAAATATGTTTTCTGTTTTAAATATCCTAAATTAACTGTTAAATGCTGCAGACTGCATAGCATTTTAGCTTTTGACTTATTGTGTAAAAGCAATGAGCACATTGTTCAATGGAAGAAATAAAAGGAGAAGTCAATGCCCTGTTAACTGAATAAATGAAGATTTTTAAAGAAATCTTTGGAAGTTTTTTGTCGAACCAATTGCAAGAATCTAGTCCATGCTGTTGCCACATAAAAACCTGTTTTCATAAAAAAAAAAAAATCTGAATCTTGTCAGTGAATGTATATATTTTTCATGTTTCCAATTCCTGTACCTTTGCTGGATGAATTAATAAGATGATACTGTATGACTACTGTAACTATTGCTTACCACTCACATTTCTGTATTTCATCTCAGTAGACACAAATATAAGCAAACAGTATAAACAGCAACATATGTAAATGAAATGTGTGAATGTAAACAGTAAATGAAATATTAATCATTTATGACATTAGTAAAAAAGGAGGGTTTATAAGGAGGGATAGCTCATTTATCTGTAATTGCATGCAAAGCAGATAAAAATATGGGAAAATGCCCTAAAAACATTGCCAAAACATTTAGTGCTTATAGTTTCTAGTCGAAAAGTTGGAATTACATCTCAACTGACTAGTATCCATACTATACAATAAGCATATATACTCAACAACACACATTATCTTTAAAGATTTTTCATGATATTTTTGTCTCCTTTTGTTTTGCTTGTTTCAAATGATTCTATTCACCTTTATTACAGTTAAATGTTATTTAAAACAGTAAGTATTTATCTAAACACTAAACAGTTATAATACACTAGTGATTTTTACAAAGCTCTTAAATGTTCTGAAAAAATGTTAAATGAAGTGAAGCTAAAAACTTTTTATTTGATGGAATTAATGATTTTGGAAGAAAACACTACCTGATGCAGCTTCTAGAACAGCATTTCAATTGTTCAAATTAAAAAGATATTGTTTATTTGTTAGAATAAAAATTCATACAATATGCCTGTCAGAATTAATTGGTACCGTTATCTGAGATGCAGAAAACCATGGAGTTGTGGCTTCATCTGAGTGCTGACTACCCATCTCTAGCCTAGCTGTAATTTAATATATACCTTGCCTGTGATGAAGGATGCAATCATCACTTTCATTTAATTTAGAGCAAGAAACTCATTATTTCTAATCTCAACTGCCTTTTGTGTGGTAAGTCCTTAGTTTCCTAACATCTTATGTGTTCCTCGTGTAAAATGGATATTACTTCATCCACTTCACAGGGATGTTTTATGGATTAATGTTGAACAGCTAATCAATGATGCAGTGAATAATTTTGCTTTATTACTGATGAATGATCAAATCAATTAAACACTTAGGCACCAGTTTTTCAATGTCATCGGTGCAGAAAGACTTTTGCACCTATTTGAACCTCCAGAAGAAATATGAGCTCTACAGAAATACTGAATTCCCTTGCATTTGTGCCTCTGTAGCATCACCACCTCAGCATCTTCCAGTCACTATTCTTTAAATTGAAGTATGTTTTAACAACTGAGAACTGTATTAAGAACTAATGGGGCAGAATTATTAAAAATGTTAACTTTCCATTAACATTTTCTCAATTTTGCTTCTCCTCAATTGTC
Organism: Dromaius novaehollandiae; assembly: GCF_036370855.1. Classification (NCBI taxonomy): domain Eukaryota; kingdom Metazoa; phylum Chordata; class Aves; order Casuariiformes; family Dromaiidae; genus Dromaius; species Dromaius novaehollandiae. The sequence continues at coordinate 69,827,637 of NC_088101.1, forward strand.
CAAATTTCTTCACTCTCGGGGGTTCCAGCAGACAGCTACACTTTACTATTACAGATTAGGGAAAAGAAAGGGAGACCAATATTCTCCCTTTTTGTTTTGTCTTGAACACTTTCCTCTCAACTAAAATGCCGCAGATAAACTAACTTCAGATGACACGACTTCTTTGCTGCCCTAGCTTTATAGTCTGCAAATATGGGATTAACTGACAGCATATTCCTTTTTGCCTGTTTTTCTTAAATGTGAAGAACTGACACAGGGGTGTGTGTGTGTGTGCACATGCATGTGTGTGTGTGTGTGTGTTACTCCAGGTGTTTTATTCTTTTCAGAGGTATTCTGTGGTTGTGAAAAGTGTTAATCTGAGACCCTTGAGGAACGAAGAAAACTAGGTATCTACTGTACAGCACAGTACACTGCGGTGCCATACAGTCCTACATTCCTGTCCTAAATATCTCAACCCAGACCCAAAGTGGCAGGGTGTCCTCAAGTGGATAGGATAAATGCAAAGTGTTCTTCATCTTTGGCCTATTGACTTAAAAAATTGTAATAAGGATTTAACTGATTGTGATCGTGACACCTGCCAACAAGGATCTGGATAAGGCTGCGAAGTAGTTTCCATAATAGCGTTGCTCCCTTTGGGATAGCAACTGCTTTTGGTCACTAGTAATGTAGACTGATTTTTTACAAGTGTTAGTAACTTGGCAACTACATTCAAAAAGCAATTTATCATTTTCATTAATCTGATCTATTTTTATTTCACTTACTATGTGTCACTATTTATGTTTGTGTTTAATCCCGAAGACCTTGAGTAGAAAGTCACTAAATACAACTAAGTGATCTGTCTTTCTTGTCTGGAATGTCTGTCTTCCACATACGATCAAAAAAGCTCTTTGTAGGTTTATTTTTAATAATGTAAGATTATAAAATCCTCTTAGAACATAAATTGTGTACATGGATTTATGTGGATGGGCTATCAAACCATTTTTTCCTTTCAATCATTTAATTTAGATTTTCCCCTCATCTAAGGACAGTTTAATGAAGCACCTGAGCTGAGGGTGCTGGAGCTGGGCAGCTCGGGAAGCTCTTCCTGGCAACGCCTAGTCCTGCAGCAAAGAGCTGCCAGCTCCACTGCCAGCTCAGTGATTAATTTAAACCCATTCCTGACTGCTGATGAGAACACACTGAATCTCTTATAGACATGGACTAACAAAGGTGGAGACACACAGCAAGGAACTCCCATGCTATGCAAATAGACCGGGGCAGCAAAGCTGAACTTACATTTTACGCAGCTGAGGCAGCTTCTTAAAGATTCCAGTAGCTTCCAGGACTGAAAATTCATTGTTATTGAGTCGCCTAGAAGAAAGAAGAAATGTCAGCAAAATCAGAAAAAAAAATCAGTCATTGGTACAGGATGCTCCACAATTTAAACTACTCAGTAGTTGAACAACAATTCAGTATATACTGACATTTCTAATTCTGATAAGTCCTGTGCATGAACACTCTCATTAATTAAAATCAGACATACATAAGACCTACAGAATGAAAAACAGAAATTAAAAAAAACACCTACAGAATGAAAAATACAACTAAAAATGCAGTAAAATATAAAGAGAGGTTTTTAATTTTTATTTTAAAGTAAGAAAATCAAAAATGTAGCTATGGAATGAATCCATGGCAACTTATAAATAAAGATCTTTAAGAAGTACATATAAAGCACTGAAGATTGGTTTACTGTTCTTCGTATCAGGCGGGGTCTGCCAGACATCTGGAGGTGCTCACAAAACACTGTTTACAAGAATGAAATAATTACTTTACGCTCAATGCTTCTTTTGAGTAGGGACTGAACCACGTTGCATAGGTCTTCCCAACAACTTCAAACACTCCTGTGATCACTGTTCAGACCACTAAACCTAGCACACGCACAGTGTGCAAGCAAGCATCAAATACTACTTTGTAACCCTACAAGAAGATATACAATGAGCAATAGATACTTGCCTTAAAAATCTTATGGATACTGATCTTTCCTGCCCTGGCACCAAGGCTGTTATAGCACAGTATACCTTTACCAGCTGCTAAGTAGACAGAAAGCATAAGTCTTAGACTCTTTATATGTTTTAATGGCCTCATTTTATTAAAGGAGGGAGTCTGTCTAGCTTTTATTTAGCCATCTTCTATAGGAAGGAAGCCAAAGAGATGACTGACAGGATCACCATGAAATGGAAGTCACCATAATTCCAAAGCCAGAACGCTTTTCAGATTTACCTTGTAGCAAGAGAAGATTAAAAAAAACTAAAAAATAAAAGAAAGCTGCTTGTTCATCCTTCCTTCCTGCTTGCACTCAGTAATAGCCAGAAGGGAAATTAAGGCTGTAAATCTGAAAGTACAGGAATAGTTTCAGCAGGGAACCAAACTGAGGGAAGTCAGGAAGAGCTTTTGAATATACATGGAACCTTTGTAAGAAATACAAAGTTCCTGAACTACACAGGAAATGAATTTCAAAAAATGTTACAACCTCTGAAAATCTGCTGGTTGATATAGTGTGATTTTTAGTGGGATCATATCAAACACATTTTGGATGGTGTCGATTAACAAAGTTGCATCATCCTTGTAAATAGCCTTTTTCCTGTACACGAACAATGGAAATGCCACACATTCTCCAAATGCTGGCATTTTTGAAAACTTTTCAAGTACTATATCGTCAGATAGAATGACTTGTTTGTGAAAACTGATTCTAATAATTCTTCCTGACTGTATGCTACTGCAAACATTTCTATCCCCACTGAAAAACTTTTTGCAACAAACTTGTACATATTAAAAATAAATTAGTCTCCCCCTCAAGTTTCCTCCTCCACACAAATATATTCAATCCCGTCAATTTCTCCTCCTAAGTCTGATTTTCTAGATAATTCCTGTTCTCCTTAAGATTTTCTCCAGTTGGTCCATAGCCATCTTGAAAGATGAAGTCCATAACGCAGTACTCCAGCCAATACTTTCCTATTGTTGTGTACAGTAAAATGACAGCTTTACATATTTCACATCCTACTCTCCTGTACATACATCCCAAACTGAAGTTTGTAGCTTTTGGCGTTGCTTTACCTTCAACATGTGCAATAATACCATAGGCTTTTCTGTTGAACTACTGCCCAGTTATTCCTCATCTTATATTTGTGCTCTTAATTTGTCCTATCTAATGTAGTACGTAGAATTTAAATTTTTATTATATCGACATTACAAAACAATTTTAAGAATTGCCCATGTGATTTGAAGGTTTTTGGTACTTGATAAATTACTGCACACTACCTGGATTAAAAAAGAAGCAAGGCTTGAATAACTGTATTGTCATCGTTAAAACTGTAACACAAATCACATCTTCTCTCTAACTGTGTGTGTATGGTGATGCCACAATGCATGTATCATCAGTGGGAGGAGATCAGCAAAGGGAGGCAAGGATTACAAACTACTGGCCTGGGGTCACAGAAAAATGACCTCAAGGATCACATAGCATTCCTATGGTTGGAGCTAAATAGTTATTTTAGATCTAGACTTGTTAAATATTTATGCAAGAAGTTTTCGCTCTATTATCATGGTAAGTGATACCACATACACAAGAATCAAAATTATTACAGATAATTAGAAAATTACCACATGCAGTAGTATTTTTCTTCTGGATCTTAATATCACTTGTAAAGGTAATAATGACAATTTCTACCTGTCAATGAATCACTGGATCATGAAAAGAATTTTAAAAATACCTATGTCTGGTTTATTCAAAATAGAATATTGCCATGCCATTATCAAAGCAGAAAAATAAACAAAGCTGCATTTGATGATGATGTCCAAACGCGCTGCTTTTCAGTTTCCCTGTTTGATGCTTCTTCTTGTTTTGTTAACACAACAGCTAACTTATTTGCACATTTTGGTACAATAGCTGAGTGTTCCTGGAAGGCTATATCCTGTGGTACTTCATCCTTTTGTTGACCAACTTATTAGGATCTGTTATTTTAATATTGAACAAGCATTACAAAAACCTGAATATATATAGAAATGAAATTGTTTCTATTTAGAATTTCTCCTGGAGACCCTGGTTTGAATGATTTTTCAAATGTTTCAGTGATTTCATCGTATTCTGGTATGCTATCTGCAAAATATTTTATTTCTGTGAAGCTTTTACAGACTTGTACTTTATTTCAAATAATTCAATGGAAGATTTGGCAGATTTGACTGTTTTTCTGGAAGACTTTGGGAGCAAGTGCCAAGAGAGAAATGATTAGAACAACACCAGGTCATATGGCCAAATAAGCAAGTGGGAGAAATTCTGGTTAGAAAAATCCCTTCTTCGAACTCCTTGCCAAAAAATGTTCTTGTTGTTACCTGCTGCTTGTTAGTAAGTTAAAATAGCAAAGTTTCCAGGTCATATGAGTACAGTGATAAATTCTTTTAAGAAGACATTTTAAAAGCAGATTTAAAAGTAGCATTACATACTTTCTTGAACTGAAGATTAGTGCAATATTTTTCACTAGATGTATCAGCCTCAGAGTGATGAGATAAAAGTAGTTCCCTATCTTTATTCTACTAAATTGCATGTTGTTTACCATATACTAAGATATTGCCAATGAAGATGCATTATTTTCTTCTATCAGACTAAGAAAATATTTATTTTTCCCCTTACATCCCTCTACTGAGAGGAAGCCAAGTCCCAGTGGATCCACGGTATAAACTCTCTCAAAGATTACAGGATTCTTGTTACTTCTGAAACTTTCTGGGCTAAGGGATGAAAAGAATTCAGGTACTTTCCCTGCCCTCCCTTCTTCTCCCATATCCTTGGACTTAAAGTGTCAGAAATCTCCAGATGAACTATTTGACAAAAATTCCACTGAGAAATCTAAAGAAAATGAGACATTTCTTCACTTCTGATCTTTGGTTCCAATCTGAGTTTCAGCTCCAAATTATACCCTGCAGAAAATAATCTAGCCATTTCTCTGAGAGTGCCTTCCTTTTCACTGTTAGAGAAGCATCAATGCCATTTACTCTAACAAGTATCTCTAACTCAAATTTCATGGGTAAAAGAAAAATAAAAAGGCTAACTGCTTGATCTTCTGGTATACACCAAAAAAATGTTGTGAACTGGAAATCACAGAGTAGACCTAGAACTAGAATGTGCAGTCTCGAGAGGAGCTAGAAGGGCAATGCATGAAGGACGAGGAATAATAGGAGGAAAGACGAGGAAGCATTATGGACGTTGAGTGCACTGAATCCCTCAGGCTTCGTGTTTTTCAAAATTTAAAGTGTTTAAGAAACTGCAAAGGTGAACTGACTACTGGGACATAATCCTCTAGTTATCAGACCTAAATAAAAGTACTTTCCTGAAAGAAAAACATTAGCTAACTAAACTAAACGAGGCCAAATTGCTAGGCCATATATTTAATAGCATGTTGTTCTTCCTGTGCAACATCCTCCAGCGATCAGGAATTCCCCAACTAGTTCATAGCCAAAAAGCCTTTGTAGAGAGAAATCTTTTATTTGTTTAGAGCAGAATTGCCACTCAGGTTTGTAACTAGAACATCATTGAGTTCAACTCTTTCTCACAGCTCAAGGACAGACAGAAATCCCCATCTCTGTTTACACAATATTTCCATGACAAATTCCTTTTCTGTCCAGATATTCGAGATCCTTAATCATGGTCTCATTATTTCATACGTTCATGGCTGTATTGTTGCTGTGATGCCAGCTGCAGACTGGTTATCTTTTAAGAGCATTTGCCATACCATTGTTCATCTCACCTCTGTGGGTCACAACTTTGACCACAGTGCTTCTGTCTCTGTATTTCTTACTGGCTGTCCCTGCTTTACTGCATCAAATCACAGTCCCTCACTTTCGCTCCTCAACATTCTGCCTTGCTCTTTATGGTAAATCTACTAAGGAAAACAGCTATTTCCTCTTGCCTTTGCTCTACCAATGACGACCACTTTCATCTCCTGCCTTTCTGCTGAACCTTCAAGCATCTCTGCACTTCCTTCCACATCTTTTCTTGCACATGGGAAAAACTTGTAAAGCTGTCCTAATTTTATCTTCCTTTCAATCCCTCCTTGAAGACTACTTCAGTTGTAATGCCTACAAATCGTTCCCATAGGGCACTTATTAAGCAAGTAACAATCTGTGACTTCTTTTCTGCTTATCTCTGTTCATTTATCACTCTGTATCATTATCTCATCTTCTTAACCCAACTTATTCGTCTGCTTTATCTTCATCTGGTCTCCTGCTTGACATGTATAATGTGAGCTTTGCATAACAAGAATCAATTCTGTTTTGTTTAATACCTAGGTAGCACGTTTTAAGACAGAGCCCAGATTACTGACGGGGTGTCTTACTTGCACTTTTAGTTAAAATAAAAAAGCAAAATAAACCACACTATCTTTCAAAAAATTCCCAGTGCCTAGTTATTTACTGGAGAACTTGAAACATAGAATAGTTACCTCATTTATTTAGCATAATTTTTTAAGGCTACATAGTTCTGAAATGATGTGTAAATAATTTTTATTAATATCTAGTTCTTTGAACAACACAGAATGATGAGGCTATATTTATTTTTTGTTGCTCAAAAAATAAAAACTGTCTTTTTGTTAGAAAATTTTAGTTAGCTTTTCTACAAGCAAATAATGCTTTCTTATCGCTTCAACTTACAACTCTGCTGTGTACTGGGGAATGTGATCAGGAATTTTGTTGAGTTTCTGATTAGAGCAGTCCACCGTGGTCCCTTCACAGCGACATTTTTCAGGGCAAGCCAAATCTGCAAAGCAGTCTCCGCTTAATTTGGATCGGTAGTCTTCAGTGCCTGTGGAAGAGTCAAGTCAAAATACAGATACTGAGTCAATAAAGTATAAGATTTTTTCCTTGTGAGAAGGTAGAAAAGATGTCTGTAATTCAGATAACAGCTGGGCAACTTGGGAAATGTATGATAAACTCTGTGATACTGAACAGACACAAGGGCTTCAAGAGAGGGTTAAATATAGGGGCTTAAGATACGCTGGAAAAAGAAACTGTGACCAACTTCACGTAACAGGATAACATTAACTTGAGCTTTTCACAGCTGTACTTTCTGCTGATTTTGTTGTCAGCCAATCTAGCCTCGTTTATAGCTAATCACACAAATGCCACTGATTCTTTTAGAATTTATTTTATCTCTGTGTCATGAATAAATAGATCCTGAATGCCACCTTTTCTCTTTCTCTTGTTACAAATTTGTATTGTTGACTGGACTTCATTAACCTCTGTGATTTTTTTTATAGTCCCAACCCTCCACATCATCTCAAACACGTAAGATTGAAAGCCCTATTTTCAGCTTTAATTTAAAAAATGTGTGATCCTGACTTAAGCCTCAGCAGCTTGCCATGCTGTAGAAAGCTGCGTGACGTTCCATGGTGCTTGACAGAACCATGTTTTACTCATACCTCACAACCACATGGTTAGATCAAGCACAACAGAAAATCTCGCTAAATTATCATAACTGCATCCATTAGGCCAAGGATAAGAGCAAGGGAAAAGAGGAAGGAGTAGGAAAAAGTTACAGAAGCATTTGAAGTTTAATACTTGCTTACATGACATGGCATTCTTATTACTGAATGTCCAGTGCCACAGTAACAGTATTACTGTCACAGATCAACTAAAACGTACAATAAAAAAAAAAAGAACCACATTGAAAGTTTCCTCCACCATTTCCCAGAGTCAGTCAAGGAAAACATCCTAAACATATCAGGTGAAAACATCCAGTAAGGAACTGAGGGTGGATGACAAAGAAAACAAAGGGAAGCCAAAAGGACCTGCGGTTTCTCCTCAGACAAAGGTGAAAAGACTGAGACTAGTAGAAGGTGCATCAGGGCTGGGAAGTACATTGTGATTTAGCTCAGACACTGAACTTTACTTACAGCCAAAATGGTGAACTCCTGCAAAAGTAAAGATAGCCAAGAAGGAAAGAAAGACAGAGTAATCCCAATTAAGACAAAAACATGAACTAAGCTCTTCTGTTCTCTATTTAACTTTACTGTGATTAGAGGATGCTGCTGAGGGGCACCATCTTTAGCAGAGAGAAAGAATAATTAATTTTAAGTGGCATAAAAAAGCTGAAGAAATGATTGGGGTTAATTACAAATTTCATATAGGATGATACCACTTACCATGCATTATTATTTATTATTTTAAATATATTCTTTAAAGAACTATTATGCTCCTTTGAATGTATAAACATGCTATGCCACTTAAAATAATGAATAAACCAAAGAAATAGATACCTTAAGAGAGGAAAAAAAATCCCAGTCCTTGTATATTATCTAGTTTCTGCAAAAGTCTAAGTAACGCACAGGATATAACCGCTTGGAATATTTTTATGAGCTTGCAGAAAAACAGTATTTTTTTTCAAATTCATGATTTAGTACTTGCATAACCTTTAGTCTTCCAAATGACTATATGGAAATTCTATTAAGATTTCCTAGTGTCTGTGATCAAGATCTCTCAGTGACAGATTTCAAACAAATGTAAAACGAATTGATATTTGACTTTTTAAAGAAATGCTAACATTTTTACAGTATTTACTTAAGTGTAAAGAAGTATTTTTAGCACTTTTAATACCCATGAGCAAGGCCACAAATACATTACTTTCCTCCTGTGTCCAGAACAAATCACTGTTATTAGTTCAGACCAAACAACTAAAATATTCAGGGGCAAGATCTTTAACAACTAAATTTAGTGCAGTATCTCCCTGCTACCTGATAGAAAAAGAAAGCACATGAGCTGTATTTCAAGATGTACAGTCTGCAACACTTTTTGAGATATCTAGTTCTTTCTCTTCTTTTTGCAGGAATACCATCCTTTTAAAGGGTAAGTAAACAAACCTAAACTGCATGTGTGGCCATATTATAAACAGGCTGTGAAGACATTTGCTGGCAAGAAAACACTCCTAGCTCAGAGACAAAAGTTGTGCTGGCAAGGTTGAGTAGAAGTCACTCTGTGGCAAGAATACAGCTGTTCTACTCATTAAGAAGTTGAGTGGCACTACAGGTTTGAGAAATTGAATCCCCCTCTGTTTTATGCTGCTTTAAAAAAACCACAGTTCTGCGGCTGCCAATGCTGGCAAATTATTGCCTCATTTTGTATTTCATTTTGTCTTCTCTTCATATTCAAACCAACATATTAGTATGAGGGCATGGAAAACTTCACATGATTGCTGCAAATTTAAGTGACACATCACATAGCATTAGGAGAAGAGCTGTTAAACACACCAGCTTAAAAGACAAAGACTAAGACCAATCAATAAATCAGTACTTCAAACACTGCAGAATGACAATATACCTGTAGTACTTGAAAGAACAAGTGCACTGGTGTCATAATCAATTATTGTAGTTATTTTTCTAGATATTAAACTATGATAGAAAAACTTGCTTGCAGATCACATACTGTAAATCATCAATAGATTCATTATGCCCTTGTTTATTTTGCCAATCAATTATTTATAATCTGTTTGGAACATAATGTAAGTGCTTCATATATTTTTCTATTAAGAAATCAGTGCACAGAGCTGACAAGCAAATTAAAATATGTAAAGAGACATAATTCAAAGAGCTAGGGCCAACATCAGTAATTCTTTTGGAAAATATCAGACTTATCATAGCTTAAAGTGGTGTGCAAATTGCTGTTTCACTCCAACTCTTCAATCATCTTTTCTTTAATGGAAAACATTTCTGATTCACTGTATGAATCTGACCACAGAATGCCTTTAATGAAGAATATTAGCTTTCTTTTCCAAGCATCCCATTGTGATTTCACAGACACAAGGAGGGTGAGCAAGCAGCAGTTGCAGACATTCAGGAGTAAATTGCTAGTGTAGAACACAAAAGCAAGGCAAGAAAATATTCATTTGTAAAGGTTTTTTCCTTTCTTAAGTTGTACTAGCTCTTTGACAATGGTATGGCTTCCTGTGTTTAAAAGCAGCCCAGGAGCTACATTTTAAAAACAGTAGTGGCACAAAAGGCAAGGTACAAGGTAAGCAGAAGTGTCAATTGAAATAGGAACTAGCAGGTGCAATCTTCTAAATAATTTAAATAAAAGTATCATTTTGGTAGGTTGTGTGCAAATTTTCGAGACAAAAAAGTAAATGGAGCTGCATGCTAAGCTCTTATATTCAGAAAACAGAACTACTAGTGATCTACAAAGGAAATCTATGTCTAGCTACAGGTATTCACTGTTGTTAATATACATGCATCAGTTTCCTAAAAGCTATAACAAACTTTGCTTTTTGGGGGAAAGGGAGAGAGTATCTGCAGTTAGTCAGTCTTACTGCAGAGCCAAACCTACCTGGAATGAAATACTGTTCTTTAGCTAAATAAAGAGAAAAAAAATAGAAGATGCACCTGAATGTCAGCAAGCAAAGAATGAGTTTTATTAGATTAAGTATGGACTACAATTAACTACAGATAATTAAGTGAAAAAATGTGTATTCACAACAAGAGCTGATAAACAACAAAGTGTGAATAGTCATAAATGTATCCGGAACATGGATAACAAACAGTTCTCACCACTTGAGACTGAATAAATTGTTGAATGCGAAATGCACCTAGAACAGCTGGATACCATATGACAAAAGTTAGGATTTAGAGAAATGTAAGTAGGAAATGGAATAAGATTAGAAAAAGCAAACAGTAAATTTCAGTATGAGGTAAGCTCCCTGTATAAAATGAGTATGTCGTGTTTCCATATTTAGCTGGAGATTTTTAGATCTTTCACGTACTGCAGAGCCTTGTGGAAATTTTACAAAATGATTTATGTTGGTGATACTTGTAGCAAATAACGTTAGCATTTCATTCTGCAGTATTATACATTACATTTCTTTTGTTAGATTTAATGCTACTCAGAAATAGTGCCAAATGTGTTAACTATAGTAATGTTCCGTGATCCAATAGTCTACGACTGCCATGATTCCCCCCCTCCAACAGAAGGACTAAAAAAGATTGTGCAACGTTTAATAACTCCGCAGAGAGCCAGCTGCCTTCATTAGAACTTCTATAACCACTGGTTTTGCCAATAAAAGAAAAATACCAGCTGAACTAAGAAAATTACCTGAGCAGCGGAATTTCTTGCTTTTGATCTGGCCGATCCTTTTGTTTGCCAGACGGCGGGGGCTAGTGCAACGGGCACCACTGGTCTCAATGGGGTTTGTATGAAGATAATCCGCCAGCCACTTCAGATGGCAGTCACAGATAAATGGGTTCTGAGCCAAATGCCTTTCAATGAAGAAAAAAATGATAATTTCACACATTATTTGCCTTTGGTCTCCGCGGCTCCTGATACTTTCAGTAAATTACAGCACATGAAGTTATACTAAATAAAACCATAAACAAGGGCATACATACAACGTCTGAATGGCACGTAGGGGTGAGAAGGTGCCTTTTGCAATGGTCTGAAGCTTGTTATCATACAAAGAAAGAAGATTCAAGTTGTGCAGATCTTGAAAAGCATCAACTCGCAGGCAATTGATCTTGTTGGCATTTAGTAATCTGTTTAATGGAAGACAATTACAAAATTCAAAGAATTCGTTCAGTGTCACTGCAGCTGCATTCAGTATTTTTCACAGATAATTCTTTGCACTCATTTGTAAGCAGAACAAGAGATGTAGTAACAAATCTTAATTTACAGTGGCATAAGGCTTTTTAGTGAATTGAAATACCTTATTTAGGTGCTCTGAAATAATTCTGAAATATTTACACCTTGAAGGTGAGATGCACAGGTTTATTCAGCTAAAATCACGTTCCTTGTGTCTGTTGGTAGAACATATGTGTGTGGTATTTGTCTGTGCAAAGAAACAAGCTTAAAAAAATCAAGTATCTGTAGAAAAAACTAGTTCCCTTTGCCAGATAAACAAACAAACAAAAAAGGAACCAAACACCGTGTTCATTAGCTGGAAGAGATGTGCAGTGGCACTTTTAATTTTATGTTACTGATCAGCACGCTGCTGCATTAACAGAGTTGTAGTAAAAACTGGTGGCATGGAATATATCCAAATCTGTCTTGGATCCCTTTTCCTCTACATCTTCAAAGGGAACCTTTTCTTTCCTGTACCTCCCAAACTTCTAAAATTAAAACAAACAAACCAACTCCTTTATGCTTTTAAAATCAAAGAGAAAATAATTTTGTCATTCAACTGGTTGGAGTCTTCTGACCAAATATTTTTATTTTTTCCCATTTCCAGTCAGATGCAATGGTGGATTTTTGATAAACATAGTTTCACCATGCAAGTAAAAGTAGATTTTTTTCTGATATTGAAAAATATTGTCCTTGCAAAATACATCAAACTATGGATTTTTTTTACAGAGAATAAACAGAAGTTGAAAGATGTATCTTAAATTAAAAAAAAAGAAATATGCTATTGTAACTAAATTCTCTCTAAAGGAATCTAGGAAAGCATATCACCCCCATTACTGTGCTAGTCCCTGACAAAAAGAAATGAAATGTAATCCTCTAGGTGGTGCTAGAACTTACATTTTCCTTGTATTAACTTACTATTTTGCCAGCTTCTTCAACGAGTTGTTAATAAAAGACATTTTGACAAGCACTTCACTATAAAATCTGGACATTAAATGCTTCTAAGCAAGTGGGAAGAAGTTATTTACAGAATTCACCAGTCTTTAAATAACAAGTCAGTGATTCTAGGACAATTTCTTCCAAAAACACCACCAGTGTTTTATGGCCTATTTCACAAATCTCTTTTACACAGTACAAGTACTGCACAGCCTTTTCTGCTAAATCTTGACAATATTTGATAAACATATCATCATGACATTCCTCTTTACTCCAAATATGAAATCTAAATAGAAATGGTTTATAAGATTACACGTAGGAATTTCAGAACTGTCAAAAGAAACAGCAGCCGGACTTCACAGAGTCAAAGAATTATATGCAGAACAGTGTCAGAAAATATTAAAAGTCATCAATGAAACTGTGCTGCAACTCTGTTCTTATACAGGTACAACTTACAAATACAATTACATAGTATTTCCACTACATATTTCCTCTGTGTAACACATCCAGATATTTCTGCCATGGTTCCCACAGCACTTTATACATGCTATTTGGTGTTTACAGGGAAGGACAGTGTTGAATCTTACATATTTTATCATTATAAATCGTTCACAAGATAATAGTTTCTTTTTACTCATTTTAGGCTGAGACATTAATTGAGATATGATCAAATTTGTGCACAAATTGCTACAACAGTCTTGACTCCTTTGGCTTTAACATATATAATATATATATTTTTAATTATATTCTGATCTTGCATACAGGATTTCCTGCCAGTTCTTCTGCAGCTATATATCTTTCATCAAGTTTCCCTTTCCCAGTTATCCTAAAATAGAATAAATATGAAAAAATACTCACAGCAACTGCAGAGAAAAGAGTCCTTCAAAGAGGCCCTTTGGAAGTTCTGTAATTTTATTGCCATAGAGGACACTGTAACAGAAAATAATAAAGCAAACAAAGCTGCTTTATGAGAGGCATACACTGTGTGATTTTGAATGTAAAAAAAGAAAGAAAAATCCCCATTCCTGAAAGATTTTAACAACAACTTGGTATTTGCAAGATCCTTGTGCTCCTATGAGATAGCACGATCACAAACTTTCCCTGAAGGTGTGTAGCCCAAAGAGCTCAGGGCAGAATCAGCACCTCACTGTTTACAGCCTTACCAAGGGATATTAATAGGTGGGTTACTGTTTATAAGAACAACTCATTGGGGAATGGAAGTGTTTGATTTTGTTCAACTATTTGCTATGAGCATACTTGCAAGAGAACACACATTCGTAGCGTACAATTGTGATACAATTTATCACTCTGACATCCTGAAATTATCTTTATAGCTTTCAAAATTGATTGAATTTAAATGAAAATTCTGCAGACACCCCAAAATTCAACATTGTTTGAATATAATAAAAATATATGAGAAATTTGCTTCTGTTTTCACATATGAGACTGATACCTACAGTGAGTTGAGCGAACGTAAACCCTGGAAAGCATCTGGAGCTGCTTCAGAGATCTGGTTATTGCTCAGGTCACTGAAAAAAATGAAATTTGATTCAATTAATTCAAGCTGTTTCAAAATAACAACCATTAAAATAATATGTAGTTAGAACTAGACATGGAAGGGACAGAGAAACACTGAAACAAAATGCATGGTTAAATATGGACTGAATATTCTTGAAAAAATGACTGAAAGATTTACTTCTCCTAATTGCTGAAGTACACTTTATAAAGAAGTGTTTGCTATGGCCACAGAAATATAAAGACTCAAAGATATTGCAAAATGACAGTGGCATGTCCCCATTAATAGCTCTTTTGAAGTTCATTAGAGTCACATATTGTTTTATGCATAAACATATTAAATAATTTCAATACTTGGTAAAAAAAATTATGATTAATGTGACAAAGCTACTTTAGTGTCTTAATAATCAGGTTGCCATATTAGTTAATCTTCTAGCAATCAAACTTTCTTAAGTACTCACACACTGATAGAAGTTCCTTTGCATGACCTCGACCGGGTTAATATATATATTTTTTAATTTAAGTGCAAAATTTTGTGTACTTACATTCTTCGAAGCTTTTTATATGGTGAGAAAGCTCCAGGAGGTATGACCTTGATTGAATTTTGTTCTAACCGTCTGCAAAAAGAGTAGCAGTAGCATAAAAACATAAAAACTAAGCCAAAGAGCAACCTAAGTCATAGTGAACTAGAAGAGATGAACTTTAACAAAATAGTCTATTTGTGCTTTCTATTTTAGTATAATTTTCACCTTGAGAAACAAGGCTATTTCATTCCAGTTTTCATTAAAAAAAACAGACTGACTATGAAAACATGTTCTTTTAGCCTATAGACTGTAATGTTATAAATTAAAGTTCGATCTCATTTTACATATAAAGAAAACTTATTTTCAGAGTACATATGATTTTTGTACAATTTAAGTTAGAAGTATCATTAAAAAATTCAAATTTGAATTAGTGTTAATTGACTCCCAATTTATGATTCACATACAGCAATTTTTATAGCAAGTTTTATTTAGAAATTTTTAAAGTCTTTTGTCAGTTAATCATTCAAATATGTAAACCATAAGAAAGCAGAGAGGAATGTTCCTACAGAAAAATAACATATGTTGCTACCTCCAGTAAGGCAAATGCTATGTTTTTAAGCATATATAAATGCTTTCTTTAGATACAGTAGGTAACACATTTTTTAAGCTATAATACTAGAATTGCACAGCCATACTTCCAACTTCTTTAAACAAATATTTATCTACAAATTTAGTTTATGTTACTGGCCACCATAGCTTTATATGTATAGTATCTGTGACTGAAACTTGCCACATTGCAAAGTCTAAACTTACCCTGGAAACAATTTTCCACAAATTTTTAAAAGTTTCAGAGCTTTGCATGTGGGAAACCTACGGTGATACAGAACTATGGCCCACTTGCCAACAGGTCAAAACAGATTCAATAGTGAATACATTTAAAGTAGAAGCTACTTCTCCGCAGGACACAGTATATCAACAATTATGACTGCATAGAATATTCTATTATGTAAACATAAAAGATTTAAACTATTTAATATAAATACTATAACAGGAAAAGATGGTATTATTCAAATATATGTACTATGCCTAGCTAGTAAACTGTATTTCCATCTTACATGCACAGATATCAACCCTTACTGTGATCTATACATACAAGAACAATGCCAAAAATCTATCTCATGTAATGAATCAAAATTCTATAGAATTTACTGCACTATTAGAAATTACTCAGACACCCACTCAGAATTTTAGCCAGAAAGCCCTTTTAAGTCCAGATGCAGCAGTATCATTCTAGTTTTTTTCTTTTCACCTTTATTCTGTTAACTCTCTTCTGTTTCACTTTTGCTCTAATACAGACAAATGTTGTGTGCGTGTATGAATTTATGTTATAACTAATAAGCTCATACATTAATTTTGAATAAGCCTTTCCAAGAAACTATTCTAACAATAATTATTCATTTTAGTAAAGTTTCTTTAGAGATTGCAGTATATTAGTTATAGCTGTAGCTTGGCTGAAGGAAGACTTTTTGCTGCCTTTGTGAAATTTTGTTCAAATTAGGATATTTATACATTTAATACTCAAAATCTCTTCAGACTCTCCATGCTTCGCTTTTATAAAATTTGTTCTTGACTGGCTTAAAAAGAAGCCAAGAAAAAAAAAGAAAGCCTCAAAAAAACTTTTTGACACACAGAGAGTCTCACTTCATCACAGCTGTTTTAGGCAGGGTTCATATTTAAGTATGTCCTTAACTAGGAAAATATTGCCACCTTGCTACAGTTTTCAGGTATATTTTAAACACTGCGAGGACTCCCATGGCACAAGGCTGTTTTCCATAAACTGAAGATTCTTCCGTGTGCTTTCCTCCCCCGGCTGAGCCTCTCGGACCTACGAAACACATTTTGCCTGAGACCAGGAGCAGTGACTAGGCTATGAAGGGACAAGGCTACTCTTCTTGAGTACACTTGGGTAGGTGTAGGAGGCAAACATCTGAATAGGTATAAACTTAATGAGTTAAAGCTCAACAATTTAGACCAAAAGCAAATATTTTCTGCTTTTGTACTCCATTTGTAGGTTAGCTTCCTCAGAAAACGAAGACAATGCATGTTGTTAGTTCTCTAATCAACTAGCTAGGTCAAAGAGAGGTAAAAGCCACAAATAATAAGCTTCTATCCAAATAGCAATGGGGGGAGCTGAGAAATGAAATTAGCCCAGCCACGAAGGGAACAGCAGCTACCCATCCATTCCTATTACACATGCTATCTGGCAGCAACCGACTGCCTGACCACCAGGAATAGCTGGACTGGACATTTATCAGGTGTGTAGCTTTGAAAACCAGCCAAAAAATCCCTTGAACATGGAAACAAGAAAGGCATGTGCAAAGGACGGCCAGGAGGGGAGTAGAGGGGAGAGGAAAGGATTAGGCAGTACTACAGAGGAGGTCCTGAACTGCTGGAAAGATAGACATCGGGGAAAAATGGGTATGAGAATATGGGAAAGACAGATATTGCAGTGGCAAGGGTCCCACATGAGTCTGTCTCAATCCTCATTTATAGATGCTGTTTTTCAGCTCATGATGTTGAGATCGGTGAGCTCGTGCTGGAGGCCTCCAGTTTGCTTCACCTATCCTTAAGCATCTACCGATCTCAGTTAACCAGACATGATATGGCATGTTACTTGAGAAGAACAAGGCCTAGTGTTACAGTAAGACACTTAAAATAAAAATATTTTCCAGTTTACTCTTTCAATTAACAAATATATTGATTCTATAAGCTAAAGCAACTAATGGGTTATATATATAGGAGATTTGTTACGAGAAGTTGGAATAGCGGATTTTATTTACTCCTGTTCAGTTTGTCTACAAATTATGCAAGTTCAAAACCTGAAAAAACAGAAAAGGAAAAAGACCTACAGTATATTTCTGAAAGGTAATTTTCTAGAAGTTCTAAAGAATGAGCTGCAAGTTCACTGGTGGATATGTAAAAACGAACTCCATGTCAACTTTACCTAACATTTCCTTTTAGTGAAAAATTTACAGTCTTATAGACAGAGTGTGTAGTACTGGGATAAATTTACAAGCTCTTTTGGATAAAGGATTTGTCATAGTAGGATCATCTAAGTATGTCTTGTATTAACTCACGCCAAAGTGTACGCACTAAAACACATCACATTTTAGAAAATTAGATTAGTATAAGAAAGGAGAAAGGAGATTATATAAATATAGAAGAAAAATCTTCTATACCCTATTCTGGCAGTAAAGAAAGTAAATCAAATTGATGTTTGCAGGCTTTGTTATTCTCTAATCTTCTGCTTTATCTTTCTAGAATCAGCTAAATTTCACAGAGTGCAAATTTGCATCCACCATTCCATGAAAAATCTAATTAGATATATTCCAGGGTCACAAAGCAAAGACAGAGTAATATCTAAAGGAAATTTGCATTCTTCTGATAAAATTCATAGTAATTAAAACTCTCCTTGTATTAAATGAGACATTTTAAATTTTGGAATAGAGAAGGTTGTAGTTTTCTATTGCTGAAAAAACAGCTATTAAGTGCTCACAAATGACATGGCCTAAAGTGCCACTGTATTACAGAAGAACAAAACGCTAATATCAGTAGTTTTCCATGGAACTTATATTAAATTTTGTGCATTACATCTCCTTTCAAAGTCATCCAAGAAGTCATTCTCTTTTTATAAATGATCATCTATGTATCATAAACAGTGCCTTGGTGGTTTCTTTTTCAAAAGCCACAGTCAATTTTAGTAGCATATTTAATAAGAGAAGATAATGGAGGAAGACAGTTAAGTACATGCTTCATCAAAGCTTGCACTGCCTGATCGTATAAGAAGTACTCTGCCCACTACCACACAAACACTAATTAATGCTCTTAGTATTAAGTCTCCTGTTCCTTTGCGCGTTTCACTTCAAAGAAGTCCCGCATCAGTACATAAGCGTAGTACCATCTTCTAACACTGCCAAACTGGTTGGAACCTCTGAAACCTTTTTGAAGACTGTTCCTTAATTTCTCCTATCTAGGAAATGTACTTTATATATTTCTTCTTCTACAGCTTTTCCCCACTCATGACTGCAGATCCCATAACATACAACCATCTTCTACTCTGAGAAAAAGAGGTGCTTCTCCAGTTGTGATTTCTAACTGAATCAAACAAACTGGGTCCCCAGCGAGCAGCTGGAGACTTCCCACCCTCCCCCAGAGAGCCCAGTGACATGTAAATCACTTGACACTTCCCAGGATGATACCACGCTCTACTATAAGCCTGCAGCACACCATTGCTGATTACTGCTTCCGCACTTACAGACAACATGCTTATTTATACTGACACTTTTAAACTAGCATGTTTTCCCATTATAAAAAGTCATTTCTGTGAAAGACTTCTGCACCAGGAAAGAGGGTAAGCTGGGAATGAAGAAGATCCAGCCCTCTACAGAAGCATTTTTATTTTAAATTATGCAGATGGTGTACAATACACTAAGCCTGCTTGATAGAGAAAGGTACAAAATTTATACTGCATAGACACCCCCAAATGCATTACACAGGATTGCTGAGGGGTCAGCAGTAGATCAAAAACAGTGTTTCGTAAAGATAAACAAACCATATTCCTTAAGAAAGTGTGACTTTGAATATCAAGCAGTAAATTAACCACGCCTTTTATTTCCAAAAAATCAGGACATAACATCTTGATTAAGCAAATTTGGTCAAGTTAGTGGCTTCAGCATTTAATTGATCTAAACTCTTAATTTCAACATCTTCTCACTTACAAAAAGTCTGTAAGAAGCTTGTCAAGAACCCCCAGGAGAATTTTTACTACAGAGAAGAAAGTGTAAGCTGTGCAATGAGTCTGATGTATTGCACAGATGCTGATTATACATGGTAATAAAATTGACAGCTCTTCTTTGCATTTTCCCCATCTGCTTTTAAAGTAAATGGCAAAACCAGCTGTCAGAAAACAGAAAATAGGTTTCAGTGATGGGATTCAGTGCAGCTCCTGAATCTGAAGAACTGCAGTACACAGCCAACACATTTCTCATCATTTATAACATCTGCCAGGTGTTTTTTTTTTTGTTTGTTTGTTTGTTTGTTTGTTTTTAAAGTAAGGAAGCAGTAATGGTCTTCCTTTGCTACAGGGATCCTCAAGGCTATTAAACAAAGTACCTTTTTTCCCTTCCTCAACAACTGCACCTCCAAAGCATTTATATCTACTAAATTTCGCTTCTAACTTTAGCAGCAGCAGAACTCTGTAGAAATCTGTTCTATCATCCATGTCTAACACAACAAAAGATGTATCTTGAACTACTGTATTGTGCCTTAGAATTCCCAGCTCTAATTCCATGTATTAATAAATCTGTTTGACAGCTTGCTAAATATTTGCATATTAAAAAAATCACTGTTAATGTTGCCCTATAGCTTGCCAAACTGTTAACATCCACGCTAATTGTATCAAATATTTCCTCTAGGGATTGACTGCAAATGATAGCAGTCTCTTTAGCCTACATTCCGTCAAAAAAACAGCAAGGATTGTCATCCTAAAACTATTAAACAATTCATTGCATTTACTCAAAAGCAACTCCCAAATCTGCATTTGTTTAATTTTTCATCACAGAAAAGATCTCATGCTCTGACCTCTACAGCAACACTAATGATGAAAGGCTTTACATTCCTTCATTTTTCCAGATTCAGGTTGTAGGCAAAATGCACCACTTCTTAAAGAATTCGATGCTCAGTACTATGGCAACTGTCAGGAAATGGCTTCACTGCAATTAGCCTAAGTTACCTAAAGTCAAGTTAAAGCCTCTCTAATTAGCCTATCCATGATAAGAGCTGTTACGCTACAAAAGCTACTGGAACTGTTCAGGGTAAGCGTATTAACTTCGCAAAAAAATAGATGCAATCCTGCTATACTGTTGGCTCGAGCCTGCTAAACTTTTTTCACTGAAGAGAAACACAAGCTCAGGAATCTCATTGTTTTGCGAGAAAGATGGGCAGGCAGGAGTCCTCATTACCTGTTTATGCTGCACAAACTTACACCATCAATTTATCACAAAAATGTAAATGAAACGTTTTAACTGAGAACGCTTTTCAGAAACCTTTGCCACTTGCGCGACCATGCATTTAGCAACATTTACGTAATGAAGACAGCGTTTCATTGACTGATGATGAAACACAAAATAGTGAGACATCAATATCTACAGTTTTTTTTCAGTAACTTCACTTACATTATTGCTGAGGAAATCTTATCAGCAGTGAAGAACCATATGTAAAAATAAAATTTAAGAGTAACATCATCTCTGGAGTGTGCCACAGCTGTCAGAGATCTATGAGGGTTTTTCTGGAAAAGCTAGATGGGCCTTCTCCAGCTTCCTTTCACGCTGTATAAAATATTCACTTACTCCACACTCGAGTTCTTCTCTTTCCCTCGATGGAGTACAAAGGGGTCCTTAAAGGTACCTTCTGCACTTCAACGGCCTGTTAGAAACATGCACAACCCCCCGGGTGGAATGGTGTTCATTCTGGCTCTACTTACCCACAATGTTTCTGGAAACTATCACTGGTGTTACTCCTCAGTTTTTGGCAAAAAGCAAGTTGCCTAATGGCCATAAAGCTGCTCCTTTCGACTCCTGCCTTCAAGGCAGAACTCCCTGCCATGGCCCCGGCTCCACTGCGGGATGCCCCAGAATTTCGAGATTAAATTCAAGGACTGAATCTAAATCGCTGGTGCTCCGTATGCTGGCCAATGTTCTCCATATAAAGTTTCACACAAAAAGACTCCCTCCTTATCCTTATCCTATACATGCTTCCTGTCCAGTCGTCGTGTTCTGCGTCTCTGCATCCTCCTGACTGTTGAAATTGTCCCGTGTCCTCTAAATTTAAATTAGTTTTTAAGATAGGACACAAGGGTATGAAGAAGGCCAAAGATTTGAACAATGACAGCATAAAACACATGCTAATAAAGAACAGATTAAGTATTCTACATATGGAAATCACTACATTTGCCAACTGAAGTAAGAAAGTTAAAAAAAAAAAGAAAAAAGACATAAAACCACATGATTTCCAGGTAATTTACAGATTAGGAAGATATTTGAATAAGACCATAACAAATCACTTCTTTTCTCTTGTTGTTTGCTAAGCAGACAGGAGTAGCTGTCAAATTAGCAAAAGCAGCTATTTTTGAAATAGTCAAATGAAATATATTTTAAGTTTTGCATAAGAAATAATCATGGTTGGAGTGGCAAAAGTAACAGCAATTCAGTGAAATCTGGGTTGGCACATTAAACATAGTAGGATAAAGAAATTGTGTACCTCAGCAGATTCCTTTGCCGAATTTTAATTTGTGTGTTCCACATTTATTCAATACATTACCTAGCAGGGGATGCACTTTTTTCTTCCTTCTTCACATTTAATTATTGCATGCATAAATTGAGAGAGAGTAAGATTTTATCAAATTTCTGCATTTCTGATAAACAAGCAAGATGTTTCGTTTCATATTGCGATGAGCATAAATACTGCTTTTGCTAAAGGTAGTGACTGACAGCTGAAATAGCAAGTATGTAGACAGGGCTGGATTCACAGATTGATTCCACACTGATTTCACAGATGAACGAGGAGGCTGCCCAAGAGGCAAGCGGAAGGAGACCACCCTGTTTTGGGGAAGCCAGGAGCTCGGCTGCAGGGCTGCAGCCAACCGCAGCGCCTGCTCTTGGGGCTGGGAACGGCCCTGCTCTACCTAACTTCGTACTTAGTACAGACGCTTGCAAGGCCTGTGCCCAGCGAGGGCTGCACACGCTCTGCGGGGCTGGTCGAGGAATAGAAAACGAGTAGGCAAAGTACAACCAAGCAACACAAGAACGGACTGAAACGAAGACGGTCCTTCGAGTTAGGTGTGGCAGAACAAGAAACAGTTCAGTCACTGTGTTTATTGATACTAAAATTTCAGGTTCACGTCAGCTTTATGAACCAGAGATTTTCATTTTATTTGGGCCTCTTTTGGGTCCTCCTCCGTAAGTAAAGCCCTGCTCCTGTGAATTCTTTGAAACAAACGTCTAGGGAAAGGAAAAGCACGTAACTAATACCTTTTTAAAGCCTCTAAAAATGATGTAATCTTATTTGATATAAGCTTCTGGACATAAAAATGCTGTAACTTTTAAGGAAAACAGAAGGAAAAGTTGTAAATTTCACTGAAAAAACAGAATGCCTCCCCAATCCAGTTGTAAAAAATTTGAACATCAAGTCCAATGCCTTACTAGAAATTAGTCTTAAAACCATAGTGCTTGTTCTAGACTACTTTAGACCTAGCACTTTGAACCAGTATTCTGGAGGAGGGAAGAAGAGACGAGGTATGAAAAAATGTTAATTTAAAAAATATGGTAGCTATACGAAGTTGCTAAGGTTTGAAATATTAGATTAAGAGATGAAAATGAGCTGGATCATGTAAATTTGTCAAAGGTACATTTAGCAAATAGTCACCTCCCCACAAGATATATAATTATATGTCTGGAAATACTTTTTATTTCATCCAAGCAATTTCTGAAAGTTCAAACTGAGATACTGGCACATTCTCTGGCTTCCTACTGACTGAAGTATGGATTGTTATTCATCAGCAATTGAATACTGTGATACTAATTTTTTAACCGTAAGTAGACTTCTTTTTTCTCACTTGACACCTGCATACATTGGCAGTATTGTCCACAGTTCTGGTGTCAGAAACTGAAAAAAGACTATGATGAATTAGACAAGTTTCAAAAAGAGCCACAATTATAATTAAAAGAATGAAAAACATTTTATAGTGAGAGACCGAAGAGATGCATCTATTTAGCCCCAAAGCATGGGAAGGCTAACATAATTTTTAGGCAAACAAAAATGTGGCAATAGAGGATTCTTCAACCTACTAAATATCTTAACAATATATAGTGAAATAAGACAAATTACGGTACCTATGTGTGTATAGAAATTCTACAGACATATAGAAATGTACAGAAATTAACCTGACAAACCTTTCCAGAACTTCACCGGATGTGCAAGACTTCTGTTTGACAGCTTAACTCTTTCGGAGGTATGATACATACAAGCTAACAGACTCTGCATAAGATCCCTAAAAACGCCATTGTTTTGATTTCAAGTAGAAAGCAGAAATAAATGTAGACATTAGAAAATAATGGCCTTCATCAATATAATGTCTCTTAACTTACTGTATGTCCCCTCCCACTCAGAGTTCATACCCATTCCTTCCAAGCTGTGAATGGGCAGGGTTTGCCCTCATTTCTATCAGGGTAGTGTAGATCGCTGAATCACAACTTGAGCTGCTAAAAATAGACAGAGAAAACTGCCTCTTCCCCTGTTTTCGTTCTCCTGTTATGTGATTCTTTGAACCGTCCTCAATAAACGGGCCTAAATCCTCCCTGAGCGACTTTTCTCTGCAAAGAGTCACTCTCAAAAGCATATTGCTATGCACTTTTGCATCTCAATGCAAGAGACGCTCTGCTCAATAACCACTTATTGCTAAGGCTTTACTCTGGAGTTTTAGCTAGGGATGAATTTTAAAAGACAACAGAAATGGTAAAACTGTACCGATGCGAAGATGAGCTTGGAAAAGATACATACAGAGAGCTCACAATCTCGCATAAAATTGTGAATTTACAAAAAGCAGTTCCCCAATGTATGCAGTGTGATCAGGTCACTCTTCACCTTATCCTGGTTAAACTGTATTTGCCAAGTTCAGTTATCTCAGACCTTGTCTCTGAAGGCCCTCCTTTCCCCTCCTTTCCTTCTTTTTTTTTTTTTTTTTCCCTTCTCCCTTAATATAATTTGAATATGGCTGTGAGAACCAGTCTCAGGAGTTTTTAATCCTGCTTAATATCACAGGGCTCACAAAGATGTAGTTGAGTGCTGGACATAACACACAATCTTTAACTGACAGAAATATGCAAAAAAAAAAAAGTATATGACATAGAATGAGATAGAAGAAGATAAAAACGTGAAGAAAAATAGTAAAAAGTAGGAAGATGAGACAAGACGGATAGGATAATTTAAGAAACTGCCAAGAGAAATATAAATAATGTTAGTATGAAACAACTGTACAGTTTCCACTTTTGGTATTCAAACATCACAAAGCTCTATTCAGTAGAATGAGCTTTTTCTTGAAGGTCATAGTAACTAAGAATTCACAGACTTTTCAGTACACTGCGTAATGAAGGTGAACTGCTAAAACTGCTGACTCCTGGATGCTTTTTCATTTCATGTATCATGTGTTTGAGGGCCTTTCCTACCCCTTCCAAAGACTAAAATTATTTATACAACTTACAAATTATACAATATAGTTAGCTGACAGTGGAAACCCACCAGTCAACCTCCCCTCCAGCAAACCTTCCTCCCTGCAAAAATACCATTGTGGTGACTGCTAACCTTCTTTAAAAGAAGCAAAATCAATTAAATCCTTCCTTTGATTACTTAAATGGTTTTCATGTAAACAAAAATGAAGAAAAAAGTCAATTTAATTCCATGCCTGATTGCTTAAATAATCATTTATACAAAGCTGTGGTCATCAGAGCAGGTCATTCTTTTCTGATTAAAGTACCACCCTCACAAACATTTATTGCAAATGTATTTTTTTCTTTTATTCATAACATTACAGTAAGGAAAGAGGTTTTAGGACTGCTTTGCTTGGTAGTTCAAGCCACAGAAGAGAAGAGAAAATCAGAAGAATGTAGGAAGAACATTTTGTTAAGGTAGCCCAGCTCATTAATGTTTTTTTGGCCTCTTTTTCAAAATAAGAGCCTGTCACTTACTCTGTAACATTGTGAGAGCAGGTACCAGTGGGTCTAATGGAATCACTTCTGGGTTGCTGTTCTGACAGTCTAAGGATTTCTGCTTGAACGTGTGCCAAAAAGTCCCTATTCTAACGAAACCAGAATTATTCCTACAGATCACTGGAAGAATTTCGACATGGAAGGTGAATTTGAAAATACAGCTAAGTGAAAAGAAATTAATAGTGCGAAAAAATTAAAATTTGCAAGGGAGGCCTGCATAGAGGCTGATAAATGCTATAGATAGCCATTAGAAAGGCTACACTTTTTAACTCTTTGGGTTAAAGAGTTTAGAACCTTAAGAATGATCTTTAATGCCTTTAATATATGAGCTGTATGACAAAGGAGGAAAGTGCTTAGTGCATCAGGCACTGGAGCTGATTAAGCTCAACAGACAGAGCTTGCCAAGGAAAGAGCATCCCATAAAATTTTCTGAAAGGGGAAGAGCTTTAAACTCCAACAAATTGAAACCAACTCAAATTATGACATTTCTAGTATTTATTCATATACTTTGCTTAAGTCATTGAGGAAAGACTTATGTAAGACATTTTAACTAACAAAGTCTGAAGAATATTAACATATAATATTTATTGGTAATATATTTTGTCTCACAAGATACACAAATACAGACATTAAAATAATAGGATTTGGGAAAATTTTTAAAGCAAGAGTTCCCAAAGTGTTTCCCCCAGGTCACTCATGGTATGAAACCTTCACATACTGCCCAGAAAGTTATGTTTTAATTTGTGATTCCTCCACAAAATTACTAGTTCAACTAAAACTGGGGGGAATCTTGGTGCTCAACTGATTACTTGTTTTTTTAAAAAAATATATGGAATGGGAAATAATTTTTCTCAAATAATATCACATTAAGTGGACTGACTCTGAAAAGAAAACCTTAGGGACTCTTTTTTTCAGCTGTGAGAGTTTATTTAGATAAAAGAGAAGGAGGGTATAACTGGTACAGATACAATTGTACTAAGCCAATAAAGAATAAGAATCACATTTACTGGGCTCTTGAATGCTTAATTTTGCACTAAGCTTTATCATACCAGAAGGGAAAAAGAAAGGGCCACCAAAGACTTTATCCCCCTTCCATTTGCACTCGCAACCACTTGGAGGTAAGCAGCACCATTACTGACGGCATCCTCCCAAGGGGCACTTGGCACACAATGCACTGCCCTATAGCTTGATGCAAATGGCTTGTTCTAGCCCTGCCCTCTGGGACAACTGAGAAGTCACCCCAAGCAGCGCAGCAAAGCCCTGGCACCCTGACCGTCGCCGGGGAATCTAACAACACCAGGCTGTGAGCAGCCAACTCTGTCTCCCTCTGCTACCACCGTCCCAAAACACCTCTTCATTCCTAAGCCACTGCGGGTGCCATTTTCAACAACGGACCGGGCTACTGCACCAGGCTCCCAGCCAGGGTGGCTGCAGTGCTGTGCAAGCACATATATCCTCTTTTGCCAGCTCTGCTAGGGAGGCAGTAGCTGTCAGCAGACAAGACATCACAGTTCTACCACATTAAAATGACACCTCAAAATAGTTGCCCAGTAGAAATAAAGCAATGTGAACCCATGAGATCAGTATTAGACTCTACACAAAAAGCCTTTTCTTTTACTTTTCCCAAAGAGCTAACACGGAGCATTGATATCCTAATTTTACACAAATTAAAATTGCCAGTGTTCCACCTTTAAGTAACTAAATATTCCATTGAAAGGGTTTTTTAGCACATTATTTAGATAACAGGTTAGTTTGTCACATCCCGGGAAAAAAGCATGGACTTGTCAACATGAAATCTACAAGTTCAAACCCACACTATCATTACGTAGACCAGAAGGCAAGAGAACAACAACAACATTATTAGTAATGCCACTTAGATTTTAAGCAGATGGATTGACAATGGAATGAATGCAAAGAATTTGGGTGCAGCAGGAGATCAGACAATGTTTTATCTACAGGAAGTTTGTGTCAGGCAAAGAGGAGGAAATCAGCACTTCACAAGGTCCTGAGGAGCTGAATGAGGTCAGGCTTCCCAGTGAGAGAGAGGATGGAAGAAATGGGTAGAGTACATGGAAAAATATCAAAATACCAGGAACATATCTTGAAGGCAACCTTTACAAGAACCACAAGATAAAATGACTGAATTATGAACCTTCTTCAAAAACTAAATAAGGATTTTGTTCTTGTTAAGAGTAACCTTTTGTACATACAACAAAAAAATAAGAGGCAGAAATCGATGGAGAAATAAAATCTCACAAAAATTAGCTGTCAAGTTTTAAGCAACTCTACAAAGGAGGGCTGAAAACGAAGTTTAACTTCAGCCTCAAAAGAAAAGGCTATTCACACAAGACACAATGCAGGAAAGACAAAAGATAGGAAAGAAACCCCAGCGGTGTAAGTGAACCATCAAGTTGGCTGCCGTATGACATAACGGGTTGGCAGAACCGAGCACCGGACTCTGCAAATACAGACTATATACAGCTGATAAACATTACCATTGTAGATCAGAGAAACTTGTACAGACTAAGAGAATTAAAAAATATTACATATTTTTCAAATGTTCCTGTCAATGAAGTATGTTTAGAAAACCAGATGACAATGTTCAATTGAAAATGCAGAAGTCGTCAGACATATATGAAAAAATACTGAAAAAAAAATCAAGAACATCTGGTACATGTAAAATAAAAGTATGATGCCAATTTTCCTATGGTGTGCACTAGAATCTTGTGATGGTGGTATCATAAAAACACTAAGTAAATAATAATTTGGCTGTTTAAGACTAAGTCCTTCAGAAAACAACAGGGATTCAGCTCAGATCTCTTTCTGTCTCTCCTTGAGAACGGGGGGGAGCTCCTGCCAAGTATTTACTTAAAATGGTGAACGGGATAATAATGCTATGTGTGTGGGAGCTGTATAATGGAGGTGGAAATACAATGCTCATTACACCCTTCTGCCTCGTGTTCAGCAGCTCCTAAGTACTCTCAATACTGCTGTGACAGCACAGTCCCATCTCTTCAAATGTTTACTGGCAGTTACCATTTTGGCACACTGACAACAGCTTCATCTAAAGAATAAGTGAAAAAACAGATAATTTTATGGAATACAATCATTTTAATCTAATCAAATTGTAAAGAAGTGCTATAAAAAAGTTGCTAAGCACTTCTTTACAAATGGAAGTTTTGAACTCTTTTATTGTATGATAACCTTAATATAGGAATGTTAGGTAAGAGCACAGAGTGACTGAAGTTCTTCGTAGAGGAGCTTAAAAAAATAACACATGACAAGATTGAGTGTTAGGAAATGTAAAACAATATGTATGTGAATGGAATAGTAGGATTATGTCTATAAATAATTTCTGGTTTCTGAAGAAACTGTAATAGCTAAGAAAAAAGACCTTGGATTCTTCATGGACAGTTCATTGGAAAACATGGTGCAATGCATATTGGCAGTTGAGGAAAGCAAGTGAGAATTAGGGTGTGTAAGGCAAATGAAAGAAAACTAAAATTCCATTGTACAAACTCATGGTTCACTGTCATCTGGAATATTGTATTCAACTCTGGTCATTCTAGGTCAAAAAAAGTAGAAAACAGAGTTCAGAGACAAGGGAGGAGACTGATTAAGACATGGAAGGTTTTGGCATTGAAAAAGATTGAAAAGACTTGAAATATTTAGTTTAGAGAAGAGATGAATGCAAAACAGAAGGTGACAGGGCAAATTATTAACCTTAATGCATTTTCTCTCCCACTACAAAGACAAAGGAAAATTAATGAAATTTAAAAAGACTATATTTAAAACCGGAATCAGATCTTTTGAACCCTCCCATAAATTTATTAGCTTAATATAACATCAAGATTAAGAATATAGTATGGTCTAAAGCAGATCAGACATTTCAAAGGGTAAATTTTTTCCAAAACCTTTCGGAAGTTGGTATTTTTACTTGGTATTTTACTTCAGAAATCATCTCCTTGCTGCTTCCAAAACATTCACCATGGACAACTGATGCAGGCCGCTGGCCAGGGTGGACTACTGATCTGATCCAGTTTGACTATTCCTATGCTTCTCTCAGTCTAATATCAGTAAAACCTTCTTTTACTCTTCTACATTCTCCAACCTCTTTTCTCTCTCTCTCTTCTGATGCTAAGATGGTAGATATGTTTGCCACCCACAACAATAATATAGGAGCCATCATTAATTATTTTCCATATTAAAGCAACTGGTGAAGTAAGTGTAAGGCTTTCCCCTTGCAACAATTAAAATAAGCATTATTTGCCAAAATCTCACCTCCTCCTCAACCTACTGGCAAGTAAGTAGTAAAGATATGTCATTCTCATCAAATACTCACAAAATCCTCTACTTTGACTTCTCCACTGAGTTTATACCTCACTTTCAGAGCCTTTCATGTCCCTTTCTTCTATACATTTCTCCCTACTTTCCTATCAACTTGAACTTTTGCTGACACTGTATAGTAAGGGCAGTCTACCACTGCCTCTAATTTCTCAGTCCTCATATTTACTTGAAAACTAAGTCAATCATTGAAGTACACTTTTCTTGTCATAAAGGCATTCACTGCTATATATCTGTTTAACTTGAAGTAGTTTTTAAAATTTGGCTTTATAATGTCCTACCTTTTCTTGAATTGGGTTTGAATAAAAATATGTTTATATGGTCTCATGACACGAATAGTGTTATTTAACTGTGCAAAATACTGTGATCTGCTTTTTTTTTAAGCTAGCACTTCTAGGCTAGCTATAGTACACATACACATATACACAGTATACATATAGTTTATATTATATTACTATAAACCATATATACTATAATACAGTATTTGTAGTGTATATACAGTATACATTCATATGCACACACACACATGCGTATATTTTTATGGAATATAGAGCTTGGAATGTGGAAAGGTCTCACTAGGGTTTGAACACTGCCTAGTCTAGCAGGAAACATTCAGTGGTTAGCAATCTGTTAAGTGTTCCGCCAAATGCTGGCGTAGTTGTTATATAATAGTTGCTTTTACTCTCCAGGCCAATAAATAGCTGAAAATCATGCCAGTCCATGCTTAAAACACATCAGTATTTCTGAAATAGGAAGTACAGTGAATACTTTAGTGAAAGAGAGGATGAAGCACTTTCACGAGCTAAGGTTTCAGAAGCTCTTGAGGTGGGGTGGGGGGAGACAGAAATAAGAGCAGAAAGACCTCAAAGACGGTTATCAGCTACAAAAGCTAGCACACTTCCCCAGCCCAGGAGTCTCTCCTGAAGACGTAACGCGTGCACTGAGACTAAGACCCTGTCTTGATCCTGAGGATTAGGTGATCTTCCACAATATTTCAGAAAAAGACAGAAAGAAAACTCATTGAAAAAAGCAGATCAAGCTTTTCTTTCCTTGCTTTCCTTTTGCTGCCTTTCACCTAGGACTTTATAAACAGTGAAAGCATAGTATTTACCTTCCATTCTGTAAACCTCTATTTGCTTTTGCCTGAAGCTCATTTCTTTTAACAGCGAGTTCAGGGTAAACTAGTAAACTCCTACATCATATAATTTCTTTGGGAGTGATGATTCTTAAAGTAAAGATTCAGGAAGACCCTTGTAATCTCTAGCACCTAATTTCTCAAGGGAACGCAGATGTTAGCATGCACCTCCACTAAACTGCGTAGGTCTAGAAGCTAGTGATGCCCGAGTCACTCTTCCAGGGCCTGTAATCAGTGTTCATGGGCTAGCTGCATGGCAGCAGAAACACAGCGGGGAGTGTTTGAGACATGCTCCCTCCTTCTTTCCTGTAATTGTTTTCCCCTTCTCTATGCACACAGGTGTACACATGCAAGTAAAATAAAACCAGCACACAGCTCATTAAATAATGAAAACAGTCTGTGCAGTCTTCCCAGGCATTGTGCATGGATATTTTGCAGCAGTGCCTTTATTTGCAAGTGGCGGCTTTTCTTTTGAGAAAGGTGAAAGGTAGAAGTGTTTCTACTATACAGCTGAACGACTGAATCAGGGATCAGGCAGGGTCAGCCAGGTCACAGTCTTAACACCAATAATAACGAACCGAAAAACTTATGATTATTATTCAGATATGAAGAAGAAACCACAGTAGTTCTGATCCTGTACAGTTCAAAATCACAGGTCAGATGTCAAAAAGCCATGAGACTGCCTTAAAATCATAAGATTATACCTTGTTTTTTAAAATATTATTGTGGAGGCCTGTTTTCAAATTTTCAAGATTGTCACGTACAGCAAATATATGAATTTCCAGGATACTTTCTGTTCTTATCACCTCTCTTACCCAACAGCATCTCCCAGCATCTATCAGGATGCTCAAAAGCTTTTTCTTCTGAATACTTGCCTTAATTAATTGACTTCTATCCAGATACTGACTCAAGATCCTTCTTACTAGGTTGGTTCATGTGCCCTCCTCCATCAGGCACCATTCCCACTACTTCCCTAAAGTGAACTCCCAGCTTCCCTTCCAAAGCACTGCCTGTCCTGCCCCAGGAGAAGAAAGACGCTCATGTTGCTGAGTCCCTGCTGGTGCCGGCAAGCTCCCCTTCTGCTATATCCAGAAAAGCCAGTATTCATGAACTCTTTTAAAACCATCTCAGAATGCAATCCTAACTATGGACTGTGACTAGTACATACAAAATAAACTCAGAATATAGAAGTCTTCACAAAAATTTTCACATACCTGCACACCCCTTTTATTTCTGCATTTCAATTTATATTTGAAAATGCTCACCCTATACAATGCATTGACTTACAAGAATTACCAAAATGAACACATGGGAAAAACTGCTTTCTACAAGCTCATAGCAAAAAAAAAAAAAAAAAAAAAGAGAAAAAAAAAGGAAAAGAAAAAAAAGGTCTACGCACATTTCAGTGATGGTTTCTGGAAGATTTGTTGGGATTTCAGTAAGGCCTTTCCCACGACAATCCACAATGTTGTTACTACAGGTGCATGCAGTAGGGCAATGCAAGACACTGCAGGAGGGAGCCATGAAAGACTGATGACCTGAAAAAGAAAAGAATTTCTCCTAAAATTGCACAATTCTGTCAAAGAGTAGTCCAGTTCATTTCAATAGAGAAAGATCACATTTTGTATTTCCCTTGGAAATTGGAAGGCAGAACTTAAAAACATTTTAGCCGACCAGCTCCTTTGAATTGCATTAATTAAAATACCCAAATAATAGCAACACGTTGACATAATAATGAGAGATGAAAGAAAAATGCTCATCTACCTAGTAGCCCTTTCATCATTTCTCAGCTTCTTTAACAACTCACATTCAAAATCATCTTGTTAATGAAGAGTATTTGGGGAAAATTAAATGTGCTCAAAGTGCACACCATTTTTCAGGTACATTTTCTTTATTTTGTGGTTTTAAAAAACTATTACTGGTTTATTTAGTTTTCAGAATTCTATGTAGTATTAAAAATGATTGTCAACAGAAATGAATGAACTTTTCCACAAACACAGAAACTCTGTTCTTGATAGTGATGTTCTATACCACAAATACTTAATCTGAGTATTGTTCTTCAGCGTATCTATCACATACAGGCAATTTTGAAATTATGACCTTTCTACCCAATCACACACAAATAAACAGAAGCTTTGACTTCACAGCTCATATTTTCACCTCTCCGTGTTAACTCAGCACATTCCTTCCTCCCACAATTTACTGGTTATATTAACTCAGGTGGCTAATTTACACAACATACACTTTTTTTTCCCCCCTCACGTTCTTGTGTTTTATGTTAAAACCAGCATTTATAATCACATTTAAATTTACTAATTTCACATTTAGAAATGTTTTAAGAGGTAAACATCCTATTACATATTCCTGGAAATGGATAGATTGCACTTTTTCTAATACATTCAGTAGTGCACTCATTATTGCACTGATTTTGATTGAGAAAGGCGTGAAGCCCTCTTTCTTTTTCATTAATTAAAAAAGCTAGAGACAATTTTGCAGTTGTCAGGAAATGACTTCTTGACTCTGAAATCATAGCTTGATTCTAAGATCTCTCTCACTATGCTTAATATCATTTTCTAACGTAGAAAGGGTACACTGATAATGTAAATAAGATCACTTCAAACTTGCTGTGGCTAGTTCTGTTCCTACTTACAACTTGAAGAAAGAGCCGA
Organism: Dromaius novaehollandiae; assembly: GCF_036370855.1. Lineage (NCBI taxonomy): Eukaryota > Metazoa > Chordata > Aves > Casuariiformes > Dromaiidae > Dromaius > Dromaius novaehollandiae. Next base: position 69,861,205 of record NC_088101.1, read on the forward strand.
TCAAGTTTTAAAATTATTCTATTGAAAAAGTTAGTCTTTTGGGATATTAGTTTATAACATAATAATTTGATTTCATATTTATGTATGTGTTACAATGGTATAAAGAGCTGCCAAACTAATAACCCATATTATTCTTTTTATTCCAACAATCAGAAAATATTTGGACTGTATTTATTAAATAAAAATAGAGTGTGGGGATAAAACATGGTTGTTCTCCCTCTTCAAAATCACAATTATAATCACCAAGTTATAAATCTGTTATTGACAACTGGACTCGACAACTATACCACTTACAAAAAAGGTATATGAAGTGATCTTCCTAAAAACCCTTTTAGGTGCATGTAAAGGCGGAATTAATGGTAAAAATTGATGTTATTGCTAACATGGCAGTGCCTTAAACTTTGATGTTAAAGGCTGTTTAATAAGGACAGAACATTGTGCTCTGCGTAAAACTGTTTTGAATGAATAGATCTCTGCATTGGTGCAAAACTTGGCATATTCAAGAGTGTATTTGTGGTTATGTAGAAATCAACAAGTAGAAACAACTCTGCTGAATCACTGAAAGGACAGATAGCCATATTCTAGCTATTTTGGAATGTTTTTCAGGAAACTTGAAACAGTAGTCTGTGTACAGAAAATTTTCAATGTGAGACTAAAAATATTTGAATAAGAAAGATAAACTTGCCTTCTTCCTCATCTAGAAGGTATGAATAAAGGAAAAAAAATGAATAGAGAAAATGTGATTAGTAATGAACTGTTAGTCATTTCATTACTTCATACCAGAAAATAACCTGATGCACTAAAGCATACCAGTAACATTCGGAAAGTTATCTGGGGATCCAGAATATTATTTAAACTGCAGAAAAACAAAAGAAAACAACAGAAAAAAACACCAACAGCCTGCAAAGTTAAAAAAGCAGACCTTTTTATTACAAAAGGCCTTGTGGTCTCAGTCAGTGAGCCTTTTATTTCATTTTCCATATCCCTCCCCCATAATGGTATTCATAGAAGGATACATGTTCTGTGTGAATGAATCATTTACACAAAATTTCTAAGAACAGAAGCACCCCCACACAAGAGACAAATGCTGATAAAAAAGGGATTAGTTTCTTTTTTAGCAAAAGTTAGCACCTCAATTATACAGAAGCTAGAAGCCCAGTGAGATTGCGCAGCACCGGGCACTAGCAATCTGTGCTGGACTGCTGCTACGTGTTTTGGCCCAGGACTCAGCGAGACAGCTTGTTTCCCTTACCACTGCAGACAAATTCCCGCTTCTGGACCTCCGCTACGTTGTGCCCGCGGAGGTGGGACGGGCCCATGCACTGGGTGTAGAGGCCCACGCGAGGCCGCTGCCGCAGCCAGTCCGAGAGCCAGGCCAGGTGGCAATCACAGTACAGGTTGTTGGAGTGAAGACGGCTGAACGGGAAGAAACATGCCAATGCACTTAAATTAGGAAGAACAAACACAAAATCGATCAAATCCATGCCCTTGAGCAACAAACTATGGAGATTTACTAATAAAAAGTTGTTAATGAGGAATCAATTTTTCACATCTTTCATTGAAAGTTTGAGAGTTAAAGGCTAACATATAAAGTTGTAGCAGCAGTAAGACGTTCTATTTGTGGTCTGATTCATTAAGGAAATAAAGGCTAACTAATAAAATAACTTATCTATAGCTTCTTTTCTCTTGCCTAAAAGAAAGAAGTAAATATACGAGAGCTTAAAAGCTGCTGTGGAATTCTTTAGTCCAGATCTGTGCAAGCAGTGAATAAGACAAAAATGTCAAAAGTAAATTCCCCTACAGTGATAATATACTGTCAGAAAAAAAAGTTAATAAAAGATTTGGTTTCCAATTAGACATATCTGTAAGTCTGGCCATTATTAATCTCTATAGAAACAGCCTGCAAAATCCTTTTAACAGGTCATATTCATTTTCTGCTGAACAAGACAGTGTAATAACTCAATATAAAACACCTTCTTTCACATCCCTTTGCTGATTTCCTCTCTTTTTGTTTAATCATAGAAAGGGAGATTAGCTGCTTTTGGCTCCTAAGGACCTACGTTCAAGCAATGCTTGGAATTAAAAGACCAAATGGCAGCAAGCAGTGGAATTAAGCAAGACGTCTCTCTATTGGCAGTGACCAACACAAAACCATGGCTCCTTGCCAAGTGGCAAAATGCACTTTGCCATTGACAAAATATGAGACAAATGTATTCACTAAATTAGGTAAATTACTTTTCTCTGGCTCTTACATTTTCTCAAGCTATAGAAAAGGACATCCACAGCTATAAATAAAATCCTTAGTCAGAATCATCTGTAACACAGTAATGTCATTTTGATCCTTTTTAGCTAATATGCTCAGTTCTAAATAAATGACTGGAAAGTAAGCGCAAGAAAATCAGAATTTAGACAAGAAGTCTAATTAGTCCATAAAAAATCTGTAAAGCAACATGAAATGTGTAACAAACCGACATAAGCAAGACATTTTAACTATTTCATCCTCTTAAAAAAAATCACTAGAAATGAATGTTAAAGGCAATGTATTTTCCTCTACTGATTCTTGTCTGGGTGCTTTGCAAATATAGCTCACAAAACAGCACACTCATTCAGTACAATCTGTGTCCAGCTGTAGGCAAGAACACCATTGCAAATCAGAACTAATGCCATTGAAATCAATACAGTTATACAAGCATACTCTGACTGCAAATGGGAAGTTACAGCCTTGTACAGCCATATAGCCATGTTGCAGTCCATTTTCTTTTGTTTCTAAAATAATTTTCCAAAAAATAACCCACAAAAATATTAATGGTAACAAAACTAGGTGATTCACTATAATTTTTGTGCAAGATATAAACTGTATTTGAAGGTTTGAAAGAAAAACAGACAGATACTCATGTTTTCAGGTCTCAGACCTCAAAGAATGGAATGAAATTCTATTCTTAAAATATAAATGAGGCCACCAAAAGCCATTGGCTAACACAATTTAAAAAATATTGTATTTGTTCAAGCAAGAATAGCCACAATACTGTTATGAAATCAACAGCACTACTCATCTGTGTGAAACTTCTTCAGTTAAGAACGTTAGGTGAGTAACCCTAACTGCTTTCCAAATAGTTGTGTAATCCCAGGTGCATAAAAGAAAATGGACAGGCTTCTTCCAAAAGTTAATTCTTTAACAATAAGAGCTACTCTTGAATTCTCACAGAAACATCCCCTTTTTTTTGATTCCCACTCCACTGGAAATCTTATCTGAAATAGAATCTCAGCACCAAACCTGAAAATATTCTCGCTTTGTTAGTTAACACAATATACACTCATTCTGAGTTCCACATAAACATCCAAAAGAAAGAAAACAAAATAACCCCAAATTGTATCACTTGCATAGACACATTTTTTGCTGTTTGTTTTAGTAGCCTGAAGAGTACATCTGTGAAAGTCATAACCTCTAAAAATGGAGACCTTATTGTAAATGCTGACACAACCTTAATTATAATAGCACTACCGGATGATGCTATAATTTTATGTTACAAAGAATGTTAGAGAGCCAGTTTAGTTTAATTAGGTCTGCTAGTGGTACAGTAATAAAAGCATAAAGATTTCCCATTTATCACATCTGACAGCCAATCAAAGATTCCTCCATGTTCCTAAATGAAATGTGACCCATTCAATAGCTCAAAGTAAAACAAATTTTTGACTTTCAGAAAACATCAATTTTTTTCTCTATGCAGCTTTAATATACAAAGGAGAAATCTTCCCCGCCCTATCTTTTTTGTCAGAGTGAATGTAGCTGTATGGAAAACCCGAGTTGGGAAAAGGCCATGAAAACATTTCTGTAGACCTCGTCATCCCACAACCTGAAAACCGGATGGATAAGGATGCAACTGCTTCTTCACCTCCTGAGCCCTGCATATTAGTTTTAGGGTCACAGCTTTTTTTGAAAGGTTTTATGTTCAGAATTATCTGCCATGCATACATATAGAGACTTCACAACCACATGACACCGACCTCAATATTTTAACTGAGCTTTTGCCTTCCCTGCCTACATACATATTTAGAGACCACTGACAAAACCAGGCAGAGAAAAAATGCTGTGATGAACACACTGAACTGATGACAGTGACAGCTAGTTTCAGTGGGACTACTTACAAAGTTCTGAGTTTGGGCATATGATTGAAACTTGCCACGGAGAGTCGAGTGATGTTGTTATTGTTGAGAGTGCTGTGAAATCAAGAAGAAGCATATTAACATGCTACAGTTATTTATGTCACGTTTACTATATTTTTTTTAAAAAAAACACAGCTAATGAACACAGTGGACTGCTTTTTAGGATGGATATCAGGAAAAAGCCCATGCTTTGGGATCTACTTTGGCTCCAAATTCAATCTCCGTTAAAGTGTTATGGTTTGACCGTTCCATTAATAATGCTGTGCAATTTGAGTCCCCAGTGACCTATGACTCACAAGGAACCACTGGTAGCAGTCACAGGGAGTTTCCAGAGATATGGAGAACATCTATGGTATTAAAGCTATGAATGTCATCCTGATGAACAGAATTGCTATAGATGATCCACAGCTGCATGAGCAATAGGAGTCCTTCTTCTATACAATGAAAGCAGGCAGGAATCTTAACACTTTAGCAAAGTATTGACTTAAATGTTAGACAATGTGTCTAGAACCTCATATAGGAAGTAAGAACAAATCTAAGTCAATACATTGTTGGCTAGCAAGGAACTACCATACACAGCAAATGATATTTGTAAAGATCGTGAAACTTTATGAACGATCCTACAGTTAATTATTATCTTTAGGCTGCATATAAAATGTAAACAAGCTTGACTTGAGAACAAGGAAACGGGTGATATAATTTACAGTTTTGACTTAGAGATTACTCATGAGAACAGGATAGAGAATGTTCTCCAGGGTTTAAACACAAAACACTAATAAATAATAATTCCTATTGAGCAAAGCTTTGTCTCTTTTGAAGAAGAAAGTGTTTTCCTTCATTTTTACAACAAAAAAGTGCAATTTGTGCTCAATAAATCTTTGAATCTTTATCTGTGAATTAATCTTTAAGTACTCTGTGATCCTGAAACACAAAAAGGTAAATTCACAGCACCTTGAATAGAATCAGGCTTTATACCTCCATATTAACCAAGTAGTTAATTATTGGCACAGTGTGCTGCATTTTACCTTTGTGTGCTTACTCCTTCCAAGTTCTAGATGTTTTCTTCATGGTGCATAAGCCATCTCATATGCTCTCAGGGCATATATAAAAAAGAGGAGAATAATCCAAAGGAAAAAAAAAAAGATGGGTGGAATCATGCCCTCTTTAAAAACATAATAAAAATGAAACAAAAAAATTGGCTGAGTGGATAAATCCACAAAAGGTGTCTTAGTGAATAAATGACAATCAGTAGATCTTTGTAGGATTCTCTTACAAAGTCCAAACGGAAAATGACGATGCCCATAGTTCTTCCTAAGAGGCTTTAAAATCATATCTTTTCAATGAAGGGAAGAGAAATCAGTACATATTTCCATAACTCTAGGCTATTTAAAGAAAGGATATCTACAAAAACTTAAATTTTCAGTTGCAGGTGTTTGATGTTTGACTTACTCTATGTATCTTCCCTCATTTTGCCTGTATTCCTATTGTGTATGCATAATTTATGAATTTGTTTTTGTGAGAGCATAGAAAACCATCAGAAGTAGAGGTAAGGGATATATAGCTGATTAAACCATAATTATTTCTATCGGAGGACCGAAACACTTGTTTGGAGTACAGATTTGTAATCAACAAAAGCAAGCAATTCTTTAACCTAAAACCGTTACATACTACTGCGAAGAGTGTGCTAACTGAAAGTCATTTTTTGAAATTTTCAGAAGCTTTTATTTTTTTAGTATGACAGCATATATTTTTCCATAGTCACTATTTCCCCAGTATAGTGGGTTTTCTCTTAAAAAAAGAGAAAGGGAAAAGGGAAAAAATTAGATTTCACAGAAAACTGCTACAGAATTCACAAGTAGGGAGGATTGTATCTGTAATTGCTTTTATCTTTCAAAATTGTCCAGATTTCAGGTTAATTTTTTGAGTCTTTAATACTAACAGCCTCTAAGATTCTGTAACGATTTCCCCAATACATGACCTGTTACTCTGGTAAATACTTCAAACTGTGACTGCAGGCTAAGTAACTTTGCCAGTGATTGGAAAGCTTTATAGTATGCTTATATTTTGAAGTAAGGTACACTTCCCATGCTTAGATAGATTAGTTTAAATGAAAAAATATGCAGTCCTATAAACTGCTCGGTGCATATAAATTATGGTTTGAGCTATTTATCTTTCACTTTAATATATATTTGAAAAGAAGCTGCTTTAGGTGAGTATTTTCCAATATTGTTCAAAATGTCTATCTCAAATTTTTTTAAAATGTATTTTCCTCTATATCATTGTTTATCACATAACATAATTCAAGACAATGAACATCCAGTTACATATTTGAATAATGCTAATAGCTATATTCACACACAAATTTCTAACTACCAACTTTTCAGCATACTATTATTTTTACAAAGCTTTTTTTTTTCCTTTTGTATTCACTGAAGACAATGTGAAATTTTTACCATGGACTTTGACTGGCAAGGATGAGCTTTTTAGAGCACTAAAAATCGCAGGCATTAAAAACTGAAAAAGGTATTTGATTTTTTTTGAAATACACATTTAATACTTGTGCCTGTAAAGGAAGCTTGTATTAAAAACATGATAACCAGATTAAGCCATCACTGGAAAAGTTATTTTGTCATATATGTGAGCTCCAGAGATAAAAATGTCACAGAACATCAGGTCTACTGACAGATAAACAACACTTCATAAACTTAACCATTAGACTTACTATTGAACCTCCAGTACATTTCTACATGGTTTTATATGAAAAATTAACAATTTGCTTGCTACTTCTCTGATTATAATGAAAAAAAAAGTCGAATTCAGCTGTCAGATCCATTCACTCATAAATAAGACCAACTACTGCTTAAGAATAAAAAACTGTTCTCCCTAATAGCTCACATATTCTTACGTTCTTGGACACACAGACATTATTATCAGAAAAGCTTTTTTTCTTCAGTAACTGAAAAAAAAAAAAAAGGGAAGAAAAGCTTCCTCCCACCTCTCAAGGTGTGATTTACCAAGTGTAAATCAAAGTAACATTGAATGCTTGCGGATACACACAGCCAAGTCTTTCGCTTCCCTTCCCGTAAGAAGCACAGAAAGAATGTGACATTTTGACTGACGAAGAAAATATTTCAGGAATGTGAGCTGTGTCTCCAGCTCTGAACTGAGGCACTTTGCTCATTACGGTAACTGTTTTCAGGCCAGGGGTCACTGATGATAATTTTGCTACCTTTAACCTCACTGACTGCAACTTTGAGACAGCGAGGAAAAAAAAGAATACAAAAGAATATTTCAATACAGACCTCTAACCAATGACAGAAATATGATATAATATATATATGCATATACATAACAATGAAAATATTAAGAATGCATTTAACATGGACAGGCTAAACATCTAAACCCACAATGGTAGTGTTAGCTAAACAAAGTGCCTCTTAAATGTCAAATACATTTAGTATATTGTTCCTTAAGACTGAAAGATTCAATTTATGTCTGACTATACTACAAAGGCAATACTGAAAATGTTCAGCACTTCAGCAATGTTACATAATTCACAAAAATACTCATTACTCCCACCCTCTTTTTTTAAAAGAAAATATATTCTTTTCTTACAGTTCCTACCATCTGCTTTTTTTTTTCTTTTAAATTGTCTGCAATGCTTTTCTTGCTGAGTAAAGGAATACCTATGTCTCTCCCCATATTTTTACCATTTCACAGCACATGGCAGTGGATTATTTTAAGACATCCTTTCACTAGACCATTCTGACACCAGGCTGCAGCTCGCAGATAAGCTTTTACATTAGTGCTCCCCAGATACCGAGCTCTTGCTAAAAGTAAGAGATACGAGGAATACTTACAGCACTTCCAGGTCGCGCAGAGCCCTAAATGCCCCATCTTCAATACAGCTGATCTGGTTGTAATCCAGTTGCCTGTTAAACAGATTAGGAAGGTATTTGTAAAAGAGCTGAGTGCTGCCAGCGCTGTGTGCAAAGAAAGCCTCCTGAAGGGTCTCTACGGCTAGGCCACGCTAACTGAAACGCTCTCGCAAAGACGCTCAGATGCTCAAGACCGTCACACACCATTCTGGCCTGGACGCTGCCACAGAAATCTCTTTTTGTTCTGAACTGTCTGCGCAAAACAGCAGGTCTGGGAAAGCTCCAGTAAATAATAACTGCACCTTATATTAAATGCCAAAGGAATGCAATTTCATTACATCAAGAAAAGCTATCCATTAAAAGCTCTCAGCGTCATCTTGCTGAAACAATTTCATTAAGGTAAAGGACGGTAAATCACTTAATGTCACATGCATCCCCTCAGTGACCTAACAGAATCCATTTATCAGAGCAGCCCAGCTGCATGTTAATGCCACTGTCCCTGGCAGGAGCGAGCGGGAGACCACTTTTAGGGGTCCGCGCGCGGGTGCGCAGCAAGGGGGGGGAGTAGCATCATTTCCTTCCAGAATATTTCCAGATGTAGAAATAACAGTGTCCAAGGTATCTGCATACATGGTTAGTTATGCCCGTTAATTCCATTCAAAATGAAACTAGCACTTCTGCTGCAACCCCCAGTACGTGATTTTCTGCATGGTTTTGTGTTCTCTGCAATTCTCTGCAGATAGGATGTTGCAACGGAGCACTTGAATTCTGGAAATAAAACTCTGCAATCCATCCCATACATTATTAATCTTAAAGTATTAAGTTATGAAAAATTTACATTCATTTCTCTGAAGAATATTATTACTTTTTCAATTCAAAACATGTACTAATATACAGTACATACTGCACAACTAAAAAAAAAATGCTCTGCTGAAATTAACAGCCACCTAAATACAAAATCCAAATTTCTCAGCTGATAACAGGCTTTTCCTATAAATACTGCCCCACACTTTGGATGTTTTGGGGCACAACTAATCTTGCAAAACAAAGCTAATACAGCCTCCCTTTAAACAACCAGGAGACCTTCTCCAAGCTGCTAACTTGTCAGTAACAGATAGTATGTACGACTAAATGTGTGTGAACAATACTAAGAAAACGAACAAAATACGAATGAACTCTGCCCTTTTTGTCTCCAATTATATATTAGCTATGAGGGCTAATGAGGCTTTTACTAAAGCATTTTGTGTGATTCTGGTGAATCTATGATAACCTTTTCCTTTATCAATAAATCATCACACCCACTGTTGAGTGTAATGTACCAACTTTTATAAAGTTTTCCTCGTTCCATCCACGTTTTTCATCTGAATTAATACTACACAGGAACACATTATGATAACTGTAACAGTGTCTGCGTTTCTGTGTACTAAAAGCTAAATGCAAACTGTAATTTCCTGAATATGATCTTTAATCATTTTGGTGCAATGTTACAGCACCAGTGCTGCAGTGTTGGAATATTTAAGCCGACTTTCTCAGGCTCCTTCCACTTTTACTAATTAATTTCACTTAACAATTAAGTTAATAGCCTTTTTATTTTAAAGAGGTAAAATATATACACAGTACAATTCTCTAACCTCCTGAACAATTTATCAAAGCTATTTAAATTAGTACAATGGCATGAAATGCTACCCTTGACACAATACAAAAGAGAAATTGTTCCCAGACAAATTGGAAAAATCTTTTAAGGCCATCAAATTTGCCTAATGCAGTCTGCAGGTTAATCTGCAAAAGGGTGAGCTGTATGTTTGCCCGTATCTTATTATCCTTAGCTGTCAATGTATAAATCAGTGCTGACACAGCTTCTTCTAAATCATCCGTATTATACACAAAGGAAAATCTTTTAACAGTAGAGAAAGCACTTGAGCAAATCTTGTCCTACATGAACTGAAAGGCAGATTTCTTCCACTAGACTGGCAGTGGTTATGGTGCACCGGAAAACTTCTGGACTTCTTCCTTCCATGAATCACCGCCACCACGATCTTAGTGAAGGGTGAGTTGTTTTCATTTAAATCTTATCTTAACAGACAGTTTTAAATACAGTTACCCTGTTTGCACTCAGCTAATTAGCTGGGTTGCGTTTGGGGGGAGGGAAGTGTGGGGGTGGGGGAAGAAAAATATATCCTAATTTTATAAATCATTCTCTCTGAAAGGTACTATCTTCTGTATATTTTAGATGATTTGCCATCCATTATGACCAGGATATAAAAAGATCAGAATCCTATCAAGGACAGTTGGCAAAAATATGTATTTTTTAAGCAATGAAAGGTATATAACTTTGAAAACAACATGCCTGGTTTGAATAGGGATTTATGGTATTTGTGTTATGGTAAAGATATCCACTACATATACAATTTAAACAAGCAGTTAGACAAAATTTCACAACCAATATGCTATCATCAAGGTATAATGTTCCTACAATGGATGTACTGAAGCAGCCTGATATTTTTGCATAAGACTGGCTCCTGACATCAGGTTGTGTGAGCGTTAAATCTTGGGGTGTAAATGAGAGTACCAGAGCAAAAATAATACTTACTTCTCCAATTTTCACTTATGTTTTATCACTTATTTTTAGCAGACTGACTTTCTAAAACACACACAAAAAATCTACACTACTACAGTAAAGCTTTTCTCACCACAAAGTTATTGAACAGTAATCTCAACTCCATCTTAAAAGGCTTTTTCCTTCCCTGAGAATTTCTTTCCGTCTTTTCAAATGATTAAAGAGCCCCAAGAAAGGAAGTTGATTAGACATGGACCTGCAACTCTGGCCCATCCTTATTCCTCCCCTCTCCCCAGCCTCTCCTCATGGTCCTCTTCCCTCATCTCCATGTTGTGTCTTCGCTAGGTGGGATCTCATCCTCGCTTTGGAAAGTCCCTGTGTGCACAAGATCTTTCCTTTCCACTCCTCCCGCCCTGCTGCGGCAGGTTACCCTGGGCTGCGTGGTTCCCGTAAAGATCATAAAACTCCCAATCGCAGCTGTCATACTCAAAACCCTTTCAGAGAATTAAGTTTCTGTATCCATATCTGCCGTATTACCTGGGTATTTCATATACTTTCGAACTACTGCTGCTTAAAATGTTAATGGAGAGCAAAGGGCTTTCAACTAATAAGAAAATGTCTGTTTTAAAATGTTGCTTATTTATTAGTTTTGCTGATACATCTTACACTAAAGAAACATGTTGACTTATTTTCTTCCTTTCTAGCATATGCTGTGCACCAGTTGACAATAAAAAAAACAACCCCTAAAACCTTGTTACCCCAAAAGAAAAGTATTTAATGTCTTAACAGGAGACGTTGCATACATTTGAAAGCTACTATCCTCATACATGTACCTGACTGACAGAGAAAACCTTTACCCATTCACTGTCTTCAAAGTTACAACAATTTCAGTGAATCTGTCTACTTTACTCTCTTGTCCTTCGGGGCTTGAGTACATTTTGTTGTGTAATATAAGAGAGGCACTATGAAGGTTTAACGTCTTCTCTTTTGTTCAGAAATGATTGCATTCTGCTAGTGTATCAACTTAATGATAAACACTGATTAAGAAGTCATCAGGAAAAGTCAAAAGCCTTTCTAGATCCCCACTGTGGTTTCCTAACCAATAAAACATTTGGAAAAACCTTCTGGTTTCAGCACATTGTATTTTGTATTTCATATCATTAATCTTTTCCTTAGGAGAAGAACAGACTACACAGTACTTATCTCTGCAACAGCACTTTTGGAAACAACCATTTTTTTTTAAACCTCTCCCAGTATATTTTATAACAGAACTGAATTATGCTTTCCTATTTCTTAACTCCCCTCTGAATTTTAATTTCAAGAGGAATCACTAATTTCAGAGGCATTAGCTGAGAAAGATGTAACAAAATCACGTAAGAATTTGTTCTAAGTTTTTATCAAACTTGTTTGAGTATGCTTATTTCCTGTGTCTATTACCACTTATTACTATCATGCTTTCATTTGAAAGTCAAGTGCTTTTTCCTATTTGCACTATTTATTTTGCTAATGTGGTTCATTGTGTCCTTTTCTAAATGTTTCCTGTAAAACACTTCCAATGAATACATAATTAATTTTTCTAATATACATAATGCTTACACCTATGATTGACACATTTACACATAATACATGTAAATAATCTTTTTCTTTTACCCCAAACCTAAAAAGCAAGAACTAAAAATACTTCTAAGTAAGACTTAGACATATACAGTATAGTTCAATAGCTCCATCCTCTCCAAATTATCTAACAATCCATTTAGCTAAACTCATAACTACTAAAATGAAAAAAACCAAAAAAATGTCAAACAGGAGAATGCCATGAAAAGGAGGCATAAACACAGAAAGAATAATCTGTAAATTATGCAATGCAAAGATACCGTGACATTGGTATGACTTCACAGAAATAATGTAGTTTAGCCAATTGGATGAGAAACAGCATCAAGACAACCATAAATGTGGGGAGCAAATATGTTTATTCCTATTGTAGTATGGAAATTGTATTACATATGAATCCCATTAAAGTTCTGTTAGTGGTTTATTTAAATATTAATTTTAAAATCATAATAATTTCACAGATTAATCCCACTGTCCCCCAGCTGGTGGGGAAAAAACGGAGCAGAGTGGACGGAAAGGTGCCATACAATACAGCAGTACAAAGTGAGGCGAGACTGGAACAAGCAAAGCATGGTGCAGTACACTTGCAGGAGATACCATAAAAATGTTCCCTAATATTTTTGGTACCATTTGATATAGTGTATATTAAGAATCACAAGTGTATATTAAGAATCACAATTCTACCATGATGTTGGTTTTTTTCTGTTCCACCCTCTGCTAAATATTGATTAGACAGCAGAAGATAAAGTTTGAATCTGACCTTAGGAAATTTTGTATACTTTATATGGAAATGTTATAATACAATTCCATCAAAACCATCAGAGCAGGGATCAAAATCTACTTCTCAAATATTATGACAAGTACCTTAATTATTATGCTTACAGTGGTGTTTCACATTTGCTTGCTTCTTAGGTTTTTTTTTTCCTCCTAGTAACCAGATTCAAGAAGCAACTGATCTGGACTTACAACTCTGGCAACTAAAGTATTTTCTTACCTTATCAAACACAAGATTAAAATTCCCAAGGTTGGGGAGAGTTTAAACCAGTAACTTGCACATCCAGTGTGAGTACTGTATCATCAAGGTGTGTTATGAAAATCATCATTAATATGATGATTAAAAATCTGTCTTTAATTTACAATTTACATGGTAATTTATATCTTTAAAAAAAAAGAAAAGAAAAGAAATAGCCCCAAACAGTGGGTGCCATTGCATTCTCTGAAGAACCTAACTTCTTTGTGCATCTTTTTCTCCCAGATCAAGAACCAAATTGGGAGTCATTTTCTGAATTTCAGTTTTAGGATTTAAACCCTAAATTCTGCCAAGTCTCACTTCAGCAGTAACATTAAAAGTAGATTATTCTTCAAGTCATTTCCCCTGCAAGGGAAAGTCAAGATTTTTTTTCCCCCCTATATCTGAATTGCCAAAATACTGGATAGTGGGCTTCTAGTTTGAGAAAACAGTACAGACTAAACTTCCACTCAATTTTTGGTACCCTTTTTAAAGAATTTGATTCATTAGTAACAATCATGCTAGGCTGTACTGGCAAAAGTGCAACCAGGAAGCTGAGGGAAATGATTCTCCCTGTCTTAGCTGGCAGTTGTGGGATGACATCTGGAGTCGGGCATCCAGTCTCAGCCCTCCCAGGACGAGCAGGACACTGATGTGCTGGGGCGAGCCCAGCAGAGGCCATCAAGATGCTGGGGGACGGGAGCCGGTGACAAGTGGGGCCAGGCTGGGAGAACTGGATCTGTTCAGCCTTGAGCAGAGAGGGTCCTAGCGCTGCCTACGACTACCTAACGGGAGGATACAGGCAGAGCCAGGCTCTCCTCAGGGACAGGACAAGTCACAGCAGACACAAGTTGTGAAACGGGAAATTCCAGCTGGAACTGAAATTCGAATCCATATTTTCTTTTTTTTTCAATGAGGTTGGTCAAAGACTGGAGCAGGTTGCCCAGGTTGTTATTGCTCATAATGTCCTGCCAATTTCTTTTCTTTTTTTAATCTTCTACAGAATATATCCATAGAAACTGAACAGCTTCTTCTCAGAAACATCAAGAGGAGTCTAGAACTAAGATATTAGCACAAAATCATAATCCTAGTGGTACCATCAACCTTAAAGGAAGCAATTTCTAATTCCTTTTGTTCGGTGATGACTGGAAGAACATCCTTTGATTACCGCAAAATCTTTCCAAAATGTTCCAAATCATGATTCAGTTGGTCATATATTTAAATGGAATGACAGAACAGTGAGTCTGCATTCAGCAAAATAAGCAAAATGTGTAATCAGTCCAGCTTTTACAAATCTGTTAACTGCCTTTGAAACAGGATACCAGTGCTATTATGATGGTTATCGTTTCTTGGATTTAGGAACAGGTCTCTGTAATCCACATTGCAATTAATGTAATTGATGGTGTCAGACAAAGCAAATTTCAATTAGGCAAGTGTTCTACTACAGGTTTACTTTACTCTTCGTGCCTTCTTCCAGAAGTCTGGTTAACATCTTTAACATTAGGGTCAACTACTAGGCAATTACAGAAGAAATGAAGAAATAAGAACAAATACTAAATTCTGTTGATGACAACTTTCAGTGAATATATACAAATATTTGGTTCCTCTTGCCTAAGCTTCTGGATAGATACAAATGCCATTCAGGTTGTGAATACAGGATCCAGTTACATAAATGCTGTGCTACAATCCCATCTGACTCACTGCTAGTACTCACTTGTCATTCTGATACTTAGAAATCTACAGCTCACAATATATGGGATGTTCTTCCTAGATGACCAGGAATGTAGGCAGCATTTACTAGGTAGAAAAATGTTATTTCTTATTACTTTCAACTGTAGTGGGATCATAAAGATTTCAACATATTTTTTTTTCCTAGGATCACCAATAAAGGAGATATCTATTGTATTCATGCCATTACAATAAACTGTATGCCACAGATAGGATTTGGACTTCAGGGCAATGATATGACCTTCATGCTAGTTTTGTTTGAATAATCTCACAAAAGAGAAAGACTTTAAAGGGCAGACCTCCTGTTTTATACAAATTTTAAGCATATTTCAGGGGCCTTGCCTTGAAAATATACACTAAGATATAAACATTATCTTAACTAAAGCATAGCTTCAGTCACCAAGTTGAGGCTAACTTGCAACACATAAGTATACTAATTTCATTCTAAAATAATGCCTGGCCATCAGAAAATTCTTCATGTTGCTTTTGTTTTTACTAGAGAAGTCTCTTTCTGAAGCTATATCAATTTTCAGATAAAAAAGATCAAGTAAAAAAATAGATGCTTCTGCTTGTAGTCAGACCTCTTTTAGACCGTGACTAATTATGGGACCAGTTCTGACAAGAAATTCATAAAACGTCAATTAAACAAAGTAACAAAGCTACTTTGAGAAGTGCTTGCATGTTTTTGAACAGAATAGATTTGAACATAATGGTTTGTCCACTGTGATACAACAGGGTTTTACTGCAGGGAAAAAAAGTGTCACAAACATGCTTAAACAAACCAAAAAACACATTTCCAAGTATTGCAGCAAGTAGGAGGCAATACTCTTTGGTATTCTTTGAATATTGGTGTTCTTTGGTAAGTCTTTGAAAAATGCCCTCCTAACCAATTCGTGAGCAGTGCTACTGAAAGTGTAATCAAATGCCATCCATCATAGGAACAAAGAAATATCCTATCTAGTTTCCTGCTATTACAGATACAAAACCATGCAGTTCTTTTCATAAGCTTGTAAAACCCCATTTTAAAACTAGTTCCTCTAGAAAGTTCATCTTTCTTAAACACTGGCAGCCTCAAATAATAAAAAGTAATTTGATAGAAATTAAATGAGAACCTCAAATAATGAACTAATACTTCCTTATTTTTATTTATGTATCTTAAGAAAGCAATTATGCTTTTTATCACAGCTGCATCACAGTGGCACCTTCACAGTGTTTCAGGAGCCCACTAGCATATGCCTACCCTCTCTGTTGTTCGTAACTGATGAGTCTCCAGCTTTAGACTCATTACAGTTTTCAAGCGCATGACCTTACATTTCCTGCTATACAAGCTCCTCTCAGGCTTCAGGTCATTCAGCTCTTTCACTAGAATAAACTGATCCACTCTGAACAGAAAGTCTGAAAGTCACGACTGACATTTTTCCACATTTTGAAGCCACAAGAATTCAAAATTTGCCCATGAACTTCAAGGTCATCATCGCTAGGGAACTTGTAGAAAAGATCTTTTTTACCACATAATAAAACTGTGCAAGAAAAGTAATCACACAGGTAGAAAAATATATTCTAGCAAAACTTGATCTTTCTTTCTCTCTTTTATGTGAACAAACAAAAAACGAGCTCTTAGATCTGAGGCAGAATGAATTTTTCCACAAGAAACAATGAAATGTTGAAAGTAGTCTGAAATTCAAATATTGAACACAAGTTACTATAAGCAAATAGTTACAATGTCTTGTCGCATTCAATTGCATGTCAGGGTTTTGGATTTCATATAGGGCAAGTTTAGGATGCTCAGGATATGCTGAAGTATTTTGCCAGAACAAATGATAAGCATTTGCTTTTATGCAGAGATTCTTTAAGCAGCCATAGAAGTGCTTAGGAAAAAACACCTGATACAACAAAAGAATACTGTATTGACAAAGCATTACCATCAGAACATGTATCAAAAAAAAAGAAAGTACTTACAGATTTTTTATGTCTACTGCTCCTCGGAAAGCCTTCCTTGGTATTGCTTGAATCTGATTTTCACTAAGATCACTAAGAAAAGGAAGATTAATTAACGATTAAAATTTGACATATACATTTCTTTCCATGTATAACAAAAAAGTACATGTAAAAATAATTTCAGCCATTACAGCTCAGTCAGTGCTTCTGATAAAGCATATTTTATAACCTTAACTGCTTTTTAATCAAAGAAAAAGAAGAAACAATAATATTCAAATTAGTTGATCTGTGTTGCACTAAGTAGTTCCTTTACAAAATTACAATATATGGCAAACAAAAAGTAGCAGCATTACATAATTTAACAGT
Source organism: Dromaius novaehollandiae (assembly GCF_036370855.1). Taxonomy (NCBI): domain Eukaryota; kingdom Metazoa; phylum Chordata; class Aves; order Casuariiformes; family Dromaiidae; genus Dromaius; species Dromaius novaehollandiae. The sequence continues at coordinate 69,878,456 of NC_088101.1, forward strand.
GAAGTTCAGATTGATTTAATTTTGAATTAATTGGTTTTAATTTTTAACCAATTCCAAAACCATGACATCAAATTTTTGATTCAAAGTATGTTCAGCTTTATGCAAGGAAGACTGAAAAAAAAGAAGAAAAAAAAGAGTAGCATTCTGTTGAGAAATAACAAATATCACGCTGTACCATGTCTGAGATCAATACATTCCTGAATTTTGTTTCAGATATATTTTAAAAGACGGTATTAAAGAACATCTTGCAGCAGGTATCTACTGCTCCCCCCCCCCACCCCCCAAAATCCTTGCATGACTAGCTTGACGTGGATATCTGAAACTTATGCCTTTTCCTAAAGAGAAATGTTATTACCATAAACTTATTAATGAATCATTTATATTAATCAATATAAATATCCAATCCCTTTTCTGAAATTTGAAGATATTTTTGGCCTTAGCAATTCCATATGGCAATAAAATCTAAAAAAATTTTAAAAAGTGAAATAAAAAAGAGACATAAGAGACACAGAAAGAAAAGCAAAAACAAAAACACACACACAAAGTACAATCCAGTCTTCTTAATGTATGCTATGTCCCATTAACAAGTAATTCAGTGCAATAGGACAAGATCAATAGGTTAAGGTAGTTGGTGATATACACATACATATACATACATACATATATGTATATGTGTGTGTGTGTGCTTGTATATATATATACGTATATATACACCTACACTGTAGGTAGTTTGAAGGTTTCACTTCAGGTTGTAGTTTGCTCTCCTGGACCAAACACACCCCACGATGCACATGGTTCAAAGACGCCTGAAGGCCTTCAAATGGACCTTTCTACCATGTACTCTTAAAGCTTACAAAATCAGATCTCCTTTTGGAGGCCTTCAGAGATGCATCTCTCTACAAGGGATTACACTAGGAGGCCTCCTTGAGCATCTGAATAAACATTAGAAACAAGTTAGATGCATACCAGGCTTTGTCTACACTAGGACTTTAATTCAGTTCACAGAGCAGTTCTGTTGTGGCTAATTAGATTTCGTTTTGGTAAAACCAAGCCAGGAGCTCTGTTACAAAAGCACACTGAACACACTCCAACCCTTAATGGGAGAAGTAAATTTTCTCAATGTCTTGCTTTTTAGAGACATTTTTTAGACGACCTTTCTAGAGAAAACTTGGAGAAGAAACATCCCCCAAAGAAGCCTACAAATACGATACCAAACAGATAACTGAGCATGCAGAGTGAACAAGCAAGAATAACATCATTGATTATATATAAGCAGTCATGCTTTTGACATATTCTTTCCCTAAGATGTAAGCTAGCATGAGCTCATATTTCCAGTTATTAGAAATCAGGCCTATAGATCTCTTACATATTCGTGAACTTAAATAAATGGTTTGAAAAGTTTATAAAAGCCACACTGCCTAATCATTGCCAAATTTACATTGATATAATCTGTTTGCGAAAATAATTCTACATACCTTGACAGCAATTTTGTTTTATCCAATTCATTGGCGGTTTGGGGAATTCTATTTACTAAATCTTTCATGTTTTGTGCATCTAACTGCACTGCAATTCCTTGTAAAGTATATTTAAAACAAGACCCACTTTAAAAATATTAACAGTATGTGAAAAAAAGGAATCTATGAGCTGTGATTTAATTTTCAAGCCACCTAAGTAATCTTGAAATGGGATATGACTGAACTGCTCTGACAATAAATTCAGTGGCAATGAATGAAATAGCAACCTTCAGCATTTGTTACGGTAACATGATTTAACAGACTACTTCCTTAAAAGAATCCATTATAAACAAACATAAACAGTGAATGTCTATATTTACACTTCTCTTTAACTGACAAATACATTTTATCTATATAAAAATTCTGTGCAAAGCGGTAAGTTAGCAGTGGTGTTTTCTATCATGATAAACAATTAGTTTCTAATATAGATATATGTATATAACTATGTAAACCATTGCCACGTTCATAAATATATACTACATGAGGTAATGGTGCATTATACCTTTTATGACAGTAAGAAGAGTATCACCATTTACTATTTCATATAATTTAAAAAAAGTGGAAGATGAACAAACTTAAGGCAATGAGTAAATTTTAAAAAAATCTAATGAAAAATATCGAAGGCCAAAATCTTTTTTTCTTCGACTAACTGCAAATCTCAGCACACATGCAAGAATTTAAAACTAGGGGTTACTGAGCGAAGTGTTTCACTAAGTAATACATTGAGACTGTATGTGTGTGTACGTATGCATGAGAGAGAAAAATGATTAAAAGCATGGTAGATTAACTGCTGGGGCATCATTGTCAGCATCTTTTTCATGTACCGCACATTCATGTAAACTCAAATATGGTGTGCCCTGCTAATTTCACTACATTTGCAATGTAAACTACTTGATTACAAAGGCTCCCAAATTTGCTGAGCAAGGCACTTTTAAGACCAGCCCTCTATATGCAGAGAGATAACTAATGTTGGTAAAATAGTTTTCCCAAGAAAAAAATTTTGGCAATGCATCCGATGCTTTGTGAAACATTTCTGGAATTGTGTATGTAATAAGATGCAAGTTATTAGTTCATTTCTTTATTGCAAAATTCTAACTCTTGTTAAAAAAAAAACCCTATGTTTTTCAACATAAAATCTATTCCTACTTTTAGTATGAAAGTTTTTAGTAATTATCTATTCATTGATTTAAGTTCTCATCTGCTCGGTTTAATAAGGTTTCCTTATAAAAAGCTTGAGAGCCTTAAACAAACATCTGACTTTCTTCTTGAATAAATTATATCTTAGTTTCACACTCTGTAGACTTAGGACTGAGTAAGAAGTAGCTGTGTTTTTTGGTTTTTGTTTCTTTTTAAAGATTTTTTAGATTTTTAACCCATACCACTGCAATTCTTAGATTGCTCACAGAAGTGAAGGTCACCAGCAGCACAGGGTGTACTGTAGCTTTCTGGGGAAATGGGGCAAACATCTGTTTTGTAGATGAAACCAGACAATTCTGCAAGGGATTATGTTACGCGTGGACTTGACTTTGCAGCCTATGTTCTGTAGTAAAGAAAGACCAAAATAACCTTTTCAGCCTGCTGGTTATTATTCGCTATTCCTGCACTAATAGCTGTGTGAACTCCCTCTTCCATTTCAAAAAGAGGCAGCATTTGAATATGTCTGTACGGTATTTGAATACGTCTGTACACTAGGTGTAATTTATGATGGCCCTTGGGACCCCTAAAACGATAGGGAATTTAAGAAAATTTTAAGCCACAAAACAAATTAATATCCTATTTTAACATGAACAAACCTGAATTTCTAAAAGGAGAAGCATGAACCAGTCTTCAAAAAGCAGCACTCTGAGATAGCTTCAAACAAACTATTCTCCATAAACCTTGTAGCCCAACATTATAGACTTTACCTAAAAAGTATATCTATGGAACAGTAAAATTAATTTGAAAGTGATTTGTATGCAGCCAGAGTGAAAATAATCAAGGTTATCCCACAGACTTTTTGAGAGAGAGCACATGATGTAATAACCAGACATTTTGATAAATTCAGTTTACGTGTATTTGGGTTGTCCTCTGGGCCTTAGTCTTTCAACTAAACTATTCTCAAGTCTGTTAAGTTGTTTCAACAGAGGATATATTCCACATTACTAAGTGGGAAGTGGACTGTCTTAGACATTGACCCTTTAAGAAAATTCCTTAGTGCAACTTTGTGGGCTTAATGCATTTCATTCACAGGCTTGCACAGCGCCTTCAATCACACAGCCTTCACCGCACCTCGTCTTTCATACGTTAGGAAACAAGTGCTCAGGGCCAGAATAGTCATATATAACTTTAATATCTTTTAGTGTGAGATGACCTCAGTTATGAAGTAATTCAAATACATCTCAAACTCATTTCACTGAACCAGAAGCTGGCACAGTAATACTGGGGTTAAATATCAGATTTTTACACAAAGAGGCATCTGGGATGATCGTGACTAGTTAGGCTTAGGGTATTTGAAAGATGCTCTTTTCGGAGAAGAAACAGATGAGCACCGGTGTTGCTCTGGTTGTGACTGCGCTGTCCTGTTTATAGTGGTTTGTTTGGTTCAAATTTAAATACGGTTGAGCTGTGTTTGTGTCAAGCATTTTTCTGACTTGTAGTATTCTGTCTGCAAGACCATTTTCACAAAAGCAAAACAAGAAAAACAAATCCATATACCGAACCATATACTCAACCTTACTCTATATGAAAATATACATAGGAGGATACTCAAAGATGTCTGAATTGAACTTGATTTATTTCAAATTATGCCTGAAAGAAAATAGACTTCTCTATTTCATATATTGGTGAAATAGGAAAGAATCATTAGGGGAAAAAAAAAATCAAAGCTCTCACTCCAACCTCCCCCTCCATCAGGTTCATTCTATGTCTTCAGGTAATACCACTGAATCCTTCCTAAGAAATAGGACAAAACTGGTTCATTCCTATTTATCATATTTACTGTTTAGTAGACAGACAAAGTACATCAGAAAACATTTTTAAAACTAGAATCCTGCTAATATTTGAAATTTATACAGATATAATATGATCTATTCTAATAGAAAAACTGAAAATTTTATATAGGCTATTGTTTCATTATCAGAGGATAAAGTCCTCAGATAACCTGGTATTAATGAGCCTGACAGAGTGCTTCGGCGCTTAAAAAATGCAGACAGTACTGCAATGCAGCTATTCTATTACTCACCACGTATGGTTCCCAGTTGAATATCTCATTTAACCTTAAAAGGAGTACCATATTTTTAATTAAATTGAAGCACCACATATAATATCTATATCATACACAGTTAAGATTGTATTGGAGTTTTCTTGTGTGGCTAAAACCATTGTTCACTCTGAAACAATAAATCTTTTGAAGATGGCAAACCTGCTTGTAAATTTAATTACTCGTAATTTTATTTTCCTCCATGGTTTAACCTCCCTCAGCGTCTGATGAGTGATACCATAAATCTACACTGCCATTCCCTACTTTGTAAAATACTGAGTACTGGGAATGAGTAATGTGTCCTGATTTTTAAAGGAAAAGGGAGAAATACTAAGTCAAACAAAGTGCTGAGTACTTCTCAGTTTATTTATGACAGTGTATAAAAACAGATCAGAAGGTGGCTATTCCATTACCAGTGTCCTTAATTATTTTTAAAAAATATATGACAAAAGAGTAAACCTCTGGTAGTACTCCTCCTCTACTGGAAAACCACAGTTGCAAAATTAGCTACATATATTCTGCACGAAACCCCACGTGCCCACACAGGGCAGCAAACTCCACGACAGCTTATAAGACTAAATGGCATCAAAAGAAACAAACAGAATGAAATTTTTTAAAAGTTATTTGACTGAAATTCAAACATATGATTTGGATGTGGGGATTTTCACTTGGAACACAAAGATGGTGAAAAAATATACATACGTGTTTTGGCAGAGCAAGTAGCCTTTACACTTTATAAATAGATACAAAAATTAGATAAATTAAATGCTTTATTCATTTACAAATATCAAATGGTCTGCTCCTTTTCAGCTATTTTTGCTATGATTTACTTCTTCTTCAGTGCTATTCAGTGTTCCTACAATGTACCAGAGTATGCCTTAAAAATACAGAAATCTAGGTGGATGGGAGAAGACAGATGCTGCTTACTTATTATGTGATTCTTTGCAGTGAGAGCATGCGAAACCTGCTTAATCACAGGATGCTCTGGGACCTCATTAAAATGTTGACCTTTTAGGCCTTGCCTGGCCTGGGACATTTCTCCAGCAGCAGTCTCCTCCGTGGGACATGCCATGGAAGATACCTAACCTATTCTGGAGCAAGACCCAAGTTTGCAGGAGTTCTTGTCTTCGTATATCTTACGGAAAGGATGGAAAATTTTCTATTACTATTAACTTTTGGAAGAGCTCTTGGTAGAAAGAACCAGTCTTCCCCCCAAAAACCTTTACTCTGATGACATGGAGAAAACGCTGTCAGCAGCCTCGATTTGCAACAGTTGCTGTAGCAGCGGGCTATCCGATGGAAAGATGACAGACTGAAATGGCAAAGTATTTTTTTTTCCTAATTTGCTGGATCTCTGATAGGGGATTCACTCCTAAAACACCCAACAGTTTTCTACTTTCTAAATCTGAATAAAAATAGGTCTTTATACTCCATGTTGGATGCTTTCTGTGATCACCAAAACCTTTAATCAGATTGTTTTTATTGCTTATGACTCTTTCTTCATTGTCACACAACAAGGAAATTTATATTCCTAAGCTGCAAAGTTTCAATATGACTAGCAATTTAATCTAAAAGCTTTTCTGAATGCTAGAGAGGCACACCTTGGCTACCTCCAGTTTCATTGCAGTAGGATAAGGTACATAAGCAGGAAAATTATTTTCAGAACTATGTAGCAAAATCAGAATGACATACAAAATCTTTGACAACAGACATACTATTGAACTATTACATTACTGTGCAAATTCAGGGAGAGTATCCTGGAGAGACAGTTCCTCTAAAATTAATACCTCAGGTGAACTGAACCCATTTAAGCATATTTGGAATTCAAATTTCCTTCATGGTAGGAATATATCATATTGCAGTATAAGCTTAATAAACAAACAGGAATGTATTAATCTATAACACAGCCTTTTTCTTTTTACCTCGCATTAAGCAAATGTATTACCATATATAAACAAGCAAGTACCTTCCCTATCAGTCAAATGAGACTTGTCCAGTTAATTGGTACAATACTGACATGTTTGGCTTTTACAGTTATTGTATTACAAGTTGCAGTACGGCACAATTTATTTATGAGGATACTCCTGTACTGAAATGGATTCGCATGTCCTTATTTCAAGGCCTAGCTTTTGGCATGCCTACAAATCAATTAATACAAACAGAATAAAGAAATGCTTAACAAATACACGCCTAACAATTCAATCTAGTCTTCTCTAAAAAAACTTGCTGTTACGTTCTTCTTTGACTATGAAATAAACAATTTAGTCTCCAACTGAATGATTTTGTTTTTTATTCTCCAGTAAAATATCCAATAAAACTGTTCTTCTTAGTAACAAAGATAAAAAAGGAGTCGAGTTCACTTCTACCAGCACTGGCTGGTATTTCTCACAGCACATATTTATCTCATTGTCAAGATTAAAATACTGAACTTAAAATTCTAGCATTAGTTTTGTAAATCATTATCACTGGTTATATCATCATTCCAACATGTTTCTGATACGAGGAATAAAATTTCACATATGTCTGTATGAAGGTGTTAACAATTGTCTTTTGCAGATGGAGAAACCAAGGTAGTATGTACCAGTAACATGCTGAGGAGCACAAAGCAGGTGAGAAGAATTTACATACTAAAACTGCAAATTCTCTGTGTTGTATACTCACTTCTGCTTGCTTTGTTGACTCCCTAGAGACTCAGATGCTGTAAATAGTAGGAAAATAATTTATTCCCATGGTAAAGCAGGACAGCTCCCTCTGCCATGTTGTACTAGAACATCCCCAATCGAATTTCATCCCCAATCGAACTGCATTCCCAATTATATATTGCGCAACACAGAGCAGTCACGACTTCAGCGTGGACAGAAGGATTTGAGTCACGGCAATTCTCATTGTAAGGAATGAATCTTCCTCCTTGATAAGAATGTTCAGACTAAATTTCCCTTCTCACTTTCCTCTCTTAGTTTTTAAATATCACTTCTACTGGTATCCCTAAAGTTTTTTTCATTCCTAATACTTGGGGTTTTTTAAACATCTGTTATCAATTGATAAATCTATAATTAAACAGAAATGTGGCTCTCTGTAGCTGTTGGAATATTATTACTTGCATTATTTAAACAGCAGATATTTTTATTCCTTTATTTATTAAAACGCAGAGGCAAGCCATTTATGCATACAGCATAGAACAAAGGTACAATGAAAGCGAAAAACTAATGAACTACATCAAAAATTTAAATGATGACAATAAATACTAATCTGTTTTTGTTTCAGAAACAGCCTGACTCCTAATACCTATCCAGTAAAATACAATATTGACTTGTTTAAAGTTTTGAGTATTAGTGATTTATAATTTCTGCAGCACAAAAAGAGCACAGAGGGTAAGTACCAGGCTTTCTTACTTCTCAGGAGGATCACATTTTGGGTTTGGAATAACCCAAAACCTTCAATCTCAGTCTTGGCATGAAAGTTAACCTATGGGCAACAGAATCAATTCTACTCTGCAATGTCTCCAAAAGTGCACTTAAATCAATTTGTGCACTTTGTTATCGTTTGAAAATAATTGCCTAAGAAGATCCACCACTTATTCTTAATTGTGTTAGAGTGTCCTTAGTGTGAGAAATGCTAACTGTAAAATAAAACAGAAGTGTATTAGGACCACACATGTACTTCACTGGAGTCCTCAAAATTATTTTTTAAAAGACAAGTAGTCTTTATTAGTGTGTACTTCCACTAAATTAATATGTAATTCTTTTTGTTTAGGACTCCAAAAAAAAAAAAAAAAGAATTACATGTGGTAGCTTCTAAAGGGAAAAGGACCACCCAGAATTTCAAAGAGAGAGAACTGCAATACTACTTCAAATTTGGCTTCAGTGTAACCTTTTGCTAGCAAAAGATCCTTGAAAGAAAAACTGGAAACTCTTAAGGGGGGAAAAAAAATGAAAAAAAAACAAACCCCATGCTGATTCTTTATCCTCCACAGAGTCTCAAATTGGCCAAGCCGATGGAAGGTACTGAGTGACATTTATTGACTGCTACTTGTCATAGATTTCTAATGGAAGTACAATTCCCCTAATAGTCCCTGTGATAACAGCAAAGCTATGAAGTGTGAAGATATCGTTGACCTAAGAACTTTAAGTTTGAATAGTAGATGACTTTAAGCCATATGGATGTATATCTTGCATTTAATGTTTTAGAAATTATGATTAAGTCCAGCTAATAAGTCCTAAATCATCAGTATCTTTTGTTCATTCCCTTTTCCTCATTTTTTTTAAGCCAGGTTGGAATTAAAGGCAAAAGTAGAAACTTATGTCAACTCTTTCATGTTACCATTGCATACAAGGCCACAAAAGATGATTTCATTGTAAGGAAAGAGTGAAGATTCTGCCATTTTAACTCTACCAGCCTCTAATAGGTGATTTGGTGCTTAAGTTTTAATCTGCTATTGCACTTATAAAATACATTACAAATTATAGAGACAAAAAGGAGAAAGCAAGCTACTGCCAGGTAAATTCCACTTCTTCTGGTCAGCTCACTGTATGCATGCCCAGAAGACCCATTTGGCTCTCACATTATGAATATATGAGATAGCATATTTAACTTTCCAAAAGACCTCTCCAATGGTAGCTGAAAAATCTATTACTACTTTCTCTGTAACAAAAGTTCTTTTTAGCAGGAGTTCACAGCAGTCAACTTGTCTTCAATATTTAATATTGTTTCTCCTGCTTTGAAATTGAAACTGTAAGCACTTTTAGGAACTGATTGAAAGCTTGCCTTGTATGTTGTCTGATTTCACCATGTAGTCTACACCCACCCCTCCCCCTTTTTTTTCTTCTGAAATACTACTCGGTGAACTGTGGCAAATTCTCTCTGTTCAAAACTGAGCAGAATAGATCCCTGATCCAGCATCATTCATAGCTGCTATTCCAACGCAGGCAAGTAATAATGACAAAGCTGGACTCAAACATTTTTCATCAAGTATAGGCCCCAAATGGTAGTCGAATAATAAGGTCAATTCTACAAGTGTTTTTTAACAGTAAAACTAACCTTGAATAGTTTGTCAAGGGACAGCTGAAATTTGGACAGTAAACTAGAAAAGATCTTACAGATATTAACTTCGAGTGGCACTGTGCTCACTTCTTCCTTTGCCTGAGGAGAACTATGCAATTTTCAGCTCGTCTCTTGAGACAGGCTGATTGCCTAACAAGACAGATATATTGCATAGAGTCTTGCCTTTATACAATATATGTGTATTCACATAACATATATGAAACACACATACTCCAGGCTTTCATCATGTTGCCTGTCAGTGCCAACAAGTATGCTAAGAACAGCAAAAACACAAAAGCAAATTATAAAAGGATTTCCATGGATGATTAAAAAACCTGACAACAGCTAAGCTACTGTCATAATTACTGCTTATCAAGATGACCAATATTATCTCATTGTTTTCCTGTGCTTCATCCATCTGTTTATACCCATCTGTCATTTGCTATAATCTTTTTCACAAAAACACTAATTTTTTGTTTAAACTCTGTCCATACAGTGCCTAGCACAGTTGGGTCTCTGGCCCAGAACCTAGGACTTTAAGCCACTATATGAACAAACGAATAATGAAAAGGATGGCAGAAACATGTTAATGTGTCCACAATATCCTCAACTCTGTAGATAACATAATACAAAATAACAACGAGCTCCACTATTTAGGGTGAGAAAATGGGAGAGATTTTTGGATTGGGATTTTTTGCTCATTGTGTTTCTTGTGTGTTGTGCACATGCTGGTTAATACAAGTCAATTAAAAGTTCTTAAGAGAAAAGGAAAATGATATCGTTTGGGAAACTTAAGGACAACTACTGATATAAATATTCAAATATTTTGGAACTAAAATGTCCCATTGATCACTATAAAATGAATTTAATACTCTAGTCTAGCATCTCAGAAGTCTTAGGTCTCCCTATATTTTGGTTTTGTTTAAAGTCTCCATGTTTTTCTTTCTTCTTCAGCCTGCATTCTCTTCCTGTGGTTTTTCAAGTCATTTCCCTACAACTTCATTCAATTCGATCTCTTTCCTGTTTACACCATAAAGAGAACGGGAATTTGGAGAGATAGTTACCTGCTTTAAAAGGGATTGAGAATATAGCAAAGGTAGTATATTCAGTCTATAAAAATAAGAACAATATACTCTAGATGAATATAGGGGCCATTTCGGTAAGAACTAAAAATCCATGTAAAAAAGATACAAACATATATAGGCAATGAAAAAGAAATTGAAATGGAGTGCTGGTAATTCCAGAATGAACTGAACAACTGATTTCTTCATCAATATCAATCTAAAACGAACAATCCAGAACAAAAACCTGAATGATACTTCTCCCTAGTATAAGAATGTTCAAAATCCAATTCTGAGCGCTAAAGCACTGGCTGTACCTTATTGCTACACTAAGAGTATATAAATCATGTTTAAGTGCTCCAGGACATCACATCTATGAAATAAACCATGCAAAAAAAATTTTCAAACTATTTAAATAAAAACCGTATTTTTACTTCTGCCATATTTATCATTTTTTCCCTCAATATTACAAAAAGTTCAGCTGCTTGCATTAGTAATAAATTTCAGACTCTTTTTTTTTACACTTGAAATTCACAGAGCTCAGATTCTCTGTTCCAAGCCCGTACTTTTCCACTGACACCAAACAACGACTATTCTCAACTTGCATCTGAGAACAGACCTCCTCTTCTTCCTCTACATTTTTCCCTCTATCTGTAGAGGTTTTCAAGTCACTTTTACCCACTACTTCCACGCAAAATCCTTTCCCTTCAACCATTTTTCTGGATTCGCCTAAGTAGCTGACGGAGCTGCTGCTCAAGTAAAAAAACAGAAAAGCCTGCTGAGAAGCCATAGCAATTAGGAAAAAAGAAATTGGGGTGGGAGGGGAAAGGGGCTGTTCTTTTTTGTAGTGTGGGATTTATTTTTTAGTTTTTTGGGGTGGGGGGTCAGTTTGTTTTGCTTTTTTGGGCAAGAAGGCAGTTGGGTGGGATGGATATCATCTAAGAGATTGCAATCAAATGAGAGAGCAGCATACCTAGGATGAAGCAGGGAGGCACTGATATTTCCCTTTAGGGATCATTTACAAGCCATTTTATACTCTGGTGGTGAGTAAGTAGCGTACTTCAGGATAGACAGGGCTAGATAAGGATAAAAAGATTGAGGAGAGGGATGATAATTGGAAGAAAGACCTATTAAATGTTCATTGTTTATTAAATGGGCTTTTTAAAATGACCAACGAATAGGCATCTCAATTGCATGGGGCCTAATTCTGAAATATATCATAAACATTAAAATGAAGACTTAATTTTATTGCATTTTGTTTATAAGGTGCAAAACCTCAACTTTTAAAAAAATTGAGGTTTGAGCATTAAGCCTAAATATAAAAACACACGGCATTGCACACACGTCGCTAATTGCTATTAAACACAACGACAACACCTTTGTATTACATAACTAGGTTTTCTGCTAAAGCAGTCTGTGTAAAGCCATTTGTTCTTCTAAAGAATTCAGTAAGAGTTTTGTCAGCACAAAAATCCTAAGATATGCACCTTACAGCTGCAACTGCATGTATTTGTATTCACTCTTTTAGCTGAGTAACAACACTCCTTTGAGCACAGGACCAACTTAGAGCTCTGGGGTGATTAAATTTAAGCAATACTTACACAGATAGATGAGAGGGTGTGAGGATTTGCTTCTACAGAGGCTCTACTGCACTTGCTATCTATTGCCATACAGTTAATTCTGTCTCATGCTTATTCTTCCGCTGCAGTTTGTATTACAGTATACTGTTTTACAGACCCGCAGCTTCCAACATCTGTAGAAAAGGTCCCAGAAATTGATTTAGAAGCTGAAATACAAGCATATCCAATCCTACTTCTACCCAAGGCTATATATCTTTGTTGGAAGACTGACACATGGTCCCCATATGCACTGGTGATAATGCAAGCCTGCCAGGCACAGATGTAGTTATAGCTCCAGAGAGATGCAATCTAATGATGGATAGGAATAACCCAATCATACTAACATTTGTATTTGTAAACCTGACCTAGTGCTGTAGACAATATGTCTACATTTCACTGCCACATTTCTTCAAGGATATCAAGATGTTCCTAAGGTATGACAAGCATATGATGAAACTTAATGGCACATAAGATAGACAGACTGCTTTCTGAAGCTCAGCTTAATGGTTGGAAGTTTTAAAAATTAATTGGTCTTCTGGCAAACCCAAAGAAAATTAAATTAAATTAGCTACTGGAACTTTTTCATTAGAAGGTTCTGGCAAAATAAAGTTAATAGATGGAACGCTTTCTGCAATTAAAAGTGACAGGTGCATTGCTTTCTCTAAGCTTTTAAATCACAACTGTCAAAAGCCTACTAAAATGCATTTTTAAACCCCTTCCAATCTACTGAACTTTTATGAATTAAAATACTGTAAAATTACTGAAGATATATCATTTAAGAAAGTCACAGTTTTATGGCAGTAAAAAGCTAAAATTTCTATAGAGTTATACACCTAACATATTTAGGAAAATGTATTAAATGACAAAGTAACCTCGTATCCCATTCCTCATGCACTTGTCAGCATGATTTCCTGCTTTAATTCTTCACCAATGCACTAGAAATATGCAACTTGATTTCCCTAATTTAAAGACAGATGTTTACGATAAATTCAGGTCAGTCACAGCTTCTGAATTATCTATTCTAGATACTTAAGTTTTTTGGAAGAGAGATGACCACAGTAAGTAGTTTCTATGTTCACCTACTATTTACCAACATTACATCACCTCCTATCTACCAGTACTTACAGCTGCTTTGAAGGAACTTTTCAAGACAGGAAAGTGTCTGTCTTGAAAACAGGCAGGAAAGTTTAATGAGTTCAGCTTCTGCTGTGCCTCTTAAAGTGTGAAAAAAGTGGTTTCAATGAATACTCATTCCACTACTGTGAGCAAAACTAAACTTATTTCACCTCCCCCCCCCCTCAGCCATTTACCTCTCATCTCAGAATCAAAAAAACCCAGGGAGTATATTTGCATAAAAACAGTGCTACTATTTTTTTACCTTAAAAAAAAAATCTTATCTGTTTTGGATTTTTTTCTGTTTGCTTTAACTAATCTATGATTATGATAGAATAGGAATGAAGTATATTCAGGAGAACACTCCTCATCCCCATTAATTCTGAAAATAAACAAAACCATTACTCTTCAAAGCTCTCAGTTATCAGCCTCTACAAAGATTCAATGCAAGTCTAATACATATTCTCAAAAGACAGACTGTGAGAACATGAAGTCAGAGAGTGTGGGTTATGGTACAGCCAGTGCCCTCAGGGACGTTGGATGGGAAGAAGTATGAAAAGTTACACTAATTCAGTTAAACGTAGCTCTCAAACTGCGAACATACAAATAATCTCATCCAGTTCAGGAAAGCACTGAAGCATGTACAATTTAATGTATGTGCTTAAATCCCATTAATTTTAACAATTCACATATTTAGTGTCAAACATGTGATCAAGCTTTTTTTGGATCACCAAATACTTACTAAATGTAACACAACATACTGGAAAACAGTAGTCAAAACACTTTATTTTAATTATCTATCTTTCTTTAATGAAGGATACATGAACAAACACAAAACCAGCCTCAGATGAATACATGAACTGGAAAATTAGAAATATTTTCTTTCTCATAACTACTGCATAGTTTCATCTCACCCCATGATGAACTATCATATACCAGTTGTGACACTGCAAGTCATATCCAAGGCACCTGGACCATGTAGGTGTCCTAATCAAAATTCTCCATTATATTTGACAAAACTCGGCCAAAGTCTTTTGGTGCTGCTTTTTGTTTTTTATTTTGGGGGTTGTGAGTGTCTTGCCAAGTTCTTGGTTATCCCCACAGGGAAACAGAAATAGGTATTTCCACTCTGAAATTGTAAAGTCCTTACATGCTTCTCCCTAGCAAAAATGTTTAAAGGATTTTTCTCAGGCTCAAGTACAGAGATCTCCTCCAACTCATGGCAAGGCAGAGGAAAGCTTCAGCTAGCAAGTTAATATTTCAGGAGGAATGCCAGTCCAAAAATAATAATATACTCTAAAATTTTGTGCATACATCTCAGCAGAAAAACACAGGAACTGTGATAGCAAGGACAGCATGGTAAATGGCAGGTCTTCTGAGAAGAACCAAAAATACATAATGGAGGAGCTAAAGGAAATGCAACTACGGCTTCATCTGTGATTTACAATGGAGCTGGACTGCAGTGGTGCTGAGTGTTTCAGACATGTGCCTAAATTCCACTGAAATCAAAGGAAACCTTTTCATTATGTTTGGCGGGATATGAATGGGACAGTTATTCCCAAAGCTACCATTTTTCTTTGAATTTATATTCTAAAAAAATTAACCAAAGAACTAAAAATAAGATAAATACAGAAATCAAGGAGTCATGAGGATATGTCTATAAGTGTTTGCTGCAGACTCAGATAAAAATATTCAAATATTTTCTCTTTGTAGCAATTTTAAGCAGACTGCGGGTGAGAATGAGAGGTTTGCAATCTGTGAAAAAAGAAAGATCATTCAGTAGGGATAGAGAATATATAATTAAGTTCTGCATCTGTAAAATAAAAATTTCTTGTGGTTTCTTCTTCCTTGTCTCCTTTTGCCCTCAGTTAACCGTTTTCCCATCCACATCTATAAATAATGAAAATAAGCCAAATTTTTCTCTCCACTATCATGTATTACACAAATATCTGAAGGGAAAATATGTCCAAAAATGTTTTGATGAGTGCTACTAATTGAACAGTTTAACCAAAAATAACTAACCATACACAATGATATTAAATGTACACTTGAAAAAAGATATTAGATAATCCTATCCCAAGCAAAAATGAAAGTCCCGGTATTCCGAGGAAAAGAACTTACCAGATTCAAAGCCAGTGTTCAACACACTATGGAAATATGAACTAAACTCTAAGTATTTGCTTCTATCTTATTGACTTTATTCAGGTGTAAGTCCATGTTTAAAACTAAATGCTCTGTTGGACTTTGGTATAAGTATTCCCCTAAATTTGTGTTTTAACTTCCCTATTTCCTTTAACCTTGCTGAAATTTCATTACATCTACACATATTATTTATAATACTGATTAACACCACTTCTTGTATAGAACAGGAAGAAGATTTTTGCACAGATTTTTCCTGCATACCAATACCTGATACCCAGTTGTGACTGTGTTACAGGTTTCTGTCTGTTTGGTTTAAATTAGGAGCACATTTCACTTCCATCAGGAGATTACTCTCCATGTATGTAAACATATGTTTTCATATGTGGTACAATACCAGACTGGAAGATCTAGAAGAATGAGAAAATCTCTCCCGAGGTCTGTTTTCCACAATATTTTCAATATTAATGATTCCCTTTTTCAACCATACAATAATATGGGACACAAAAATGAGAATCCCAGCTGAGCCAGAGATCACATTTTAGATTGTAGTTGAACGGAGAACTGCAGAAGAAAATATTTAAATAATGAAGGAGGACTGTCATATATATCTGTATATATATTAATAAAAGCAGGCTAAAAAGTCTGGGGTAAATGCACTTAATAGCAAAAATCACCACAGCAAGGATTACAGTACAAGGATTATTTATTACAACCATATTTGTACATATCTAATAGTGAATGTCTTTGTCTTCTCTACATTTACAAGCAGATGAAGATTATAGTAATAAATCTCTGTGATGAAATATAAAAGTGAGCCTACTCTTAACTTGCAATATTTTTTCCTCAATGTTATGACCTCCTGTTTTTAAACACATCAAATTAAAATGCTATTTTGTATGATTATCAGATATTTTCCTACTAAATTCCTATAAATAAATTTTTAAGTAACTTTTTTCTTTTTTTTGAGATCAGAAATAAGAATAATATAGTTAGATATATAATACAGATATAGTTAGAAAGATCAGAATAATAGAGTTATTTAAAATGAATGGTAGATGTACTCATTATAGGCAATATGACATTCTGTATTATACAAAACGCACACTTCTGCACTACATCAGAAGTATTTAAAACTTACAAAGTGGCATAAAAAGCAAGTGACTGAAGGGAGAATTTCATTAAAAGAAAACAGAAAAATCTCAGCAGCCATCTTTGACTTCAAGTTGAATTTTGGTCATCTAACTCCTTGATATTTCTCACTTTGCTTTCCTAACTAGTTCCCTTATGGATTAACCTCTTCTCACCTCTGGTTGTATGTACACTGGCAAACTGACTTCTACGGAGCTGCTGGACAGTTCATTAGAGCAGCTCCTGCTGTTTCTTCCAGCGAAGAGGAGGGAACTCTAAGTCACCACACAGGCAAGCCCAGCTCCACACGTTTCCTAACAACTTCTGGCAGCTTTGATCTGGCTGGTGGTTCATACAAGTTTCACAGGCATGGGGGGGGGGGGGGGGGGGGGGGAGGGGCAGGGAAAAAAAAAAAGAAAAAGCAGGAACTTTGAAGTATTTCCTGCTGCTCCTTTGGAAACCAAGTATCATCACTTAGCAATTCAGACAATATACTGATGTCGCAGAGCAGGGATAACGGGCGACTAGAGTTGGGGGCTTTTTCTGTGTTGCAAAATCTTCAAACAAGAAAAGAGAATGTATTTAAATGGATCACTTCAAGCTGTTGCTAGAAAATTTACAAGCAAAATAATCCTGCAAGATGGCGATACAAGCACGATATTAAGCATAAAGTAACTTTGATGATTTGATAGTTCAACTGTATGTCTCGTTCTGAGCATGCAGCTTAGAACAAGCTTTCAGAGAAGCCTTGCTTTCATAGCTGGCCCTCTGCTCTGTGAAATGCTCGAGGCTGCATGCCTCGATTTTTCAGCGTCGTTCGTGTATGTAACGTGGTGGCAAAGAACATGAAACTGCATTTAAGTACTTGAAACAGAATCCGTAGCGTCCAGGAATGCTTCCAACTGCTCAGCTAAGTCTCTTTCCTTGACACCTCTGGTGGCCAAGCCAAAAAAGTCAACAGTCGGCAGTAATGAATGAATACTCCAGGACCCTTTCATAATAGCCTAGCTGATTGAGGCCCTGTTTGAGAGGCCTTACCTCATTTCCCACACATTTTCTGACCCATTTTGCCTGCCTTTTCTCAGAGGGGTTTTGCCTGTTATATTGTGGACTAAGCAGTAAACTAATTATCTTGTTCAAATCCCTTTGCAACGCCTCTAATCCTATTAGTTGTAAGAATGTGTGAATACTGATTGAACAACTTAAAAAAGAGGGAAAGGGAAAACGAGATGGAGGCAGAGGGAAAAAGCCAAAAGGCACATCCAGGAGAATCATCTAGCCACTTTGTCGATTCACGACCTGACGGGGCATTCAAAATTCCTGCCCATCAAAATGCAGCATAATAAACAGGACAATTTGTAAGCTCTGTATTTCCATTTTCCATTTATCTGTCGTATCTGCTCAAGAGTCACCGCTATTATCCGAGGAGGTCCTGAACCCTTTGCTCACAGCAGAACTTGTTGACCCTTGACTCCAGTTAACAGTTACATTTTCTCTCTTTCCCCTTTCATAATGAACATTTTAATGAAGGGGATGACAATATTACAATGTGTCAAAGAAGCCATATGAAGTACAGGAAATGAATGAATGTTAGTGGAGGCATCTATATGCCCTATGAGTCCTATTTCTTTTCTTCAAAGAAGCCTCACAAGTCATATTAAAGGGCGCTCTCACCCTCTCCCTCGGCTGAAGATACTGGAGCGGTTGCCTCCTGCTGTCCAGTACTGAGTGAACTTTAATCACTTTTCCTATTTTGTTCACACTGGGGAAGGAGCCAGGCTTCAGTGAAAAGCCTGCAGTCACAGTCGATGTTAAAGAGCATGAAATTTATCTGACTTCCATAAAAGATGAGTTCTGCCCTTCCATTCCTGCTTTTGCTAAGCTGGCTGCTCCGGGGACAGCCATTCTCTCCTCCAAAAACAAATATTTGCTTTTAGTTTGGATGGATGCTGCTGCCTAGGAGCGCCTTTTCCCTTGCTTTTTAAACTGTAAACTTAGTTGTTTCCACCTACAAAGAACACTTGTGGTCTTGGGAAAGAAATTTAACTTTATCATTTAGACATGCTGTTTTGCAAATGAAGGTTTTAAAAATGCAAACAGTTCCTGTTTTACATGAGTAATAAGCTCTGGCTAATTGGTTACCATAGAAGCAAATTCACCAGAATTCTTAGAGAGCAATAGAGAGATTTACCTTTCCCTCCCCCTGCCCCCCTGCTTTTACTGCATAAACAGCTATGTCAGTGAAAACCTATCTATTAGGGTAAACAAAAAGTTTTTCTTATACGCCATACTTAGACGGTGTCTCCATTCTCTTCCCGTTTAATGAAGAATGAAATAAGTTGGATTAGTACATAGCATTACATTAATTTGGTTTAAAAACCTTACAATTTGGAATTAGCCCTAAAATTTTTGGAAATTGTATTTCCATTATTTAGATAAATGCTCACTTCCATCGCAAAGGCTAATTAACAACAAATTTGCATACAAGTTTAAAGGGTCAATCTTATAATGCATATCCTTTTTGAAGACAGTACATTGGACACACGACCAGCATTGCCCAAACAGCAGCGTGTGTGTCACTTCGGGAACACATATTTTAGAAGCGATACAGCTCGCTCTCCCACTTCATTACCTACACATCTCAAAGACAGTAGAGAAACGGAATACAAAGACCCCCCAAAACAATTCTAGGAGCAAATAATCTCCAAAACTTTTCATAAAATATAAAAGAACCCTAAAAGCATTAACAAAATTGTATCAATGGTCTTGCTAATAAAAAGACTGCTAAAATGGAATGAAAAGTGGTACTTATTCAGTGTCCATCCGCTCTGCATGCCATAACCCAGTCTAAGCCCCAATTGATACTGACAACTGCAATGACAAGGGCTAAATTGGAGCCATAAGTGGGAGTAATGATAGACTGCCACTTTAGTATGTCAGCAATTTTCAGATTAAAATTAATACCACACAAACGCTCCTCTGTAAAGCAGAGACTTATCAAAGCAAGAAAAGAACTTGTTTAATAGTAACGCCTCCCGAAAATGTGCCACGGAGTCTGAGAGCGGTGACCAGGTCGCCGCAAAGGTTAGCTGTCTGTCAGGAGGAATGTGATAAACATGAGAAAACTGTTCACGCTGCACTTTTAATTCTGACCACCTAGGGGCACTCGGCGCCCTAGAAATGTACTGCAAATCTAGTATTTTGATCCAGCACTGTTGTGATGTAGAAGACAAAACATATTCTCTGTCAAGCATCCTGCGTTATATTCTATTTAAACAACAATGATGAGTATTGTTTATTGATATTTTATTACTGGCAGATAACCAACCAGACAGCCTTGTTCTCTATAAATGCTTCTAAAGAGCTTTTTCTGATAAAGGCTTTAATATACCATGAAGGTTTTCAATCAATAGGCAAAAATATACAGACCATGTCTTTTGAGCAAGTGATTTCACGTTTTAAGTCTGGACTTCTTCCAAACTGCAAAGCAACTAGGGACTGCATAGAAAGCTGTCTTGAGGGAATTCTCTTAATTTAAAATTCACTACAGCTTTGAAAAGAACATAGAAAAAATGGAAATGAATATAAAACTGAGAAAGTAGCACAAGGTTGAGAGAAATGCAATTTTTTCTTCTTCAAATACGTCCTTCTCTCTCTACTTAATATTTTATATATACAAAATATAGACATGGACAAACAGAACTGTATTCCCGAGCTTCAGGGTCTCGAATTCTTTCAGAAAAAAATGGTATAATTAGTCTTCTAAATTTTCTCAGGAAAAAAAATAGTATATATTCATTGAAGCAATCAGCAAAAATAAAGTTTTAGATTGAAGCAAATGGTTCATAAATGCTAAACTGCACCAGTGTACTAGCCAATCATATCTGATACTTTATGGTCAAGTTTTATAGCATGAATATTCTGACTTTCTGCCACATTTTTTTTGTTCAAACAGGGTTCACTTAACAAGCAGAATGCAGACCTGCTGCTTTCCCTTGTGGCCAACTTCACTTGTTCAAAGTCTTTGAGAATCTTGGAACATGGCAATAGCTCTTAAAGGAACTTTGGCCTGCAGCTGTTATTAACTAGCTTTGGACGTATGGACCTCCGTTGACAAGCACCTCATGTAGAGAGGTTAAAAAATTGCTACCATATGCTTTCAGCTTTCTTAACCTACAATGTAAAGGCTCAGGAAAAAAAAATACAAACCAATTCACACATAAACCAACATTTCTTTCTATCTTAGACTGCCTTACAGTTATGAAATATATATTTCATTTATATAGTGATACTGTAGCATTCCAACTTCAGGAGCTGATTTCAGTGAAAGGAACGACTGATTATAGGTATAAAGATCTCAACAGGCTTTATTACTCAACGCAAATTAAAAACCACCACACTGTTAAAACCAGCATTAAGTAACAATAAAAATCTGTGTCATGAGAATGTTTCAATTGTAAGGAAAAGCACTTTCTCCTTAATCAAAGCTAAAGCTAGGGCTGCTTATCACACCTTTACCTTGACCTTATGTGCCTATACATTACGTTAGCTTTCAATTATATGATCTAGTTCAGGTCTGAAGGAGGACCAGTGCACCCAGCACCTTGTCCGTTTCTCCCCTATACATCAGCTGGTCTAACGAAAGCTATTACCCCTCTCCACAAATACGGCCTCATCATCTGAGTAAGACTTTCCAGAGAACGTTTCTTAGTCACTCACTGAAGTACTTGCACCAGTACTTGCGCCATGTGTAGCCTGAAATGGATATTCAACATTTTTAACCTTGTTGAAATGGAGGAAATCAATTACTTGTTGAACACACTTACATCTGTGTACTACAGATTCCTGCATGACTCACTAAAAATACCCTAACAATGGTTATGGTGAAGATCTTAATGACTCTCAACTCAGTACACATCAGAAGTAAGTTCACAGATTTCAGATATTACAGCTACTGTAGAAATTTGTGTAGTTACGGAACGGATATCACAGCACATCAACAAAAAGTTAACTTTATGTTGAAGTTAGTGATGGTTGAAATGCCTATCCAGATTGGTAGAGGCAAAAAATACTACCATATAATCAATCATCTCATGCAAGATAGTTTTCCGATCTTAACTGTAGCCAAATAGTCTAAGCAGCAATCAACAATAAACAAGAAATACATTTACAAATCTATGCTTCTATTCCAAGGGACTACAACAAAAGCGGGGAAGATTTAATTTCTCTTCTACCATAATGAGCTCTACATTCACTTATTTAAATCCAGACCACTTTTCCCAAAATCCATGGATAATCCATGTGTCCATTTGGACACATGTATTAAATGTCTATGGACACATGTCCATTTCCACATGTATTACTTCTCATATAACAGAATTTGGTTTTGGAACACTATTATGAGCTACCAAGAATCACAAACTAACAGCCAGAAATGGAGCATTTCTGTCCAGCCCCTCAGAATTGCAGATGTTAAAGAAAAGTAGCCACTACAGGAGAATTTGCTGTTTATCTTGAGTACCCATCAAAAATCCGTTTATCAAGGCACCTATGATGAATATTTAATACTTTTATAATTAAATAATAAAAAATAATATTTCACCCTTTAAAGCAGGTAAGAATGGTATAAACAACTTTATTTTAATATGAGGAAAAAAAGAGATCAGAAATTCATCTGTTTTTAGCCAGCTAAAAATTAGGACTCTAGTCTTAAGCTAGGTGCCTACAGAAAGATTCAGGTACCTTTAGAAAGAAAGTAATTTTTGCCTCTATCTCCACATTTAACAACACAAGAAGTTCTGAAAATGAGTTTGGACCCAACGTCTCAATTTTAGGTAGGCCAGAGTAGGAAGGCGCATAGACTGCGTGTCAGGAGAGGTCCCTCAATATCTGTATGTTATGTCACAGCATTTTCTCATGGCGCTGGTTCACCTAGGGTTTTTCTGGATAGTAAAAACACAACACTGCCCTCCAACAAAACTATGGACACTCCTGAACTCCACAAGCTGCTTGAAAATATCAAGTAAGACCAGGTGAAAAAACTGTTCAGCTGAGTCCTTGCCAACTATCATGGTCTTACTTCCCCCTCCTCTAAGTCATTTAATTGAGAACTTTTAAATTACAACCAGCTCTATCTGTCTCTAAGTTAAATGTAAGAAGTGCTACCTAGCGCTTTCCCAAGAGGCTGCAGGAACTACCATCCTGTAAACATCCGATACCATTCACCACTCCCAGCTGCCCTTCAGCTACCAAGACGCGCAGACAGGATTTCCATATAAGCTGATAGCTGAACCAACAGTTAGTCCTTGCAAAACTTTTTACTACTTCAGGCTCAGAAACACTCCCTTCTGCAAACTAATTCTACCTGTATACTGATACAACAACAAACTGTGAAGACTTAGAATTTAAAACGATATTGAATGTCCAAGTAAACTTTCGATTGAGATTGGGCAGGAGGATTTTGTAAGGAACAGCATCTACTGGTAGCTGACATTTAATAACAGAACACTGTGCAGTTTATGGAAACGCTTCATTCGGGTGAAACTGAGCTACAGCAGAGGTAGGGCGTGTGAGTTTAGCTGGTTGCTTTTCTCTGTTTGCTTGTTACAGTTCTTTTAAAAACTTCTCCGGCTTTTGGATCAATTCCTCGGGTGCCCACGCCTCCCGGGGTTAGGCAGCCCTGCCGCCCAGGCTGCTCGCAGGCAGCCTTCCCCCTTCTCCATCAACAGCCTGAAGACAGAGCCCAGCAGCTCCGGGAAGCGCCCCATCTCCGCGAGCACAAAACTCCCTGGCGCGGAAGCAGGCGCCTCGCAGCCTGGTCTGGAGGGAGGTTGCCCCAGCAGTCGCCCCATCTCTGCCAGCGAGGGCTGCGGACGACCCTGCCGGCAAACGCTGCCGGGGCCGGGCGGGCGCCCGAGCCTCCAGCACACAGGGACAGAGAATTACTCCACTGCCTTGCAGAAAAGTTTGTATTTTTTTCAATATGCAAAAACGTTCAGAGTGGACTTCCCAGCAGTAATTGAAAACTTTTGGCTTTTGCTTCCCTTTTGAGGAAAAAAACCAAAATCCTTTCAAAATAAAAGATTATTGATTTGGATAAAAATCCTGAAGTGGACTTTCACAAGATGCAGATCAAGGAAAAAGTATCCAATAAATACAACCCTATTTCTAACAATGTTCTCCCCTAATTTTGGTTCTACATACTATCAGCCCTTAAAAAACCTAAAAACAGATAAGAAAGAAAAAAATGCAATTTTATTTAAAACATTAAGTATTTAGAGTGTGTATAGCACTTCTAAAGGAGAATAGAGAGAAACCTTTCAAACCCTTACCTATATCTCATGTCATTGTACAAAAGCAAGAAAGGGCAGTTAAAAAAAGTAATTAAAACACTGTTATGTTTGTTCTCCTGTTCCGATGTACGCAGGTAACACTACAGTAAAAATAGTCATGGAGATAAACTGAGTAAAGAGTGTATGCAAGATGAATATTGACTGGCATTCTTTTCCATACTGTATCAGGATTTAGTCAGTAGTACACAGTCTGTATCATCTCCCTTTGATATTCATTGGTATTGGAAATTCACTGCTTTTGGACTGGAGAACTTCTCTTCTTATAAAATCAAAAAATCTACCCATTCTACTCTACAGTTTTCATTTGTTCCTCTATGCAATACAACTGAATGATTTAAAAAGTTATTTTAGTTTAAGTAGTACTCTTTCTACTAGTAAGTCCTTTACAATTTTTTCAGTCTCTAAGTAAACCAAGGATTTTAATGAAGCTTGGTAAAAATAGGCCACAACATAAAATTCAAAGCATTTTGCCATTGGTAGTCAAAGTGGGAGAACCGTAGAAGGGCAAAAAAACGTTCTGACTAGTTTCATAATATTTTTACATTTCAACTAAAAGTAGGTTTTGACTCTATATTGCAAGTTTCACTAATAAAAGTTTTCTTTCAACTTAGGCTACAACTTTGTTTTAAACATACCTGCAGGCATGAAACTGAGTATTTAATAATTACATTGTACATCAAATATAATATACCGTAAGAAAATAAGCTAGTCAGCTTCTATGGAGAACTGATTGTTTCTTTTTAATTGCAATGCCAAATATGACCTATTTCCCACTTATTACGCTAAAATGTATATCTGAACAGTTACAGAGCTAAATAGAGGACAAAATCAGGTCTAGGGGAAACATTCGCTTTATCTGAAGTTATTAAAGACACCAATGGCTAGATACAGCTCTCTCCACCACTGAAATCCAGAGTAATGTGGAGTTCAGTTATTCCAAATTTATTATCACATAACAGAAAAGAACCTGTTCCATTACCTTAAAATACAGTATTCTTTACAAGAGCAAGCATGTTATATTTTATGAAGTTATTTTGCCTATATCTATGAACATTTATAGTGTGATGACATGTAGAAGGTTGGGGGCCCAATTCACTAGCTCCTGTAAAACATCACAGTCTTGACTGAGCACAATAAAAAGGCAATGAATAAAAGGACAGCAGGCACAGAACTGGGTTCTCAATCCAACAGGACTGTCAACCCATGTTATTTATTTAAATGTCTATCTTTCCATACACATTTTGAAGTACTAGTATTGATGAAGATAAAAATAACTATTTCTAATGAACATATGAATGTTTTCTTTTAATTCTTTAATTCATGCACGACTTAACTTTAGTACAAATCTGAGGAAGCCAGTATGAACAAATCTGGAATGAGATGAAAGAATATATGTAAAGACTAGACATTCTTTAGTAGATTATTCCCCTGTGCAACAGCACAGCTCCTGGGTTTAGATGTAAATCAGGGCAACTAATACAGCAGCACCTCCATTACCCGGGATGAGATTGTAATTCCATCTTGTGCAGCTAACCACCACGCAGGCTTGGCCTATTTATCTGAATGTCAATAGCATCATACAGTGTCACATAACCAGCTAAGCAAAGATTGAAAATCCGCTATTCAACAATCACGGTTTCATGGTCACTTGCGCAAGCATTATCTTTCATGTCATAGATACTATAAAACAATTGTGTGAATATACTTTATGGGTAACCAACAGCCTTTTAGAGTAAATGCAGCCCAATTTCCTGTTACAACAAACATTAGGGAGTTATTTCACAGAGAGGTGATGAGTAAATATCATTAAGAAAATTTATGAGGGTTTTTCAATAATTATTGTTTTTCTAAGTATAATTCTTTTGTTACTTATTACATGTTAACAATCAACTTTTCAGGGATCCTGGCATGAAAGCTCTTTGGAGATTTCAGCAGTACTGCAAGGCATAATTATCCCTCGTATCTGCACAATGTTAAACTAATTGCCCTCACATCTGAAATGCAGTATCAGAAAGCCACGTGATTGTTTAAACTCAGCTTTGCCTTGTGACCAGAGCTCCGTCCCAAGAGGCTGGCAACAGTGTGCACACATCTTTTTCCTTGAAACTTGCTTTCATAGCTCCATACTGAAGCATGTTGATTGAATATTTATGACAGAGAAGGAAAAATAAGCAACACCCATAGTCATAGTGATACCTTCAACAACTGTCAGTGATATTCTGCTTCACAATAAAGAAAGTCTCATTTCGACATGTGTATCCACGAGGTGAAAACATCAGGATTTTTACAGAAATTATCATTCTGAAGTTAAATCAGAGAAATACAAATGACAAATATGCACACAGGAAAATAGGTAAACTCCTAATTCTGACTTCATCTTTTAGCACATTCCACTGACAGCAGCAGGCTTTGATGGGATACCATCAGCAAAATCCTAAAAACAATTTCTGCTGGATTCTGATAAGAGTGACCTGGCCTGCATGTGAAAACCTAAGCAATCGTTACTTTTGAAATGAGAACAAAGATGTGTCATACATGCCATGAGGACAAACGTAAGTTCTACCAAAACAGTCAAAGAAAAAGGAAATTACGCCAAAGGGAATATCAGATCACTTAATATCAATTTCTGTCTGTGACAGACTTGATATACTACATTACTGAATCACAAGACGCTTATCAGCTTTAACCAGCTTTTCTCTTTCCTGTCCATGATGGAAAAATTAATCTAGGTGTCATTTTTATTTTTGAAAACTTCGAAAAAGTTACACGACTTGAAACAAATGGAAAGCTAAATGATCAACTGAAAATTGTTATTTCTTCTCAAAGAACTCAATATCTCTCTTTTGAAGTCTCAGAATAAAGGGTCACAAGCATTCCTTTAGGCTAACCTCATTACAACCTTTTCACATGCAGGGACCTGAGACAAACTCCAATGAGTACCAGGGTGTCTGATCTCTCCTTTCTGTCTGCTCCATTGTAACCCTATTTCTTACATGCTTCTAACCTGCCAAGAGTGTGGTGGTTAAAGTTTTCAACTGAAAACTTAGCTCACAACTGAGCAGCAGCAGCAGCTAACCTAATTCCAAGCACTGGCCTAAAGGATTAAGTTAAATGCAGTTTAAACTGCTAGCAGGTAAGAAAAAGTTTAAATTAAAATTATGTTCAGAGTTTTAATATTGTTTTCAAGGACAGCAGGTAAGCATATGTAACGAAGAAAAGTTTTTAAAATACTAAATAAAAGTAATTTCCAAACATTAATATCAAATTAACTAAATATTTGCAATTTTAAAGTATGCTACATTTCAGCAACTGATCTCAGAGTTCAGATTGCAGGCAGTGGGAATCTCAGATTCCCACTTACTGAGTCAGTTTAAATAATGAATATTATGAGATACGATACAGATTGTATGCAAATAAATTCTAGATGTTTGTGAGAAGTTACATGCTACTTCACAAATTTAGTAAATGTTGTAACTCATACGGTACTTCTGTTTTAAAGGGCACTGAAACACCAATAAACATGCAGGTTTTGAACTGCAGTTCGGAGAGGGAAAAAGGAATGCCATGTTTCTGCTTCTCTGACAAGGCAATTTCCATTCAAGAATTTCATTCTTGTGTCTCTGAAATGTAACATGGCTAGAGTATAAGTCGCATGGGAATTTCTCCTTGTATGATTTTGTGCTTAATTCGTAGTCATGAGGTACTATTTTACTGAACAAGAACTTCAAAAAAAAAAAAAAACAAAAAACAAAAAAAAAACCCTCTACTGCATGTAAACCCATTTATAATTAGCCTAGTTACTTATGTAGTACCCTTATTTGGTTGAATTATAATCATAGCTTATGGCAGTATATGGATTAGCTTAATATTGACTGAACTTTGATGTCTTCCTCAGGTTTGTAACAACTGGCTCAGACAAAGAAAAGACATTAGACTGTAAAATACGTATTTCAAATCAAAAAGATATAGTCCCACCAGCACTAATAAGATGACTTTGAAGAAAACAAAGTTGTACAGTGTTTTCAGAAGTTTCTAGTCTTTTAGTAACTGTTGTATAAAGTCTCAAATAGAGAAGATTCCCCCTCTCTCTCACTGGCTAGAAAGGCTGAGAAAAAATCTTGAAGGAGAAACAGAAGACTTAAGAGAACTCTCTGTCTGGACATGTATTGTTAGTGAAAGCCTGTTCCTACTATGTAAAATTTAGAAGCAGATCTGTCCCGCAAACTTACAGTCTACTAGTTCTAGTGGTTAAAGTCTCTCTACCTTGCAAATGATTTTGAATGGAAAACATCTGAATTGCCAGCCACCACATAATTCTTAAAAATACTGAATATCTAAATCAGAATCACATGGGCTCTCAGGGTTGAACTGAAACCAAGCCATGCCTGAATCTGGCACTCAGAATGGCAAAGGGATTAGACTATGACTGACTAACTCAGAGAGGCTGAGAAAAGCATTGAACAAAGTATGATTATGTGTCAACATATGACTATAGCTAAATTGCCAACACATGTAACAAACAGGAAACATACACATCTTATTTGCATCAACTATGAAACAGAGACCTGCCCAACCTTGAGCTCTTATGAGATGGAGATACTCAGAACATTGGGACATCAGAAGACTGCCACTGTCCCAAGGAACCTCAGAGAAGCAATCTGATCCTCGTATTTTTATGCAGATGGAATCAAGATCATTCACCAAAATGTCATTTCCATAGAGCTTTAGGGCTCCACTGACACCTCCTCCAGGAGCCCAAAGATTGTTGTGAAGAGGCAAATATACTATATTTTAGTACTTTCTCCGTGAAGTCGAAATTTCATCCCTTGCATGCGGCTGACTGACAGCAATGTTGTTTCCTGTATTTGTCTAAAGGATCCTAAAAGGGAAGCACGGTGGGCAAACTCACAAATGTGCCGAAGGTAGAGAGGCCTACGCTCACCCTACAACGGCTGCCCGGGGACAGCTGTGGGGTACCAAACACAGAGAAAAAATAGCCTTGGCATTTGAGCAGAGCTACGTTTTTTTTAAGGCCAACAGGGAACGCCAGTGGGTCAAGAGATGATCAGGAAGAAAACGCCAGGAATATGCCTAGGCCTTACAAGTAACAGCAGGTTGGAAGATGCTTAAAAGCTCATCACTCTCTTCAATAGACCAAAGGCCTTAGGTGAAGAAAGTCTCCTAGCTAATTCACATTGTTTCCTACAAAAAGCCACAGTTTCAGGTTTTCACCATGCTGTTGAGATTCTCCTTCTTCCCTTCCCTAGGGTGAATGAAAAGGAGGGAAAAATGGGGAAAAGCATATACCTTCCTTTACAAAACTTTCCATGGAAATCATTTAAGCATAACTGTCAAAGTGGCTCTCCAAGCTGCTAGAATGCCTCCTCATATATCAAAGTAGGAATGAAAGCAGGTAGCAAGGAAATCTGTAACAAATTCCTACTGAGTCAAACTATAAATTTCTCTACTATTAGAAAACATTTTCAGTATTATTTTCCCTATTACAAAGAGCTGTTCTTAAAAATAAACTGGAAGACTTTTTAAAGTCCTTTCCTGGTCATTATTAGCAGTCTTTACAGTTATACTCCAAAAACAATATTCCACGTGGATTTATTTTACTGTTTAAAAGCAAAGTTTTCAATTCAAGAACAGAATACTCACCAGATCCTACCTTAAACTAAAAAAAAAAAAGCCAGTGCAAAATGAAAATGAGGATGAATTTCCTCATAGAAAATAATTAACATACATAAGAGAGCTAATGGAAACAGAAATGCACAGATGTATTTAACATTATGATTAGACATACATATGTTATTACTTCGCACTTACATAGTGCCCCTTATCTGATAATCTTCACATGTGTTTAAAACATTAATGAATTTATCCTCACAGAAGCTCTACAATGTTGGAAATACTATTTTTCTGTTGATCTGTTTCTCGCACGTGAGGTCTCTGAGCAGGAACTGCTGCACTGCAGCTGTGTGGACAGTGCCTGTCAATCCCATGGAGGGACCATCATCAGCAACCTCCACAAAATAGTTAGGAAGTTGCCCTGGAATTGTGCATGGGTACACATGGAGAGAGTACTTACATGCCAAGGCAATTATAAAAGATGCCATACTCCTGTTTTTATCTACTTCTAACCCTTCATAACCCTGAATCAAAACTGTTTCTACTGTGTTATACATTGCACAGAAAACTGCTGTACAAAAACATAGGGCAGTGACCCCAGAAAATTTACAGCTGAGTTTGAAACAAAAACAACAGGTAAGAGAAGGAAGGCAAAACAAAATCTGATTATATATCCACAGGCTAACAGTATTTATAATTAAAGCTATTAAGAGACTTGCAAGTTCCCCTCTACCCCACTTCCAAAAAAATCAAGTGTGTGTGACAGCCACTTACCTGAGCCAAAATGGCTGACTAACAAAGGGGACCTTGAGCAGGATAATAAAAAGCACTCTTTCTTGAAAGAAAAAAGCATGCTTTGGGATTACATAAATGGTTTAATGCCATACGGTCTATTTATATGAGCATTACATATACTGGAAAGGGGTTTTACATATTAAAAGCATTACATTCTAATTCCAGTCTATAAATAATGCTTTTGTATAAATCAGTAGAATATTTAAGATCTTCACTATGCCTAATACAGTATCTGTGTAGCTGGAAGATGCTTGAAAAGTTGGTATTAATGAAAATAAATTAATATTCCTAAAACAAACTTGGATTTTCTCAGAAGTTAAAACAGGAGAGGAGACAGGATTCATGCTCATCTCAAACTGAAGAAAATCAGCTTCTTACAGACCTCCTATCACCTATCCAATTAATAATACTTTGCCTGTGGTGTATCTATTAGTGAACTCACAAAAACCTCTCCTTTCCCCAATGACACACACACTTTGAGATCCAAATGAATAAAAATTCACTTTTAAAATACTATTTATGGACCTTTCCTATAAAGCTAAGACAAAATTTTCATTTCACTAAACGCCCCAATTGAAATACTTCATGTATTACTACAAAAACAGATTTCCAAATAGCTGTAAAGATCTCAGTCCTTTAGTTACCTGAGAAAAAATGTCATATGTGATCTTATTTCACTTTTGTTTTGTACAATATGTTTCTATCTTTATCCCTACCAATATGTAGGCCAAGAGAAGATAAACAGCTAAGATAGCTTATCACCCCCCCAAAAATGTCAGTCCCTGGCAGGTTATCTTGCATCTGGCTTTCAGTTCACTTCTTGGAAACTAGACATAAATGATTTCAAGCAGTGCTTGGAAGGCTTTGGTTGAGCAGCAGCTCTGGTCAGGCTTTGTAAAATAAGCCTTCATCGTCCACTTCCAAAATCAGAGAGTTCATCTTCTGAATCCGGATGCCAAAAATACAACAGAAGAGTGTGAATCTTCAGACTATAATAGGTTTGCATTGCCACAGTTATCACGAGTATTGCTGTGCCTTCAAAGAACAGGAAGCAGCATTATGCCAAGTAAGCTTTTCACTGCCAATCCCTGGAAGCTACAGCAGAGTTATTTCTCTGGCTCTGCAAACTTATATCACTTAGGCACATATGTGAATTAATAGCAGTACCTCTCATTATTTTACTTAGATTTGCAAGGCTGCACATGGGCATTTTTTCGAAGTAAGAAAGGCTACATCCTTTCAACCAGTTAAAGACTAGGTAAGTAGTTTCTAAAGAGAAAGTTCCTAATACTGCCTAATGTCTCGGCTGTGTATTGCCTTTGTGCTTCCATACCAACTACTGTATTATATGAAAGAAGCCTGCGTTTTTGGTTTCAAAATATCTTTTTTCATTTCATGTCCCATAGCCTGATGCTATCTGCTAAACTCTCTACTGAAACTGATTAGTAGTAGGTAGTTTAATAGATTTTAGTCAGATTACGTTCTTTTTGCTATAAGCTTCAGCAGCTTTTAAGATACAAATTAAGACATTGTACCTCTCAAACCACGACCATTTAACTAGATACCAAAGATCTTTCCTTGCCAGGACAGTGAGTACATAATTAATGTGGGCTTATGGAGGCAGCGGTGTTGCTGTAAGTTGGAGGGTGCCACCTTTGTGTTTTCATAAATTGACCAAGCGATATCAGGAGACAAGGAAGTGACTAGGTGGAGGGAAAAAAAGCACTCATTACTTAAGAATAATGAAACTGCATTGTAAATTACAGTTTTTAAATTTTGATACATTGTATATAAGATACCCAAGCGCCTACCCCGACAACAGTTCCCAGACTAAATTATTACACTTTTTTTTCCACAAAGCAGCAAATATGGTTTCTAAGCTAGTGCAGAAGGAAACTCAGAAGAGCTGCACTTGCTGACCACTGAAGCAGACCCATGACCAACTACATCAGCTAATCATATAGAATATGCTGTGATATATGCAAATCCATTACTAGTTGCTGTGTATGTGACATACACAAAAAAATAGTTCTGATGTAACACAAAAATGTTTTATTTCAGGGTTTGGTTATTTAAAAATTAATTTCAATAAAGAGAAATCCTCACCTGGCGTTGAAATGGATTAGATGACTCAACAAATCTCAGTTGCTGTTTTCTATTATTTTAGATCATAGAATTACAGAATAATTTGGGTTGGAAGGGATGTTCAGAGGTCACTAGTCCAACCCCCTCCTCAAAGCAGGTCTAATCAGATCAGGGTGCTCAGGACTATATCAGGTTATGTCTCAAACACCTCCAAAGACAGAGATCCCACAGCCACTCTGGGTACCTCCTCCAGCATTTAACCCTCATGGTGAATTTTTTTCTAATATCTAATGAGAATTTCCTGTTTCAACTCATGTGCGTTGCCTCTCATCCTATCCTCGTGCACTTCTGAGAAGAGTGCGGCTCCGTCGTCTCTGCATCCTCTGATGAGCTAGTTGCAGGGAGCAGTAAGGTCTCCCTTCACTTTCGTGTCTCTAGGCTGAACAGACCCAGTTCCTTCTGCTTCATGTGCCCCAGCTCCCAACTACCCTGGTGTAATATCTTTTTCTAACAGCAAGCCCAAAACTGGGCCCAATTTTGGGATTACTCGAGAATACACATTTAAAAAGACTGGTGACTGAAGTGCAGTTTTAAAATATACCCTAAAAGGAAGGCAGCACCAATAGCCTACAAGACACTTAAAAATCTATATTGTCTATCAGATTACATTTTCAGAGTTAAGGATTTAAAAGCTTTAAAAGTAATCTAAAAAAAATAAACTATTGATTAGATTTTTTTTAATAAGCTGTTATTTATGTTCATGAAGAATACCATTCCAAACCATACTTTGGATGGTAACATGCCTTCACAACCTAATTAAACCCCAATTATGCCTCTTTTAGGAATAAGATAGTAAGACAGGAACAAGAACATTCCCTAAGATATTATTAATGCCAAAGAGAATCTCTACGGAGATGACTTCAAAGGTCAATTTCTTGCATCCATAAAATTGAGTTTAAGTATCTACTCTGTGGCTCTTTTATTTGTGATACTGTTGCCATGAACAGCCAAATTCCATCACTGAACGATGAGCAATTGTTTTCAGTTTTTTATGATAGTGAAAAAATACACCCTTAAACAGGTTTTGTGTTTTTTTGATAAAATATTAACAACTATGGATGCTAAAGGTTAGCAGAAAAGAACTGATAGAGCATTTCAGCGCACTTTTATCTCACCTCAGATGTAGCATATGTTCTTTAATCCTGGTACATACAAAACTTCCCTTGATCCCTTGATTTTGTCTATGAGCAAAAATTGCAGAATCTGATCTATTTTGCATGTCTCAGCAATTTTCTCTCTTTTGCTATATCCAATTTCATGACTGTGATAAATTGACTTTAAAGTGAACAGTGAAAGCAACCTATCTGAGCTGTCTCTTCCTGGGAAGTCAGCTTACATATTAGCAGAAAATAAATTAAACTTATTTCACTGCCTATTGCAAGTTACCATCAACTGGTTAGAAGAAAAATGAAGTAGGGCTCAAGGCCCGTTTTTGTACATTTTGGGATTTATTTTCAACTGTGTTTCCTTTACCTGTTATTCATCACAGGTCAGCTTAAATGCAAGTAACTTCTCAGAACCGCATCTATCTATGTAATCAGACAGAAAAACAGAAAGTATGTGGAACTTGCAAGGCATTTCCATTTGCAAAGGGCTCCACTGAGGAAAACTAAGATGGGTCTTTGACAATGTTATTTTTTGTGAATTTAAATAGCCAGAATAACCTCAAATGTTCAACAAAATTGTCAAATTTTACCTGTTCTCAGGTAGGAAATATGTCAACCCAGGGATTTTTCAGATGTCTTTCACCCCCAAATATGCATTTCTCCTATGCACCTGTAACTTGACCAAGTTTTGCAAACCAGATCTGTGTTTTAATTTTCAAGGTCATTTAAATTAGGCCAGACATGAGTAAATTAAAAACATTTAACTCATTTGTCTTCCATCATCAATGGCAAGTGGCAATGGATTAAAGTATTTCCTGCATGTAGTGTAAACCACTCAATTTTTCTAAAGGAAGAGGAGAAGGACCAGGCATTTCCAGTGAGTCTGGTAAAGTGAAGGATACAGAAGCCAGATTTGCCTGCCTACTGTCAGGCTTGCCTGAGAAGTGACATATTTTTCAAATGATCCTTAAGTGCATTTGCACTTAAGGATGGTATGTAGGAAAAACTTTGGTTCTCCTGCTTTTAACTGAATCATTTTAACACAGGTGTTCAGGCACCATTTAATAGTTCAAAGTAGTATTGCAGAAATCTTAAAGAAAATGAATAATGTTTGTTCATGAAAATGGAGTATTTCTTTTAACTCCAATAAATTCAATAATTTAAAAGATTTTGCCCTTTTGGGAAAAATAAATGCATCAGAAAATGTTATGGGAAAAGAAACTAATGTGAGTTTAGATTTTGTTAACTTGGTTATTTCTTCACAAAGGTTTCCTCGCTAGCACACTAGATGCAACAGATGATGGCAGTTAGGGCATTCAGACACTCAGAATATCTGACACCTGCAGCTTTCACTGAAGTCAATGGGAACAACTAGTGCTCAGTACTCTGAAAATCAGGTCAGGTTTCTCTCCTTGTCTGACTGTTTTAAAAACATTTGCTAGATGACAGATATATCTATCCCCCCACCCCCTGCATCTTTCTATACCTTTCCCGAGGAAATTGGTAATTTCACTATGCAATTCGCAGATCTACAGAAAATTGTTGACTTCCTTGCAGTACTATGCTGAATAGAAACTAGGGCAGAAGTGGACCATGATACAGCAGAACAAAATATCTGCTTAATCTGAAGTTCAGCAAGCATGTCATCAAATGAAACCTTACATATAGATGTTTGAATTTTCCAAATATTTCCTAAGTGTCCTGCAAGCCATTAATTGTAAGCATTTTGAGTAAATTCAATAGGACATCTATTAATGATGTCAACAACCCAAGATTTCATCCTCCAATTGAAGCAGTGACATTGGATTAATCACAGCAACTAATATTAGGCATCAACACACAACTTTGCAAGGGACACATATTAATATTTACATACAGAACTTTCTCCAAAATTGTTCTTTTTTTTTTCTTTTTTGTAATGAGAGTTTAAAAACCACAACTTCAGATTCTTCTATTTTTATCTTCATCACTAATCTCTCTTATGCACTAATAGAGTATTGTCCTGTATATGCATTTTCACTTTTTCTTTCTTTTTTTATTCACTTGAAACACTTTAAAAGGCCAGAGACTGAATGTTTTGCTTCCTCATAGGAGTTGCTGGGCTAGTTTCAGTCACAGTAATAAACTGTTTTTAGCAATGCTTCTGTGAATGGATTTGTGCAGGTATAACTGAGGACATGACTTATAAACCGTTTTTTACTGGGAAGGATAAGAGAAGACAATTTACATCATTATTTTTGAAACTCAGTTTAAATTTTCTAGTGCTTATGTTTTTGGAATCTGATCTAAATATTATTAAAAAATAAACAGAAAGGATTCTAAGTATTTCCCCCTCCAAACGGATTGACATTTTGTTTCATTTCCCTTTCAAAACTAATGCGGCAGTTGTTTTTCTACTCGATTGAGCTCTTTTCATCGTAACATTTTGGCTACCTATAATCCATCTTATTTTCCAGAAGAAAATTACTAACCATAAAACTACATTTGCTAATGTACTCAGATTAGTAAGTCTTAAAATGCAAGTACTTATTTTACAAAGGTAATTTTCAGTCTTTCCAGTGACACTGTACAGTGCTTATTTTAAAATTTCAAAAATTTTTATTTCCTGAAATCTAATAACCTTATGGTGTTAGCTTTCTCCTAGCCAATTCCTTGCAACGCCAACTTTCAGTTACTGGATCCACATTTTCCTATTCTCACATTCTCCACGTTTAGTAGCATGCAGAACTAAACACTAACTTCTAGTTGCTGCAGATCATCTCACCAACTTTATCGTGAAGTCAGCCTGTCAGTGGGCATCACTACTGAACCCTTGCAGAATACAGATTTTAAGCACTATTTCAATTATAAAGCCATTAATTTTGACACAAGTGGCCACTAAAATCTTTTGGTGCAATCTTGAGGGCTCAACATGCAAATTTTCTTGCTCAACATATTTTTTCATGTTCCTCCAAGCATTTGCTGCTCTCTCAGATGTCATTTTCAGGGGCAAATTTTTCTACCCTACTAGTACAAGCACCAGGAACATCTTACTGCTGCTTTCCTTTACCCTCTATGTACATGTGTAGACCTCAAACAGCTATTGTACCCATTTGTGCCAAAATCCATATTTCACATGAACTTTCCTGAATCTTCCGCCTGATTCTGTCTCCATTTCCAGCTGCAGGTTAAATTAACCTCTTCAGTATTAATATATGTTTCAGGAAACAAGTCAGCAATAAGCAACCCTTTGAAAATCTGCATGAATATATGAATGTTACTTTCACCTATCTTCAGCTGAACAGCTGAAAAGGAATCTCTAAAAGGCATTGTTGGTGTACCTCTTTTTTGCACACACAATGATCTAGATGGCCGTATTCTTCTGAAATCATAGCACTGTCATTTACAGGCATAGATGCATATGAAAACTGTAATGGCAAAAATATAGGAATTTTTTCACAGAATTTAGTTTCCTGTTCATTTTTTCCCTTTGAATTAATTAGCTGCTTTCATTTACAAGGGAACACCACGTCCTCACTATGAAAAGATTCTTACTTTGGTAAAATATCAAGCAGAATAGGTTTTTGAAAGTGTTGTAAATAATTCTAAAAATAATGTTGGATGTGTTTATCTTGGATACAACTAAAGGCTTAAATGGACATTAAGCTAACATTCTCTGAAGAGTTACACCAAATTAAAATTTCTTTCAATACCTGTGGGAAGCAAGAAAATAAGCACTGTTATTTCTACTTTATGGCTAAAGAAACTCACAGACAGAAGTTAAGTGACTTGCCCATAGCAAGGCTGTGAATCAACGTCCGTGCCAGGATGAGATTTATGAGTGCCTTTTTCCTACCCAGAATGCTAGGACACACTGCTCTTTAAGCCCTATACTATTTAACATTTATTACTATGAAAATATGTAGTGTGCACCTGGAATTGGATTAGTACGAGTTAACCGCTTATATTTCTTTGGTGTTACTTGAGTTGGTAGATGGATGGAAATACTAGTTTGACTACTGAATTACAGAGTTATAATTAGGCTTCTTTAGGCCCAGTTATTATTCTGCTAACCATGGCTTGTCTGTCTTCCCTTACAACTCCTCCTTCCTTAGCTGAAGCAGGTCCAGTGACAATCACTGGCATTTGAAAATGCTCTGCTGCCCTGGGTGGTCTTAATTCCTGGTGCAGCTATATCTATACTGCAGATTTCAAATGTATCCCTAAAATACCTAATTTCTGCCAAAATCAATATTACTATTTGTTAATAATTTTTTTTTTTCACCTGTATCAAACAGTAGCTGTGGGCCACAACTGAAAGGAGGGCAGAACTGCCTGGCAGTACTTGAACACACGACAAGAAACAGATTCAGAGGCAGACAGGTAAATGAAACGGAATAAAGGTAGAAGAGAAAAAAGGGCAAAGAAAATTGAGATTGTCTGTGCCAGAAGTCTCAAAGATGGTCATGAATTAAATCCTCCTTTCCACTGCTAATACTGTTTTTTAACAGACAACTCTGCCCTCAATGGGCACACATGCTTCTCCCCTGAAGGTAGGTATCAAATTATCCCTTCAACCTAGGAAAATCCTTTCCATAATTTAACATGCAGGAGTCTGAACTGCCTATGCCAAAGTTATACTTGGATAAACTAAGTTTACTGACAGTCAGTAAACTACTTTAGTTTCCAGTGCGAATTCAAAATTTATGTACACTAACACGTACACTGAAGACTAGGCAGAGAGAAAAACTTTATCAGCTGAACAAAATGCAAATCCAGGTAGAGATGCAAAGGAGCCCAAAAAATTTATCAGTACATAAAGTAGTAGAATAGAAAAAATGCAGCAATAGTAAACTGCCTAAAATTTAATATGTAACACTTCACTCAAACACATATTCTTAAAACAAATTAATCTTAAATATAGGATTATTTTGCATATCAACTAGCAGGAAATGGTGTATTAAAATGTAATTTGGAGTTTAAATTAAATCTTGTTAAAATGTTTATCCAAGTAACTCATACAATCAACTCGAAACATCAGTTCATGAATAAAATAGTGATAGTACTGTTTTAGAAGTTCGTAACAACCTACCAAAAATGCAGAAGTTACAAGACAGAAGAATCTGTGGGCACTATCGATTTTAGGATGGACAATACAGAGACATTCATGGGAACTTGATCTCCCTTCAGGGGATACTGCACACGACAGGTAATATAGTCCTGCAAATCAACTAAACAGGATCTTCTCAGTTTTGAATAGCTGTGAGACAATAGAAGGAAAACAGGAGTTGTGTAAGGGAGGTTGAGCAAAGAGATTGCGGAGAAACTTCTGTTCAAGCCAAAACATGCCCGATGACCCCAAGAGGGAAGAAAACCCAAAACTTTCAAACAAAAGGAAACACACACACACACACACACACACACACACACACAGAGTAACTAACTCACAATTTTCTTTCCCACAGTTTAAAAATGCTTGAGCAGTTATCTTGTCTGCCCATACTACTTTGCATGAACTCATGCTTAAGCCTATGCCTTCTTACACACCATAAACTACAAGTAAAGGCAGTAATGCCTCTTTGTAATTATGACAACACAATTCAAGCATACAACGGTTGCTAATCTAGTAAAACATGGATTTAAGCTCCTTTTGCCTTTGTATCTCTTCCCTCCACTTGTAAACATATTTTTTGTTCAATCCCACACCAAATCAGTACAAACCAATGTAATATATGCAAATATGCAATAGTAATTATTCTGAGAAACTCTCCTCTCAGCATCTTTAGACCAACAATGCCATTTAGACTCTTTGTATTTGTTTAGGAAAGGCTAGCCAAAATGTCTGTGTGTCAAGTGTCTAAGTGTTAATACGAAAGAATAAAATACCTTTTGATTTTGGTGTCTGCTGCCAAAACGTGATGGTGAATTAGGCTAGTCAGGGAGACCGAAGGAAAGGTTCAAGGAGAATGTATCACTTGGCCAGAAAAACAAACAAGCAAGCAAGCATAAAAAAGCCATAAAAACTGTACTAACTAGCTTACAGTTTTATTTTTATTTTTGAATTGATAAAAAGGATAGGTGGCAACTTAATAAAATCTTACTCCATTGTTGACTCCCTTGCCCCTCATTTGACATCATCACTATTTCAAAAAAGAAAATTTTGCAATCAGGAAATGCCTGATTCATGTGGAAGAGGGGAAGGAAATTCTGAGCTGAGAAATAACATTCAATTAACGAGGAAATAGTAA
Source organism: Dromaius novaehollandiae (assembly GCF_036370855.1). Taxonomy (NCBI): domain Eukaryota; kingdom Metazoa; phylum Chordata; class Aves; order Casuariiformes; family Dromaiidae; genus Dromaius; species Dromaius novaehollandiae. The sequence continues at coordinate 69,918,567 of NC_088101.1, forward strand.
TTATTTGGGAATTCCCCTGACTTGAAAGAATTTCTTATCTCCTTTATCAAATACAGGAAGAAACAATTATGGGAATTCTGCTAGCTCTGCATAAGATGATCCTCATTTCAGAATAACAGAACGATAGCATTAAGATATATTTTACTATTAATGCTCTCTTTCCAAATATTTAAATATTTCCCAAGGCAATATACTGTAAATAACAAAGACCAGTAATGATGAGCTGCACTGTACTGATGGCTGTTTAACATGTTAAAAGTTCTCAGATATACTACCACTTACACAAAAATTCTTAAAAAAAAAAAAAAAAAAAAAAAGAGATATTACATCATGGCTTTCTTTTATGGGGAATGCAATCTTGTTTTACAGATGAGCTGGTGAGGAATGTAACATTACATTAGAAAGACTTTATAAAAGAAAGGAAGTCACAATTTTTAATACCTATTCTATATGCATTATATAGGATCCTCTACCATTTGCCTTCTCTTCTCCAAACTAGCAGCATAACAATTCACCACAACGCAGTCAGAAAAAGAGGAAAGAAATATTAAACATCTGAAACAGAAAAGAGTTGGCAATTTATATCATCACTGACACTGAACTTAGAGGAACAGAAATACCTGCCAAACAAGGCAGTGCAAGTATGCCACAAATGTGTGCGCAATTCATTTCACAGCACCTCTTGTATACAAGTCTTCACCGCGTTAACAGTGCTTCGTATTTAATTACTTCACATTTTACATTTTTTTGTTGTAAGATAAAAAGCTATTTGGCAAGCAGCCTGCTTTGATCAAAGTATCTGATTTAAAAGAACAATAAAATGAAAATCAAATATGAAATACTATGGCAACAAAACCTCCTGTGTGCATACACATACTGGATTTCTTAATAGCATTATTTACATTAACATTTGTTCTTATACAATACCAAATATTTTCCTTTACTTCTCCATTGTAATTTTTTAATCATCTTTTATCCTGGTGCCTGGAAATAACTGGCATAAATTAAAACACAATTACATCAGAACTTCAACAGCAGCTTCCTTCTAAGCCAGGGAAAAGAAAAAAAACAACAAAGAAAAGAAACAGTTTGGAAAATGCCATCTAATATAGAAAAAATGTTACTACTTATCAAAACTCCTTACAAATAGGTTTGCTGTAATTTAATAGATATTTTTCACCTCTATAAACCAACCATGTTGAATATACCATACTGAAGTGAATAAAATATCATAAAGAAAAATGTCTCTATGGCTCAGTCAGGGTATCGTAGAAGTGACACCCTTCAAGATTTTATCCCTACAAGACTTTAATTAAAAACAGTGCATTACTCCTAGTCATATTCACAGTCTGAGTTAAGACTTTTCCAGCACAAAGAAATGAATTAGGAAAACAACTATTTGGGACAGAGGCACAGCCAACATAATTCTGATTGACACTACAACTCCTCTAACTTTCACCAAGATCAGTTGTGCCTCTGAGTATCCAGGATCAAGGATAAGTAAATACACTTTCAAGATATCATTCCTTATTCAAACATATAGTGGTTCTCCAAGAAACTCAGCGTGCAGACCTGGTGATCTCAAAGGGGTATTTTGGATTTCTAACCTATTTGCCTGGAAATTGGGATCATTTGTTTTATCTGGCAACACAAAACCTTGAGATTATGAAGCCTTTCTTAAAACTTATAGATAACGTGATACAGGTGTAAAAATCTTTCTCCACATGGTAAAAATGGTTCATTCTTTCTCTCTCTCTTACATATATGTGTGTATATATATATAACTACACACACACACACACACATTCTTCTTTGAGAAAAGTCTAGCAAGTTATCTTAGTGAATAAAAAGACTACCTGCCATCCTAAAATGAAGAAGGAAATTCTCCAATACAGATACATTCTCAAACAGACTAGGGCAGATCTGTAAATACATTTCTACAAATACTTGCTTGACTTTCCCAAAATTAAAATCTTAAGACACTGAATGAGTCTACCAACTGGGGACTTACTCAGTTTTTAAGATGACGAGAAGGGAATGATAATGGGCTACAGGAGTGAAAACTCCTGCTAATATTTACAGACGAATGTAGTTATACAGGAGATCCACTGGCTGCAATAAGATTACACTTATGTGTAAAATTTTCTATATGCATAATTCCTACAAGATCTATTCCTCATAAGGAAGCCACAGAAATGACATATTTTACATAAATTTCCATTCATATCTAAAGAAAATGATAATTTTTGTAAGAAGAGAACATGATTAACTTTCCAGATACAATTCTATGGAAACTGGGCATAGAAGAACATGGTCAAAGATCACGTTCTTCAGACTTCCGTATCCTTTGAAAAGGATGATTGCCTGTTTTATTCTTGGATCTTTGTATATACTAGAAATATGAGTGAAAATATGTTTAGGCAAAAGGTCCAAGTTTAGAGGAAGTGGTGTAACACTAACTAAAAGATGCCCACCGCACATTGTACGAAGATCTTTTGAGAGGCAGAGACACCCTCCCTTCAAGATTATGATCTTTATAAATATATGTTCACAGCCACAGACTTAAATGGGAGTCTTAGAAACAGGCGACTCCACTATGTTATTCACTGTTGAACTGCTGTACTACCAGGTACACCTGCAGCAACCAGCCGCAGCACGCTGTGGGCAGCCCAACAGGCAGCTCTACCTACAGGCAAAGCAGGACCCTGCACGCTCACAGCCGCTCTAGCGACAGCTCTTCTCAGCAGCCTACACACATTCGATTGAAATCATAAGCGGTGAAAAGAAAATATCAAGTACCACACACCACAACAAAGAGCCAACACTGAACGACACCCAACACAATTCCGATCCGGCCTTTTGCACTACAGGCAGTTTTCCAGGCTTTTCAACCAAAGGAAGCTCCTGATAGTACCCCTGCTTTGGAGTATCTCTGTTTTACAGACTGGACCCAGGAATCCAAGGCAAAGAGAATGAACATGAAACCAACAGAATGGCCAGCTATACATTTCCACAAATGATATTTCTTATTTTGTTTTCCCTAAGGAATATTCAAAAAATATCCTATCCACAGGTGTGAAAAGGAGGAGCCTTGGGCACTATCCTGGCTGTTCCTCCCCTTTGGCTCTCCTGGACCCACACTGCTGCTTCGCCCCGTTTCCTGCCTCCCAGATCCATCCCCCTGGCTCCTTCCCCCAGCACAGCTGCTGGCTGACCTTTAAGGTGAGGGACAGGTAAATTAAGTGACCTTTGGGGGCATTCCCCCCTCCCCCATATCCAGCATTCAGAAATCATGTGGGAAGATCATAAAAACAAACACAGTGAGGTTAAATGGGAGAAGGAAGGGAACTTTGGAAGTGCTGTTTATGTTCTATTTTTTTCCTGAGAAAAATGAAAGCGTTATTCCCCTTCTGGATTCAACATAACGGTAGCAAACACTGAGTTCAGACACAGGAGCAAACATAAAATCAGAATGGCTGCTACTGCCTTTCCACTGATGGAGCTAGATCTGTCTTCTTCCGCAAGGCCAAGGCTTTCCCTCAGTAAGTAGCAGGGAACGTCTTGCTGCTCATACCAGCCTCAGCCCCAGAACCTCTAAAAATCAGCACAGAAGTCAAAAACAGAACAGAAAGTTATTTTTACTTTGTGCATATGGACACACAGCTAGTAGTATGAACTTGTGTCAAAGACTGAACGTAGACTGTGATGAAGTAAACAACGCAGGAATTCTACTCAATGTCGTCATGCGCAGCCAATGAAATATATACTGACCTGCACCATTCTTTCTCCCTCTGACTTCCATACCAATCTGTCTTCATAATAAACCATCATGAATAAAGACTCGTGAAAGCCATCTTTCCTGGTACTTCAGCTTCCTACAATAAATCTACAGCTATCGCTATTTCAAAGCCATTATTATTTCAATATAACCTTCAGAACTGAGAATACAGAAAACATTTATGCTGAAGAAGCTGCTTCTGCACAGAGCTAGCTTTCTGCATTATTATTTTTATTATGCTCTTTGCTTTGGAACTTGGCACCCTGAAAAGGCTTGTCTGCATTAAACTTTTAAAAAGAACAATTTATTCACCTTTTTTTCCTTAAGAAAAAACTAGAATTTTTTCCTTTAGTGAACGGCTGCAAAAATCACTCTTTTTTCACTTCCACACACAAGTAACCTTGAAAAGGCTGGGGAAAAAAATATAATGGTTCAAAGAGAAAACCTTAACAGATTTATATTCAGTGTTATTTTAACAGAACAGCATAAAGGGTATGAGAAGTAAAGGATGTACAAATATGGGTCCTGTTAGCAATAAGCACCAGGCAGCCCTTTTCATAATAAGATCACATCACTGTCTTACGATGTCATAGCCCAGAAAACGCCAAGGGCTGTATCTTTTCACAGATAAGTACAAACTGCTCTTGGCAATTAACGTTAATTAATGTTACTAATTAAAAGTCTAGACAAGCCAGACCTCTCACCCTGGAATGTTTCTGCTAAGTAGTTAATACCTGCAGACTTCAGTTTCGGTGATGGTCTAGTAACACTTGACAAGTTATCCTGAATAAAGCACTTGCAGCTTGTTGAAGCTTTGTGTTAACTTTGCACCTGCACAGGGCCCCCAGCCTCCAGCAGGCCGTGTGGATCAAGTGCCTCTGTAACTGTGGTTAGTCATCTGTATCAGAATCACAGCAGACTCCCTCATAACAAAGTCTCTTTTTTGTTGTTAATTAAGACAGTACCAAAAAAATAAAGTTACTTATTCAGTCATGAGGACTGAATGCTCCCAGTAGGTAGCCTTTTCACAATTCAATTTCCCTGATGGGACTCGAAGAGGAAATGAAACAACAAATTGTACTCCTGATGATCTAAGCAGAAGCTGCAATGCCACGGGGAGCCCTGCTAGGTCAATTAGTTCATCATGCTAACAGAACAGCAATCCCGAAACCAGGGTCCCACCAACAAAGGTTTGAAAAAGTGAAGTTCAGTGCCAGTTGTAAGACAGTCTCCAGTAGGTATTATTGTTAGCTTCAGTAAAAGCGCATTTACCGAGAATAAAAATAGGGCAGCAATACTGAAAAGCTAGGGGATGGTACCCCACAACTAGATTCATCCATGTGAATGGAGTAGAAGCAGTCCACCTTTTTAAAATCTCAAATGAGCGGTGTTCGCACAAAAGAAGTTCATCTCATCAAAATGTTTCCTTCTTAAATTAGTTAAGAGGTAAGTACCTTTAAGCAAGCATTTAACTGAGGTCAGAGTGCAACGCTGCACCTGCTCTTTTTTCTTTGAACGTTTCAATATTCTATTTCATGTTCTGTTTATTGTATTGTTTTACAGATGTGACAAAAACAATTAACAGTACTTTTTCTTACAATGACTTCCAATCATACTGTAATATAATAGCCAGCATGTGAATTCCATTTTTTGCAGTATTTAGAATATATTCACCTGTGCCTATACTTTTTTTTTTAATATTGTGAATAAAGAATATCTTGATACTTCAATGATAATTTTAGAAATGGTGAGAGTTGTTTTTGATATCAGAAGAGTAAGTTTCAAAAGCAAAGATGGTCTATGCTGTTTAACCCCCAAACTTCCCCCTACAGTTCTGTGATCTTTAACAAATTTTTCAGGCACCCATTTTGCTTTCTTCATCAGCAGAATCTGAATTACAGAACTCATTTATACCAACCTCTCAGTGGGACTCTGGGATTAACAATTGTACTGAGTTTTGGAATAGAAAGGACGACATAAATTTCAAGTAGCTGTACTCTTTTCATCTGCATTTATTGATGCAAAATAGTTGTTTTACCCAAATGGGTCAAAAGGAAGGTAGCTAAAGTAGTAGATCATAAACGTAACAGGATTGACAATGAAAACCTGCATTTCCTCTTGCAAAGCCTCTTCAAATAATCCAAGGTTTTGCAAGGAAGGAAAAAAAAGAAAAAGAAAAAAACACATATTTTTCCTATACACTGGTCACAGTTGTAAACTATGAAGGTGCATAAAGAAAAGCAGATTGTTCTGTTCTAGCTTAGTTTCTGCTATCAGCTCCTGCAATATTAGACCTTGGTGCTTTATTTACAGAGCTTCCCACTGACAAAAGATAGCACTGCATAATGAGTACACAAATGCATTTCAAGAGCACATCTCGAAAGCTGTTTTTTTGCAAAACGCCGTCTGGCTGCAATATTTGAATGTACTGTATGCTGACAGTCAGGAGGGACAACAACACAGATGTGCTTTGTTTGGCTCCTAATGGATTCAATCATGAAGAGCATTAAAAAGAGAGAAAGGGAAGGGGGTGGGTGGGAAATTAAGCTTTACCTCCCCCCCCCCCCCCCCTTCTTCACCCAGATGAAACTGTAATCATGCAATCTCTCTCTGGCCATGTGGTTAAATAGTATCGAACAATAGTAGAGTCTATTTATGAGCAAATGGACTCTTGTTTGTTCCTTTTGAAAGAATGATTAAATTTATTATTTTTATTCCAAGAAAGAAATTATCTTTAGATTATATTTAATTTTTTTCCTGTCCTTAAGAAGATATTTAACTCAATTTTAATTAAAAAGCTTATGCTCTGTTTAAGTGAAGACTATTTGTGTTGTCTTTCTAGAAATAGCACTTTAATTGTTCATCAGTCCTGTAGAGGTTTTAGAATTCCTATTTTATTTAATTAGCTAGTATAATTTAAAAAGTCATTACTTACCTGCAGCATGATGAAACAATAGCAGTTTTTCTACAGAATAAATACATGCAACTGTTTAAACAAAGTCACAGAAGATGATGCATCTTAAACTCTGCACTAGCAGTTACCAGAGTATTTATGGTAGTGCTGTTGCCAATAAGAATGTCATATAAAAGCCATCAAAACAGCACCTTCAGGCAGCATTTTACTCAGGAAAACTACATTCAGATCCAAAACTCCACCACAAGATCACTGCACAAATTTGATCAACGACACAGCTGCTCTGATCCAAAACTGAAACTAAAAAGTAAGATAACCTAGTGGAAGGAACTGTTATTATCATGTTTCATGAAAAACCTAGTCTGGTTTAAGCCCTATGAAGACATATGTTGTTTAGAACAACTCGTATCTTTCAAAAAGGAAATTATGCTGACTTCAAGCCCTTTAGAGGGTGTTCTGGCAAAACGAATGGTATGACAGCACAAGCAACACGATGAACAGAATGTAATCCAGAGCTTGACGACAAGGTTATCTCATAAACTTGCATGTTTGAACAGTTTCTCTTACATTCCTAGGCACCATGCATTTGCTGTCAACTGTAAGAAACAGTGTCAGGTGGGACTGAAAATATAAGCCAGGAGTGCCTTATGTGGCTCAACAGAGAGAATGTAAATATAATACAAATGTCAAATGATCACAAGCATAAAGTTTCCCAGATGCCAGCAAAGAAGTACAAATAATGCCATAGCAACTTGTGTGAAACATCTTGCAAATAGCAGGTGATACCAGTAATTCCTGTCAGATGACAGTTTAGTTTAAATATGTAAATATTGATATCTGTTCTTTTTTCAGGCACCTCAATAGAAAAGATGGAAAATAGAGTAGTAACTTGAGGGATATATTTAGGCTGATTAAACTGATCCTGATAGAACCAGTTTCTCCTTTGCAACTAAAAAAAAATTCTGCATGCAAACACACACATGAATTCTGTTCTCTACTAGTTCATCCACTAAACTATCTCGAATAAAGAGAAGGGAAGATTCCAGGAACTATAAAAAGCCTGCTGTCATTATTGTAAAAACATGCAAGTGTCCTTTACAGCTGATGATACTTCCATATGACAGCTGTCAGGGGCACTAATTATTGCCCTATAGTCTTCACATTTCTGTGCCCATTAAGAATTATTAGCTCACTGAACTTCAGATCACTGCTTTACTTTTATCTACAATAGATTCCACGCTCAAAAGCTTTGCCTGAGAACCGTTTAAACAATGATCCGAAAACACCTCTCAGATTTTAGACCATCACTCATTTGTACTTGGCATCATTTTAAATGACAGTTAAACCATGCAAGTGGTCTAAATAATGAGACAGTCTTATGATGTTTGCCACTTAATTAAAAAATGCTTTAGGTCGTTGGTCATCTGCTGCTTCATAATAACCACTAATAACTAAGTCCAATCTCACAGGAAAATTCAGTAAAAAATGAAAATATGATGAAGACCTATCAGTGGACTTCTCTGGAAAGTAAGTCTTGTGAAACATCATCTTTGATGGAATGATCAGTCTGACAAAGATAACAGCATTAAGACAGACTTCTGTGTGCTGCTTGACTTAGCTTCTTGTATTGTTCTAATTGTAAATAAAATACAAAATGAAAATCAGCGTGGATGTATTGATTAAACAGTTAACAGTCTATTGAAAATGTTTGTCCAATAGGCATTCTCGTTAGTGATATCCCACAAGGATTCAGCATTATCTGTGATCTGGCTGAACACCTAAAAATTGTTACTTCTAAAATATGCACGGGACACACAAAATGGTGGAACATAAAGCAAGAGGGTGGTGCAGTCAGTCACACAAATTTTCCTTGACCACTTTGTAAGATAAACAATACTTAATACAGTCAAATGCAAAAGCATAAATTAAAGAATAAATACAATAAAATGGAAAACATGCAAGGCACTTAAAATGAACTGGAGATCACAGTAATTTGCTCCTATTGCCCAAAGCAAAGACCGCAAACACTGTATGTAATACAGGCAGTGATATTACTTTGTCCTGGAGCATAAAAGAAACTCTTCTAAGAATACACTATTTCTGGTTCCAAGTTCTAAATACCACGTTGAAAAACTGGAAAGAAAAAGAAAAAAAAAAGAAAAAGAAAACTAAGAATAAAATGAGATCTAGAAAACACGTCCTCTGTTGACACCTCAGATGTTCAAATAGTTTATTCAGCAGAAGTTTTGAAGGTTAATTGAACACTGACACTATAAAATATTTAAAAGCAGATTCAATACTTGGAAGCTGAAGATAGGTAACCCATACAAAGCAAGGCACATTTTTAACAGTAAACAATATATAAAAAGTAGGAAAGGGTACTGAGGAGAAAGCATTTTTATGACGTTTTTACAAGAACAGTGCTTCCCCTCTATGAAATTTCCTTCTTAAAGTTCCTTTAGAAAACAGTTTGAGAACCAGTTAGGTACTTTTAAGAACACTATAGCATCTTATTCTGCAGTTTTATGATTCTTGTCTAAAGTGTCCAGTAAAGTCATAACCGATTTCTTTGAAAAATGTAAGCATTATGCCAAAACTTATCATATTTCATGTTTATTTCTGGAGCAATGAAGCTACCGACATTTCACTTGGTGGTCTCAGCTCTTCTCCATTTTCCTGTCTGCTACATGTCCACATCACACAGTGTTCCTATTGTTCACACCAGTCATTTCATGCATCAAGGATATTGTGACGGTTCCTGGATGAGTCAGTACATTGTAATGATTTATTTTAAAAAAGGACTGAAGCATTGACCTAAATGACAGCTTGGAATACAGATATGATTTCATAACATATTATAGAAAATATCTGCCTTTGGTACTAAGCAGTTGCAAGTTATCTGATTCCCATGTTACTTATGTTCAGAACAGAAATTTCAAGTCAGGAGCCTAAATTAGATATTCTTTTGTATTTACATTGGTATTTTTGAACTTTGAGCTAAATGTACCTATACTAAACTAGGTGTGTCAGAACAGGAGGAGAAAAAGCAATTCACAGATACACCTAAAACAATGGAAAACCCCAACAGCATCTACACTTTCTGCAGCTAGCAATGAAGCAGTGTAATGGCTGATGTCCTTTTAATGATTTCCACGCATATCCAGTGGCCCAGATTATTTGCCACAGGTGAATAAGATTGGTCTTCCCCATGTCAGTCCCAAATTTGAGTTAGGCAAAAGCCTACTCACATTCAATGATAGAAATACATGCCCCTGCATGAACGCCATGTAATTCTGTCCCTTCCAAACCTCAGACAGCTTTACCATATGGAATTTGTAAAACTCCCTTTGCCCTGGTTTTCATTTCCCCCCCCCCACACACTTTTCTTTTCCTACAAAATAATCAGAAATCTAATACAGATTAGTACTTTCCAGAGGCACCCACACTGCCTTTCAGACACATTACCTTTCAGAAAAGGAACCAGCAAATTTACCCAAAACTTTTTTCAAGATCTTTTGCAAGAAGCAGAAGAAAAAGGAAATAAATCTATACCAAGTGTTTAACTTTGATTTTACTTTAAAACAGTTAAACCAAAATGCTAAGCACTAATAATAAGTAGTGTTTTAATGCAGAAGTGTCAAAATACTTCTGGAATACAGAAATGTTTGTGGGTGAAGAATTGCTGAACAGAACACTACACTAGTTCTTTTATTCTATGCATAAATATCCCCTGCAGTGCCATAGCAACTTTTTGATGTATTTTTCAAAAGGTTTTTCAATTCAACCTACCAGGTGGTTTTAGGAACTCAAATTCATGTGCTGAAGCCCTGTGCCAGCAGTTATCAAAGAATGCGTGGCATGCATCCTAATAGTCGTACTGTGCGATCAGTACAGTCTCACATTATGACTGTACTGATCAGTCATAATGATATACACATTATATTTGTGTGCATGTGCATTTACATATGCATGGTCCAAATCTTGTGACACTGCAAATAAAATTGTGTAGCATTTTACTACATTTATGCATATAGCAGTGCCTCACTGACTGAAGCTTTTAAAGGAAAAAAACATTAACTGAATTCATTCAAACAGTTCAAAAAGCAGGCTTTCCAGTTTCTACTAATTTAATAATTAAACTTTAATTAATAAATTTAATTAATAACTAATTTAAAACTAAATTAATAAATAATTTAAAAGTAGGTCTTTTTTGGAGAAGATGCAAACTTTCATATAATATAATATAATATAAATAATCAGGTTCATTTATATAGTTAAACAGAATAATGTTCTCAGGTATCAGTCAAACTTCCCATAGCGGAAACAATGTGTAATACATATTTACCTCAGGTATGTGATTTATTGAGAAAAGTGCCAGCAAACAAACAGTTGTATACAGAAATTAGTCTCTCTAAAACTGACTGAATTTTCTTTCTGTCAAGGAGTGGAAATGGAGAGAGAAGAATCTCTAAACTGCATCCTTCCAGTAACAGAAGATTCTCTCTGCTCTCTAGTCTTAGATGCCCTTTTCTTAAACAGAAATATAGTTAAATCTTTTCTTTCACTATATTTGTAGTAGTCCTGGCAGAGAACAGTCTAACCTAGTGCCTTTGGTTTAAAAGAAGAAATCCTATAACTCATTTGAATCAGCTGGTCATTACCTACAATCACAGAAAGGTCAGAGGAGAGCCAGCTGGTGATCCCAAAGCAGAGCTTCACTTGAGGTGGTCATGAAACGTGCGGAAGAATGGGGCTAATTCGTCCTCAGTGGGAATCCCCCAAATAGAAATTTCAGCCAAAACAAACCTCAAAACGTCTATCAATAAAATTCATATTTACTTCTAAGCCAGGTCACAGTATCGTTAAGAAACAGAGGATTTTATTACTAACTAAGCCCTATGGAAAGTGTATCGTTATTTAAATTATTACAAGAAAACCATCAAGTAGTTTCGTATTTTGTTCTTGAGTCTGTGTAGTTACCTGAGCTTCCTTCTACATATGAAATATTTTCTTTTAATAAATGCATCTAAAAAACTATTCATTAGAGGAAACCTTGGGCTCTATGCTGTCTCATTGGATACTGATCTAGTTACAGCCAGTATTTATCACAGCTCAGTCAGATAATCTGGTTGCCATCTAGTTAAAGCCAACAACCAAATCTCATACAACAAATGTCCAACTCTCCTAGGTTTCAGTCTGTCTAGGGACGGGGGTGGTGGTGGGAAGCCTCTGATGCCCCATCAGGGTAGCGAGGGTGGGGAGGGCTCGTACTGCTCTGCCTGCCCCTGGCACAGGAAAGGGAAGACCTTTAGTTAAATTCCATAACATCAAGACCTATGGTACAGAAAACAGCACCTTTACAGAAACAGCGACCAGATCAAGCAACTTTCTGGAAGGTCTTTGTCCAGCACAAGTTTTTGAGTTTCTTAGAAAACACAGCTCTTAGTGAAGGAAACTCCATACTGCCGAGGACTGACAACAAACTGCTCAGTAAAGCTCCCCTTGCCTTAACATGAACAGGACTAGGTTATGCAGCAATATATTTGAAAATGAATGTGTTATATAGCTACAGTATAATACTTCTGTGTTTGCTCTTGAAGTATTAACTGTTGAAAATTATGGCTAAGCATCTGGGATTAAAATTTATCTCAATGGTAATGTATCAGTATATGCCAACTGTGTTTTTGCAATTTATCAGTTCATACCACCGTTACTCATTTCAATTTATTCAAGTAATTTAGTTCAATGACCAGCTCATCCAAGACTGGACAACTAGACAGTGCATCTTCCACTTCCACATATGCTCAAGTTTGAAAAGTGAGAAGATTTACTAGCTAGCTCTAAAAGTTGAAAAGACAGAGTATTCAGAATCCAAACCACTGTGAATAAAATATTACTTGTAAAATAAGTGAAATTTTGAAAAATCTGTTTATTTTTCTTTGTTGAGCAGGTATACAGGGTTTTATTAATAAAAACAATTTTATAAAACTAGTTTACACATTTTAATGCAAGTAAAATTGAAATATTTTATTAGTGTATGTTGCATTTAGGTATACTTATTATTTATACTAATGCGTGCAGAGATAATGTACCTTTGTTGACAAAATCTATAAAAGTTTAAGTTATTAAATTCGATACTAAGTTTCAAATCAACAGGCTTGAATTACTACTAACATGCAGTTTCAAGGAAGAGAGATGGAAAAAAAAATTTATTAGAGAATGAAGACTTCACCTGTATCTGCAAAATAACTTCACTCAATTCCATTCATCTGTCAACCATACCCTCCATTGTCTCTGGCAATTGCAAATACGTATTCTTCCTCTTGCCAAAGTTCATTAATTGCCTCCAAATATTTTCTTCAGCCACTGAAAGATACATTGCAATTTTAGACTAAAGACAAAGACTTTCTGAAAATTGGCTGAAGGTTGCTGCAGCTATATGTGGCTGTTAAGGGAATCTTCACACCTAGCACATAAAGGAATTCTCTTTCCACTGTCAGTATTTTTTGCCTGTAATCAGCTCATAAAAGCTGCAAAGGCAGAAGGCAGTTTTGAGGTCATAGTTAGTGTAAGAGTAATGATTTCTGGATAGACAATGATACCAGGTACATGAAGTTTTGCTCCAGAGCCAGGCTCACTCATTAGATCCAAAAAACAACCTTTAAGTCTATTCTCAGTGTCCTTATCTGTGTACAATCATTGTAGTTTATAAAGCAGCATAAAATGGTAAAAGCAAAATTTAATGAAAACCATGAATAATACAATTCTTAAGAAAGAAAGAAATGCATCTAGGCATGGTCAGCAGAAAGTACTCTGAAGCCCTATGAGGAAATCATAGGCAGAAATACAGAATGGAAACTTGTGTGTATGATGCTTCACACAGTTAAGTATCTTAAAGTATAAAAGGAAGTTAGCTTTGCAAAAAAGCTCAAATAAGGTGTCAGACATTTAACTGCTTTGCTTCAACTTATAATGGGACAGAAACAGGACAAGTTTTTTCTTAATTCTGAGGAGTAAATTTACTTGAGAAGATGAAGTATACAACTGCACCTATATGCCACAGACTAAGAAAGTGAATTCAGTCTAAAAGTCTTCACAAGGGAGTTAGTATATACTTAAGCAAGCTTTCTGAAACTTATATACAAAGAACGGACTACATGCTTTGACCTTTTGACAGTGTCTCAAAGTGAAAACTATCATATGCTCCACAACAGCAAGAAGTGCATCTGTGCAGCTCCAGTAAAACTACTGCAGCCTCTCCATCTTACAGCTATACCTAGCTTAACGCCAATTATGATGGACACTTTCCCAAGGACTCATTCAGTTCAAATATCATGCAGTAAAACAGAAGGTGAAAAAAGACATATCCTGCTTCCCTCTTCTGCTTATACTAAACTGAATACCTATAAATATGCAACATCAATGTCCAATTCTTATCCATTTAGAAGTGTTTCAGTGGCCCATCTCCTTCCACATATAATATGCTTTAGCTTGCTTTTTGGGGAGTCCAAAGAATGAAACAGGCAGATTAAAAATTCTTAGTATGAAAAGTAAGTGTTCGAAAAACAATCTTTTAATAGTGGTATAATAAAAGTTTCATTATTATGCTATAACAAACTATAGAAATACACATATAGCTACAATAAAAATAAGAGTACATAAATAATACTGCCAGAATTATATTCACCTCTGCTCAGGGCGTTGGCAAAAGGCCTTATGCTCCACTTCAATCTTATTTATAGATGTGCAGATCATAACAAGAATCATGCTTGTTTGAGCTCTCTGTATTAGATGAATTTCATATGTACACAGTCTTTCTAAGTATGAATCTTCAAACCCAATGCCTATCTAAATCACTGGAAATCTATATAGAGATATATACAGTGTACATATACAGGTACATATAGATATCCACAGTTACAATCATTTCAGGTTTTACATCATTAATGCAAAACTGCAGAAACAATTATAGATATACAGAGGCAACAACAATTACTCATCTGTATGTTTATGGAATACTAATGAAGACAGCAATTGTTAAACTGGGCTGAACTTATCTGCAGCTTTTGTTTAATAACAAACTAAGAGCCAAGCTTCACGTTAGGCTTAATTCGAACGCGCTGTGGACTGCTGAAAGGATGCTCACCCTGCACTGTCCACCCACCTACATACAACCGTCTCCTCTGTGCCAGATCTAGCAAACGTGTGCCCAGTCAGATCAGACTGCTGATCCAGAGAAACACTAACCATGTTTTCTTTAGGATTGCTAGTGGATGCAGCTCACTGTGCCGCCTTCTGCACGCTGGGGAAGTGAGAGGAACGACATCTTTTAGGAGCAACATGCACTCAATGCGGATCCACCACAGGGTAAAACTGCACCCCAAGTAAAACTGAACCAAACACCAGACCAAACGTGGCCAGTCTGGAGCAGTAAAGGCGGTAGTAAATCACACAATCACAGGATCAACTACAACGATGTGCTAATACACACTGTACTCGTAACCTTATCCAGCAAAATGCCGTTCACAAAAAACTTGCATTAGAACAGTGTCCCTGTGCTTCAGGACCACACAAATGTGCATCCTCTGCTTTCCAAAGTCTACGGTAAACAGTAGGACTCAGCTAACACGAGCAGACTTAATTCTCCAGTGAGTGCCTAACTTGATCCAGCTCTTCCCCTGCTCATGCCTTCCTGTCAGAATATCCAATAGGTGCTCATGCCAGAAAGCTAAAAACTAAAACGTATGTTGTGAACTGTTAGTATCAGTAAGCTAGAACAAAATACCACATTATCTTTGACCCCTGAGTGTCTGGATTTAAGCCAGTATGCTCATGAGAAAGACTTTATAGAATAATCAATAAAGAAGTGAAAGACAGCACAGCATCTCCTCCAGGGGAGGAAAGAGAGGGCAGAGAGCAATTTAAAAATCATGCCAATAACAAGAAAGGAAAAAATGAAGTGGAAAGGAGAACCAAAAACACATCCTCTTAACAGACCTCTCAGTGGAGTAGGAGAAGACAAATCCACGAAGTCTAATTTCTGGCATCCAGCTGAGCTGCAGTAACTAACTCCCTGAAATTGCCCCGCTCCCTCCACGAGCTGCCCACGGAGCAAACATAGCTGTTCAGAATAATCTCCGACAGACCAAGGGAGCAGTAACCAGGTATCCAGTGACCTGCAATTTGATCAGATAGCAGCCTGTTTTGTGGAAGGGGTAATCAGCGTGCCCTGTTCCTGACCCAGGCAGGGCAGCCCCGAAGAGCACAATGACTTTTCGCCTGCTTGACAAATTCCATAGGAATGCTTAAGACCTCGCTCTCTCGCATGTCACGTTTTTCTTAATGGAGGCTGCTCCCAACTCTAACCCTTGCCCACACTGAAGGCACTGACAGAGTGTCCGCAGGAATGTAATCACATTACCGCCACCATCCTACCTCTCAAAGACAGGGCAGATCAGAGAAGGGCCATCAAACAACCCATATAGTGTGCACACAAAACAGATTTGTGAAATGACACTGAAGCTTATCAAATTATTCTGATTACAGAAATATACAAGGATGATACTAGCTATTAAGCATTTCTAAATATGGAAATGCTCATGCTGCTGTGAAATAACCGCAACTTCAAAAACGTTAGGCTTGTTAACACAGACTGTAGCAAGCTTATTTGTTTTGTACTTGCAGAGAGCCATGACAAGCTGTCAGAATCCAACACCACACAGGCATAGGAGTATCTGAGGCCCGATCCTCACTTCAATTAAATTATGACAGAACAACATTGATTTTAATGGGCTCAGGATGGGATCCTGGTAAGGGTTTCTATCACCATTGACCCAAATCAGAGTTCTGTTGCTTTGCTTGAGGAAAAAAGCTGGTGTCCTCTTCCCTATTCCCCGGAGCCATCCCCCCCACACTAAGGCATCCTTAGAGACATTTTCTACGTGTATATGTCTACTGTTCACATTGCACTCCTATTCAGAAGTCTTTACAGAGACAGTGTTCCCATGCATTTTTAAAAATGGAAGTCTTATATACTGAAAGCATTTTGCAGGATTTAAACATGCATCATAAATTATTCAAGCAGAACCCAATTCTAAAAATAAATGCAATAACAAGCCATTGCAGTCCATGTATACTTTAATATAATTTCTCTACAGTTAAACTTTCAATGCATGCAACACCTGCTCAGGGCTCCCGAATTAGATAAAAAAGCAATACTTCTCTGATTTTGGCCATATGTTTAAAAAAATCACTACCAATTTTAGTCATGTAAAGATCTAAACTCCTGAGGAGGTACAATGGAATACCTAGCACTCAAATGTAATCAGCACTCAAGTAAGGATTTAACAAACTATATTTCAATGATTTGAGGTCCCAGTACAATGAACAAACAAAATGAAATTATTAACGGAGTTTTTCACAGTTATTTGTTAATTAATCATTGTATTCAGAGATAAAAACTAGTGCCACAGGACATTACCAGAATACTATATCTGATGCATATGCATCGTTTTTTTCATAGATTCCTTGTGGCAGTGCTACCTTTTCCACTCCTGCTCGTGTTTCATATCACTGCACACCAATGCACAACCACAGTCGTGCTATTCTTTGTACATAGTAAAGGACACAGATAGAGTCTATACAGTAATCTTCTGGTATTTTTTAATATTATAAATTGTAGAAGGAAAAAACCCACTGTGATCACTGAACCATGTCATGATCCTTCCTAGGAAATCTCTACAGAGATAAAGATAACACAAACTAACCTTTAGAAATCAGATGAGGGACACAGCTATCATAACAACGGTGGCTGAGTTCAAATGCTCAGTCTACTGGGAACTGGAATATATGATCACTCTACAAATAATTTCTGTTTCCTTTTTTTATTTAATGCAAGTGGAAATGGTCTTTTCAAGGCTCCACTTAAAAGCCATTTACTGGAGAAAAAAGGTAAATATGCTCAAAGGCTTTACTAACCTTTACATTTTCTGATTTCGTACGAAAAATCAAAAGACAGTTCTAAGACCTCCATCCAAATTAAGAGAGCATTGCTGTAGTAATGCACAGCAGGTTTCGTCACTGTCAATAGCAACTTAAGAGTAATTTATACATGAGAAACCTTATTATTCTTACGCAGGAGACTGGCAGCCTGCAGCAGAAGCATGGAATCCTGCCTTCAACATGTTCTGGGAGACCAGACAACACATTAGCCTGTGTCATTGCCCTGCTTATCTGCTTTTTTAAGCACACGGGAGAACGGAAAAACCAGTCAACTGATTGTGATTTCCAGAGACTAAGCGTTTTCTCCACAAGCTCATAGTCTGAAAAGGCAGGATCTATCGTCAGGGAAAACACAGAATTGGCGATCAGAAATGTTTGTATGAAATGTCCAGGGGTGGTTCATTAAGTGACCATATACATAAATGTGCATGCAACACATGTACAGACAGACAGAATGAGTATATGGATAAACATACAATGGATTGTTGCATCTATACTGCTTGATTTTGTGATGTGTACGTGTGTGCAAAGAATGCAGTCAGAGAAGATGTGATATGAACAATAAGATGCAAGTAGTGGAATAGTTTATTTGGCATAATATGCCAGAAAGACATCATCTTCCTGTAAATAAACGAAAGTGTCTAATAACTGTAATGTTTTTTGTTTATACCTATTACCAGAAATTAAAAATGCTTCTCCTTGTCTTAGCTGTGATTATACTGGTCTTTGATTCCAATCTAAAAGCTACACAGAAACTCTATATTTAAATACTCACTCTACCATCCTTGCCATTTAACTTTATTGATATGGAATTTTAGTTTAGAGTGGTAAAAGATAATATGTATGTCCATCAGCATATCTATATGTGCCTAAATATAAGTGGCCTGAGGGTTTTCTTTTTCATAGCACCAAGAAATTCCTGTCAACAGCAATTCAGTGCTAAAACAAACCAAAAATTAAATTCGAGTTTGGAAAACACTTTCATGCATCAAACTGAAAAAGTTACATTACTCTATTTAGGAAAATGCATTTGAAGAAAATCTTCTGTTTACTAACTAAAATGCCTCCCCTCCCCTACATTCCTCTAGTAAAGGATATAAATAGACCATGTGTAAAAAGTGAGCTGCCTGTTATCTATCTGCCAGGCACTCCTACTGACTGACTCATCAATGACTGTATGTGAGGGAACTCTCTTTAGAGACTGACAGGAGATTGCCTTCTTGGAGGGGAAAAAAATCATTATCAGAGAGTGAAGTTAAGTTAGTACAAGTTTTAAGAACCTTTTGCCAAGGAGATGTATACATGTTTACATAGCACATATGAATGCCTCCAGGAGAAAAGAAAAACCGCATATCAAATTATATATGTGCAGGGTATCTTAATTAAACATCCCTATTTTCCTTCTGCCCTCTTTCCTGAAGTGATGATGTCATGAAAATTTTAACAGAACACCTTTCAAAGTGACTTGTGAAATGGAGCAATATTGTAAAAAACAAACAAACAATTTATGAGAGTGGTTTTTCCCTTTCATTTCTCTACAAGAACCCCGCTACCCTGCACACATTCTGAGGGAGCTTAAGGAATCTCACCATGCTCCACAGTCAATGCTGTATTTAAGATGTGAGCAGATGATCTGAGGAGGGCTGAAACAAAGCATGAAGCAGGAAAAAAACAAACTGCATTTGATGTTAGTGTGACACTGAAGAGGCCTCTTGGCTACCTGAGGCATTCTCTATATTATTAAATTTGAGGATGTTTTCTCAGTGTGGTTTGCTGATTATCTGTAAAGTCAGTAGATGCTAGATGAAAAGACAATGTGTTATGCTTTAAACAATATAACTGATGTCTCTCAGGAGTACTTCAAACAATAAAATTTTCACCTGTGAAAATGTGTTTTTTTTTCCTCCAGTTAGGTAAGAGCCTCAAACTCATATAAGAATTACCTTCATCTCACTGACTTTTCTGGAGCTATGTATGCCAGTTCATACAATCTAATGATCTGGTTTTTTTAAATATTTTCTGTGGTGAAAGAGTTTTCAAATATAAAATTGCTTTTAACCCCAAACTATGTTTTTGGGGTAGAGCTTATCTCTTCCGCCAAGCTTTTCATCACATTGTTATAATGTTTTTTAAGGCTGCCAGATCCACACAGAGATGAAGATCAGACAAGCATCAGACAATTAAGCATTCTTTGAAATACCATTAAATAAATTAACTTAAATTGACTTCAGGATAGCTATAAGACAGTGATCCCCAAATTATTAGGAAGATGGTTTCAGGTATCATAGAGGGACCCTTTCTAAATGTCCTGTTCGCCCTTCATCAAAATGAAAGTCACTAATTAGTTTAAGTGCCTTTATTAAAAAACAAAAAAAAAAGAAGTCCATATTCCTTCTATGGTCCTGATATACACATTCAGAGACTATAAAGCCAAAAGGACTACTGTTCTCATCACGTCTCACTCCTTTTCCTTAACTGGCCACAGAACACTCTTCAAACAGCCTACTTGTAAACTGCAGAATCTCTTTTAATCTTCTTGATTTTAACTGCAAATCCCTTTATCCTTTTAAAAATTAGCAAAACATCCAATATAGTGAAACTTCCTAGGCTTTCATGACATGTCCAAAATCTACAGAAAGTTCTACCAAGTATTAAAAGTTTGATCTGCAAGTATGGATGACTTGCATCTAAAAATGCCGATTTTTAGCAGCTGTAGCTTACCACCATACTCAGTTATCAATGAAATGAAAGCCAGGTTGTGATCACCACTCTCTTTTTGGTGTTTAATGAGCAAGGTAA
The DNA here is from genome assembly GCF_036370855.1 of Dromaius novaehollandiae. Classification (NCBI taxonomy): domain Eukaryota; kingdom Metazoa; phylum Chordata; class Aves; order Casuariiformes; family Dromaiidae; genus Dromaius; species Dromaius novaehollandiae. Next base: position 69,939,059 of record NC_088101.1, read on the forward strand.
GCTGTTCTCAACTGTAATTTGGTAGCCAGTAGTAAACACTGACCATTGTCTAATATTACCCTTAACTTTTTAGGGCATAATTCATAGACATTTGAAATCATTTGTTTCTAAAATTGTCAGTGACCAGCAAACATGCAATGCCATTTTAGATATAGAGAGCCACTTGCTGTCTCCTTTGCTAACTCTATTCTGTGTCTGTGAAGCACGAACATTAAATTTTGCCCAGACAGAAACATCGCTTTCAGAGGAGCTGGGATGGGGGGAAAGAAGTGACATTCTCTTTTTCCTTCTTCCTAAACCAGTTTTCAAAGCAATAGAAGCTAAAAACTCTCGCAGAGCAAGCTCCCATGAAATAGGCTCCTGGCCCCATTACAGCGTTAAGAGGCGCAAAAGAATGAAATGAATGTGCCTAGCCTCTGTAAGCTTTTTATCGACAGCATCGACCCGCTGGCTGTTGAGCAAGTCAATGACGACTCGGTGAAGATGTAACAAAATGTCAATCATCACTCCAAAACCTTTCTCTCTCCCCAGAATTGCTGGCAAAGGGCTTTGTTAGTTAACTCGGATGACTTTCCTCTCCTAACAAACTGTTTTTGAAAATATAAGGAAGAAAATTAACAAACAGAACTGCAATGAAATAAAACAGAAATGACATTAGGGTTAAAGAAAACTGGATTTTGCTGGCACAATGTATAGAGTACAGAACTAAGAGCTGATTAACTAAATTAATCACTTATGCAACCAAGTGGAACTTTAACTATAGAGCAATAAAAACACCTCATATAAAGGCAAAGGCATTTGGGATATCCACTAACTCAAAAGACTGTTAATCTTCAAGCTTGATAGTTAGAATGAACCTCCCCTCTTTAAACCCTAGGGTTTAGATATAGCTCATATGAACCGCTGAAATGAGAAAATGCAAGGCATGTATTAAATATCCCAGAGGCAGCAGTACTTAGTCCTCTAACAGGCATTCAGGCTGGCTCTTTATACCTGAATGCTCCAGTGAGCCCTTTGTGTGCGCTATGCTAGATGGTATTTTTACCATGACATCAACAACTATATATCACCCCCCTCCCTTTTCTCTTCCTAGGTGGACTCTGATTTTCTGTACTCAGTAGAGGTTAATCTGTAAAGCCTTTTCTTCTAAAGTGGTGTTTATTCTATTCAGGAAACAAAACACGGAAGTACTAACAGTGCACACTTTTCATTCCTTCCAAAGAAGAAACTAAAACAAAACAAAAAATTTCAAGTTAGTATGGAGCCTGAAAAGTAGTGTATCATGTCAGAAAAAATTAACAAATTTCTAGAGGGAAATATGATGTCTCGGTTCACTATGATGCTTAACTATGAAAACAAGGGAGCGGAAAAGCTAGATTCATCTCACTGAACTGCCAGTATCTATAATGTGGACTTCTACAGGGGAACTAATCTCTGCCCCTTTTATAGTGAGAGAGCAACAGATGCATGTGATCAAAACAATTTCGGACTTTATCAGCATCAGACAAATTATACCTGATATTCATTCAAAAAAAAATCTCCACATCAGGTGTTAGCTGCAGCTCATCTGCACTAAGTAGAACGAGTACACTTTGAAGGATAGATGAAAGGCTATCTAGGCTGCATTCGTAACTAGAGGTTCTTGTTTAGAACCTGCAGATATAGAAAAACCTTAGTTCTAATGTGATAATAATACAGAAATTTAAAATAGGTTTAACATATTTAAGCACTTAGAAATGTAAATTATTTTTATATCACTAAAGAAAGCAAGGTCTCAATGAGATAAACTTTCACAGCTGTTTCAGCAGCAGCCAAATCCAAGAAGGAACCAGAGAATAAAATAAAATACCCTAAAACTCTCTTAAAAGATATTTTCTGTTTATCTCCTATATGGAAAAACATGCTACAAATATACTTAATGGAAATAAATGATCATATCAGCTGCTTCAAACAAAACAGTGTTAAGAAGCAAGTTCTACAAGAAGAATCTATCAAAAGCAGTTTCTAAAGTAACAGAAACACAAATATTGGAATAATTCAAGACTGAGTGGAGGGATACAGTCCCATATAATTTCTTGGCTAAAGTCAACTCCTGTCCATAAAAATACCAGTATACTGACCTCGCAGGAGGTGACTGCCTCCCCCTCATTACCTTCGCAGGAGTTACGACATTTCCTGTCACGTACAGCCTTCAGTACAAATAATCATTTATTTCCTAACAGCAGATAAAGATGTCTTATTGGCTAAATATAGTATGGCAGAGGCAAGTGGATCTAGCCTTCCCGCATGCTGTAACTGTTACCTCAACTACTGCTGTAAAATCCCCCTGGAAATTCACCAGAACACGTGAGAGGAAAACTATGGGAAGTGATCGTATTTCACGGAGAACCTCAAGAATTTCTAGTCACCAGCCATATACAGATATACATCTGTAAGGATTAGCGAAACTAAAATTCCCTCTTCACCAACACTACTCATATTTCTTGCAATTCACAGATTAATCCATCAAATACAATATTGGTTGACCTATTCTTATCCCCATCAAAAAAAGTATATGCAGAATTAAAACTTAAGGAAGTAAAGTCTGAATCCAAATTTTCGAGAAAATAGCGTGGTCATAAATATCAATGAAAATGGATTTTTTCAATTTTTTTCAGTTCTAACATTCACTGAAGCCACCAAATCATAAATACCATTTAAGTATATTATCCCAAATGAGAGCTAGTATGGATGGTATCAAGATGTTAAAGATGATTGCTGCCTTCTGTGAACTGATGTTCCACTGTCATTTTCAAAAGCAAAAGTATATCTAAAAGGGCAACAAATGGGACAGTGATGTGCAAAACGGAACACCGCACGTTTTCAATACTGCAGAAAATTCTGGCATTTCAACATGTGTTTTATATGTTCATATTCTTCTTTAGGAAGATTTTCAGAACAGAAAAAATGTGAAAAATATTCACAAATAGGCTAACATTCCCAATTATTGAACATTTTCCAAGTGCTTCATTTCCACATACAGAGTGACATTTCTCCCCAATTTGTGATTATATAAGTTAATTTCAACATCCAGTGCTGAGGCCAAGAGCCTTTCCTTCTACAAGCTACTCAACCCCATTCTCAAGGGCAGAAAAATGGTGTTACAGACTGAGTCAAACACACCAGCTGGCTGAAGACAGTAGCTCAGAAGTTTCTATTAGCCAGGCTGCAGCTGCCACAGTGTCCTAACATCCCATCTGAAGTAAAGATTAATCAAGGGAAATTTCTACAACATCACAGAAACTAGGATCCTCCAAGGAATGCCAACTGCAGGACAGGATGGCAACAAAAACTGCAAAAAACCATGAGGATCAGTTTGAATTTAAAAATAATTTTCAAAAATTTTTCTTTTAAATCAAAGACCTGAGATAAAATTTCAATTGAAAGCAAAAAAAAAAAATCCAATAAAATAAAGCTGTTTCAGGTTAAAATATTAAGTAATACTTATAGGAATTTTTTTTTTAATTGGGAACTCCGATTTTCAGCAATACTCTTTTTTCTCGTAAAAATTCCTGTTTTTGCAGAAACTGTATTTTGCTATTGGAAGGAAGTTTGAATCTAAAATTTCCAATCATTTCAAACCATATGTAAGTAACAGGTGGAAACCCTGTGTTTGACATATATGATTTGATTCCAAGTCCTACCAACATGAAGAAATTCTATTGTCAAAAGGCAAAATTCTATCTTAAATGGCATGTTAAAGTCTCTGCCTGGAAATGAGGAATAAGTTGGTGATGGGAAACCTGTAACTTTACATATGACAGGCTACCAACTGGAGCTTTTCTGCAGTCACTGATTTCATTACCTACAATGTTAAATTAGAGGGTCACAACTGTCCACCCAATGGTCAAGTAACTACCTTGACAGGGAAACTCAGATCATATTCTATTCTAAGTGAAAGGTTTGAAAGCTATTTCATGTAAAGAAGTCTAAGATGAATACAGATGACAAATATTTGAGTCTGAAGGTCAAATGCTCCCCAAAATGACGTCAAAGCTTATCTCTTCTTATTCATATAATCTCTTAGCTGCATAGTATTAGCTCTAGCTAACTCTTCATGCAGCTACCTGGAGGCTCTTGCCAGATGAGATGATGCTGTGTGTACCAGATGTAAAGGTAAAAACAGAACTGGATCTTGTCAGTGTTCTCTGTTTGTAGTGTTTCTTTCTTTCATTACACAAGGATGCTAACGCCATGCAAGGATGCTAACGCCATGCAAGGAAAACAGCGAGCCTTGGAGCAAAACAAGAGACCTCCCTGAGACAAAAGTTTGCCTGTCATAGGGTTTTTGTTTTGTGTTTTTTTTTCTTTAGACTATACAGTAGATCTGAGAGGTGTCATCTCAGCATGTTTCTAGCAGTTTTCTCTGTTAAAAAACAAACATACACAGATAAGAGGCTAACAAATCTCTGCACCTGAGTAACATTTTTCAAAACTTCTGACTCACCTAACTTCAGGGGACATCTGGTAATGCAGTACTGAGTTGCATAACCTGAGACATGATCCACATAGCTGGGATAAGGAAACGGAGGAAAGTTTCGTATCCTAACAAGAATGCCCTTCCAAGTTCTGTTTTGTGTGCAATGTGTTTTATCATCCCTTCTCTTATTAGATCCAGCAATAACAAAACTTTAGAAACACTGCCATTCCTTAAAATTGCTAGGAAAATATTCTCTCTCAACTCAATTGTTTATCTTTTTTCCACCTTTTACTCTTGCTGCTCTCCTTACATGCCTCTAAATTTTTCAGTAAAGCGATGGTCCTATACAAATTCTTATACAGGCCATTTAAACTTACTGGAAGTAAATTAAGATGTCTTTCCTTTCATGAGTGGTTTTGTAGCACAGTCCCTTTTTTATGGGGACTTTGGGAGATGAGAAAGTTGTTTCTTCACTGGATTGGACAGGAGGAGCCTATAATCCTTTCCATAGAGCGTAAAGGAGAGTCTTTCCCTACATCCACTTACAGCTTGGACATATCAGAGACCTGGACCCTGTAGCTAGGAAACAAACTCTAGCACATGACATACCAGGAATCCTTTGAATGTTATTTGCTCAGCCCAACAGGATTTACAAATAGTCAACTATTTCTCCCCAACATAATGCCCAAATATACCCCGTTGTTTTCATCAACTCAAATACCCAATGTGAGATTTTGGATGGTGGATTCCAAACCTCCCCTTCATGCAATATCCTGGTTCATATGTCATTACAGCTTTGTCAGGTTATGGAGGCCAACAGCTTCAGATTACACTCTTGGCAACAGAAAAACACAGGAATTCAGTTTAGTGAAATAGCATTCTCGGATATAATCGTTAAAACACCCTAAAATCTCTTTTATGCTACTGAACAAGTTTCTTCTTGTTTTATTACAACTCCTGAAACATCACTGGTTTCCACCATAAAGTGGCTTTCTTTTCCTCTAGTGTTTTCTCTGTCATTTGTTTTCTTATTTCTTCTAATTTTTATTAACTCACAACAGATTTCCCAAATAACTGAGAGGAACACTTGCATGTTATATTATGAACTTATGAAAACTAAAAAGGGCCCAATGGAAAACAGGTGGTCCCAATTTTACGCATCACTCTGGGACACAGCTAAAACTCAGGACAAAATCAACAAAATTAACAAAAGCACATACAAATTCTTCCAAGTTTATTTTCTTTGCTAGCTTAAAAACTAAAGCAATACTGATATATATATTTCTACAATTCTTTCCCTCCTCCCCATTTTTTTAAACAGACCAGCTGATTACATATTCTTTCTAGTATCTTTTTTAAGCCTACAGAGTATGCTATACATTATGCAAGTGTTTTACATCATGAAAAAAATTACCACACATATTGAATTCTGTTTTATAGTATTGTAATTGCTTAGTCTTACAGCTAATAATTCTCTAATATCACTCTCTCACTTTATAAAAAACTTAATCTTAAAGATTTCTGTTTTGCTTTAAGCAGAACATTTCATACTGACATGAAACATCTGAGCACTAGCTATCCACAAAATTTCACTTAATTTCAGTGTTCATAATATCCATTTTCTAGTTGTCTTACATTCACATACATTTAAAGAAAGACATTATTTCCAGCAAGTCTACTCTGCTTGTATTAATCCCCATCAGAAAGCTTCCTCACAGTAGCAAGGATGACAATAACATAATAAAAAAAACCCAGAAGTGTAAGATTAAAAAAAAAATGTTAATGGGCTCCAGCTAATGGAGCCAAAAATCCAAGATCAAAATTTTGACTCATTTTATTCATTGCTATTTAGCGCCTACATGAATATTTGTTCTAAAAAACCTTTTTTATATCTTTCTACAGATAAAAAACCTTGCTTGCCACTGTTTCAGTCAATGGAGACATAGAGAGCGGGAACATTTTCAAGGGATGGTGCATATACTATCTCCCAGCCCCAATAGCACATACTGGCTTTTTTCTCTTCATTTCAACAAAATGACAAGGAAGCTAATTGAAAACCTTTATTATGGCTCCTTTCTATTGTTTTATCTCAGTTAAGTACAAAATACAGTTTAATGGAAGAATCACTTCATAAAATTCTAAGGTCTATGAGTACAGGTAAGAGTTAATAACAATTCTTTCATTTGGCCTTTGACATCTATTACTGTAGCTGTAAATGGACCTTTTAATGAGACATACAATGAATCTGTAACTATAAGTGTATTTGAGAAATGGAGCTTTAACATAACTTTATGCATAACTATATAGTTTTTATTGCTTTCTTTTATACTTTTCCTCTCACATAACAGTTAAGAAACTATTTTTTGGGTGCAGAGTGACTCATTTTTCCTGCACAAAGATTTAAAATTCATGATAAACCAACTATGGCTTAGCAGTTTTTATTTCTGATGTGAAATCCATATATTATTCTATTTGAATTTTTTTAGCATGATAGTTTGATACTTTCATATGTCATTATTTTTCCTCCATTTTGAGCAAAATGCCTATACTAATTAGATTGTATCTTGCAAGTATGTGAGCTGTATCCGTTTAAAATTCAAACTAGCAGTGCAGGTCAAGCTGACTAGTAAATTCAACAGCAAGGAAAAACACAGGTACTTTCTCCTTCATTTACCACCACCGTTAAGTACATCCAAGGATGTTTGTGTATGGGAAGAAAAAAATGTACTAACTGTAGTTCTCTATTTCCAGTGCTAATATATTCTGGCTTTTCTTCCTTAACTTAAAAAAAAAAAAAAAAAAAAAAAAAAAAAAAGCAGCTCATTTTTGTCAAAACAATGGTTTCATTTCAGTTTTCCTAATTGTTTTCTTTTGAGCAGTTTTTTTTCCTCTATATACAAAAATTATTAAGCGTCTTACTTAGAGTATTGCTGTAGTTATTGCTACATTTTACTCTTTTTGTTCTGCGTAATACCCTGGCATGTTCAGGTAATCCTAGTGGAATCGGTGGAATAAGGCTTTGTGCAACATTAGTGCAGCAGAACATTTACTGAAATGTTAGACTCCTAACGACAGACCCGTCTGCTCAGGGCACTGACCCCGCTGCTTGTTCCAACCTTTGCTGAAGCTAAGGGCTGAAAACTGCTCATGTATACTTGTACTTCTTCACCTGAAATGCATTACGTACCTATTCCTGTTGGACTCTGAGTATGTCTGTGGTGCCCTGAAGAACAAATATATCACTTGAGAATTTCACAACTGTTAAAGTGTGATTCAAGTCTCCTTGCACATTGTTAAAACTTTCCACCTGTATCTTGACAGATGATCAGAAGCAAGAAGTTGGCTCCTAACTATTCACAGTACTGCTTAAATTTTGTATTTTGACAATAAAAGTCAATTGATCTAGAGGCTATATGTCATTTAAGACCTAATGTCAGAGCACTAAAGAACCTTTATAGCAGGAAATTGTTAAAGAAACCCAGGAACACAGATATATATGATTGCATAATTCATTACTCACTACAGTGAGAATTAGAGAGAGAAGTTTTAAAAATAAAAGACCTAGGTTATATGAGATCATAGCTGAAAACCACCCAATGCCAAGATGTGCTTAGGATAACGACTGAAGAGTTACGACTGAAAAAAACCACCTTAAAATACTGTTTTATCCTGTAAACGGGACTTCATTGATACTCCGTATGGGAGGCAAAAGAAAGGAAAGCCTTCCCTGCATTTGTACATGGATCTACTGCTTTTATACCTCTGTATTTATACGTGTGCATACAAAGCAATATGAAGCAGTAACATCCAAAGCATGTGTCTGGTCATTGGAAACAGTAGTTTTCTTCTTTGCCCCAAACTTTCTTCGGGAAGTGACAATGAGCGACTCAATTCCCCGTGCAAAAGCGGTCCCCTGCCGGCCAGCGCTGCGCGAGGCGAGGGCGCAAGGAGGCCAGGCTTGCGGCAGCTGGGCACCCGACACCCTGCACTTGCCACCTCCACTCTTCCCTAACTGCTCTGCAGCTGCTGTTGTTCAAATTGTGTCTCGGCATGTCTAAGCAAAAGGGATGTACCAGAAAGGGGGCAGAGAACACGGCAGCATGGTGGAAGGCAGGCAGAGCTCACAAGTGACTGTTTCGTTTACCTGAGGGCCAAAAGAGGCGCAATGGTCCTCTGCAGTATTTAACCTCTAAGCCACAGCAGGAGAGAAATCCTCCAGGGCTAAATTACCTCCTTTCTCTTCAACAGTATCCTTGCTCTTGTATTTCCTGCCACTCTTCTCAGGACTCAGTCTTCTTTTGTTATGGTCTCCTGCACTACCATATATAAATGCCCATGTCAGCTTTCCTCCTGTCTCATCCCTTTCTCAACCGTACCCTATACGCGATGCACCCTCCTGCCTCTCTTGCCACTCCTCTTGCACAAGGAAGGTCTTCCTCTTTTCGTCTGGGTACATCACTAAGTGCTGGCATGAAGTAAATCTCTTGCTACAAAATGTATTCATCACAGCCACTTAAACCATCAACTCCTCCCAAATATTCCTTTTTTTAAAAACAAAATAAAATAAAATCCTGAACCCTAACAAGCAGTTCAAGAACGAAAGCATATGTAATTGTTCAGAGTGAGTAAAGGTGTGCAGATTTTCTCCCCCTTTCAGTTCTTCTCTTCCACTAAGAGTGAATTCTCTCAGAACAAAGATACTTTATGTATATATGATGTATACAACACACAATGTTTTGAATGACACTGGATGGAAGAAATGCCATTTTGATATGGAATGTCACAAAAATATTGCTGGATTTATACAGAAGTGCAAGTACAGGTCATTTCCTGTATTGTAGTCTTTCCAAAAGCTAATTTGTTGTGAAAATCAGGTGTACAACTTGGCTCCTCTCACAGACTTTTTTTTTTTGGGGGGGGCGGGGGGGCATCAACCAAACACTAAGATAGAAAAGCTGCTGTAAAAAATTGAAGCTATATTCTTCTACTGAGCTTTCCAAAAGCTTTTAAATACATTTGAATTACAGATAAATAGCTGTGAAAATAAATTGCTTAACAGAGATGGATTTAACACAAAGAACACATTTTTGAGGAAAAAGTGTTTTGCAAGGCAGCCACCTATCTAGCCTTAAATATCTATTGCAAGAAATTGAAATGTATTTTCTATTTCTGCTTTTCCATAAAATCTTTTAACTGCCTCCAATTCAAAGGCATATTTAGCTAAGTCTTGAGATCTATAACCCTTCAATGGCTTCCTTATTGAACCATGTAAGCCTCTGGATCAGTACTTTCTAAGTTTCATGGCTTCTGCGTAAATGTACATTATAGCACTGTATCCTGTGACTAGTGCAAACACCATACATCCATTATCCTCACTGTTCCTTGACGATCTTTCAAAACTTTTTTCACTCTTCACAAAATTTTCTACTTTCAAGGCAACTAACGGTCCAAACCCCTTAACTGTATCGAACTACTAATCCTACTGGAGTGATATCCTCACTATAGTCTTTTTTCTGCACTCCCTCCAAAGTAAGAGGCTGATACAGCAAATGGAGATTCCTTAAGGTACCTGCAGCTCTTCCTTTGTACTCCCACCTTCCAGCAAGCCCTGCCATCTCTACCTCTCATCAGTGATTCTTTTTTTCCCCTTTTTTCCCCTTAAGAGTTAGCCTCTAATTCCCAGTAATGGACTCCGCCCACCCTCACGGCCTTTAGCCTGGCTTCTTCATGATGACTTCTTTGCCCTACAAGTATGGTTTTGTATTTTCTAAATTCGGCTGCATTTGGCAACTGTGCACTGACGCAGCAGGAATGACTGAATCGTTCTGAATACAGTCACACTACTGCTTCACTTCATCTTCCTACACTCAAAGTATTATCCAACTAATTCAAAAATAATTTATGTGAGAGGCTAATTTAAATATTTAAGTAAACACAGTTACATCCTGTAAATATACAAATAAGCAGAGAGAAATGGGTGACCTTTTAGGACTAACTGACACTTATAAAGAGCAAAGGTCCTAAGTTTTATGATGTGACATTTGCTGTTTCCTGCTGAGCATGACCTGCTCTATTCGTGAATCCTTCTACTACACTCATCATAATTTATTATTTTCAGAGTGCCTAAATGAAGAGCCCCGGGACTTGATTAAAGATTTTATTTAATATGACTTTATCAATAGCAAAACAAAGCACTAGCCTGCTACCACAATTACATATTCTGATATCATTAAAATGTACAATCACAGTTAACTCAGCAGAATTTGGAAAAAAAAAAAGGAACAGCAGTCTGGAGAACGGCATAATATCAGTACACATTTACAGAAATTGCTAGTTATCTTGGTAACCTGGAGCTATGCTCCAGGCAATCTCCTGGACAGCAGATAACAAAAATCACTTTGGGATTCTTCCTGACACAAAAGATGTTCTTATAAGACAGCTTTTTGATTTGATAAGTTAGAAGCATTTGTTACAACAGCTCTGAATCTCACTGTGGAGCAAGCCTGAAGAAACCTGCTCTGTTTATGGATCCCCATATATCTTACTAAATTGTATTGATGAAAGCTGCAGAACAAGGTTTCAGCAAGCTGAAGGGCAACAGGCCGCATCCTTTCTAGGTCCACAGAGTCACTAAGGGAAAAATTGTAGGTTCTTCTCTGGGGAGCAAATACCCTCCTAGGGAAGTCAAAACAAACCCAGAACAGGCTTACCTTGGCAGCTGAAAAGGTTAGTGTCACACCTTTAGGTATCTGCAGAGTATGAGCTACCTCAAGTTAAAATAACAGTATGGCCATCACCTACCTTCACTGTAAGACATTTTGGAGGAGATCAGCTTCCTGGGGCTCAAGCTGGATGAAGTTACCCTTAGAGCTGAAGTGTCCCATCTTCATTTTGTTTTCTCCCCTCAATATTATTCACATTTATTAGTCACCCTGCAGTTTAATTATTTTTAAGCAGAGAATATAAGCCTGATTCACCGAGCAGTGGGTCTACTATGAAAATGTCTAAAAGCTTTTTTGATTTAACTGAACTTGAACATGGAGTATTACTAGAAAAAAAAAAAAAAAAAAAAAAAAAGAGAGAGAGAGAGAGAGAGAAAGAGAGAGAGAGAGAGAGAGAGAGAAAGGACTAATGTATCATGAGAGAAGTAGTATTTAAAAGGTCCTCCTGAATAAAATTTATACCTACTGGCAGATAAACAATGAACCCAAGCTACCATGCTTCATTAAAGAAAAGAACTGCATTTTAAGATGTCTAAACATTATCTACCACATTATTAAAATTCACAGATTTATTATTAGGCTAGTGCTAACCTATACAAGTCTTTTTTTCTTTTCTTTTTTTTTTTTTCCTAAATCTTCTCTCTAGTTCAGTTACTGGCTTAAATATGACTAAATCTTATATATGACTATGTAAAGTACCAGTTAGTTACTTAAGTCACAACCAACCATCTCAGGTTCCTTTATGGCTGATGGAAAGCAACGGGCACATCCATAAGACTATTCACCTCTTTCACGTCACATTGCGCGCATAATCCCAGTCATTTTGCTCCCTCTTCCTTCACATCCTGAACAAGTCCGGCTGTGTGTCCCTTCAGCTTGCTATCATATGTTTATGACTGGACCTAACTTCTTTTAGAAAAAGATCCAGTCCTTGTGCTTTCTCTGAATAAAAATGTTTGGGTGCAGGTGAAAAGAGGAAATAAATATAATTTATTCTTTATTCCCAACCCTCCAGTGTTATTCAGTTGTCTTTTTACTATTCTAGATCTCAAAGCACTAAAGTGCACACAGTGCAATGAGGCCACAACCCAGAGACAGCATTCCTCAAAACAGAAAGATTAAGGATGCATAATAAGCACGTATTTGCCAGTTAGCTCAGTCAAGCTCTATCCTTAACAGAAGAGTAAAAGTTTAGGCATCAGCAGCAGCGAAAGGCAGAGGTGCAAGCACATTCCCAGGTAACCGAGATGACCTGAGATCCATGCGCAGCATGAAGTAGCTCCTGAAACGTCAGAGTGCCAAGTCAGCAGTGACATCCTGATACGTAGGACAATGTATATGTATAGCAAATACTTAAATCACTAACTAAACAATGGCAGAGAGAGAAGCGGAAACCATCGCAACAGTAGACAGATTATCATATTATCATATAAGAGTAGCAACGTTAATTGTTTCTCCAGATCTTTAGCTCTTGCTGCTTGGTGAACAGTGATGGCAATATGCAGTTCCCCAGCGAGAAAATATACTACTAGCCAGTGCTTCACCCAACAATATTATAAGAGACTGCTTCAGTTGTATCCTTCATGTTGAGCAGGTACCTGCAGTCCGTGCTCAGGTGGTATGGGTCAGGCCTCAGCATTTATCGCATATATAAATAACATGTTTATAAATCAACTGAAAAGATCAAGTGCACTAGTAGTTTAAATTAGTCATTGATTTATCGTAACAGCAATTGACAGTATGATCACTTTTTTAGAAAGATGGGTCAAATTAAACACATAACGAGCATGGATTTTATCTGACCTGTTGACCAACTTGCTCAAAATAATAATAATCAGTTCACTTTGAAATGCTGTATGAAAGACAGCTTGATTTCTACAGAGTTAGAAAAGGAAGCTTGATAAATGCATGATAATGGAAGGGCATGTTAGGGGAAACGGTTATATTGAGTATGAGTGCTGGACTAGGTTGTTTCAGTATTATCTACATAACACAAACCTTCTCAGTACAAGTTATAGATCATGCTTTTCTTAATAGTATAATCTAAATCAGATCGTATTAGTTGTGCTTTTTCATTACTCCAGGATTTTTTAAATCACCAGCTAGCCGACTTTGTGGGTATCCAATGAGATTGCCTCCGGGCTGGCAGGCTGTTTGTTTTTTAGCTAGACAGTCAGGCATGCTACAATATGCAGCTACACTGCTGCATTTAAGAGGTCATTGGTTTAGCATCAAAAAGGTCATAAAAAGCAACCACAGTGAGTGCGATCCTCCTCTGAATCTCTAAGTACTCCAACAGTATGACTTGGGAGGCAGAGGAGAGCGACTGGAAGGTTTCACTCAGTTGAAGGTTTCCAAGCAACCTTGCACAGTTGAGCAGCCTCAAGCAGCCGGAACAATGGCTATCGCTGGCAAGGCTCCACGAAAGGGAAGCCTGCGGCAACACCATTGTCCTGCCACCACCAGCGGCTATAAATACAGGCTACATTAAATAGGATAAGAAATAAAAGAAAAACAAACCTGGTTATGGGGTGAGCATGGGGGTTGCAGACTGAATCATTGTTTTAACTCCAATTCTTGCAGAATACATTAGAAAGATTTTTTTAAAATCATTGCCTAAAAGACAAAACTTTGTACTGGCAAAATTAATATTTTGAATAGATATGGAGTTTTGGTCAGAGCACAGTCCTGAAATACAACAAAGATAACTAGCTGCTGTGAAATTGCCAGTCTCGTGACTAATAAGCAGTTCAGCCCTTTATAACTATAATTTAGATCCTTGCTGGGACATTTTAAGGTAGGTCAGATGGGGATTTTTCACGTTCTTATCTTGCGCTTACATAGAATTCGTCAAAATCTAAGAAATCCAGCCAACACATCTAAATGAATTGGTGGTGGTTCTGAAAAGATGCAACTTGGATGCCAGACATCTACTTAGTGTTTATTTTACACTGCAAATTACAACATAGGTAGAAGAATTAAGGATATGGTAAAATAACATGTTTCCTTTTTTTTTTTTAATTTACATTAACATTTTACATTAACATTTATGATCAATTTGAATAAGCCTTAAAACTTGTTTCTTTCTTTTTAAAGAGAAGCCTAATGTTTTAACCAAAATGTTTTCAATGAAATTAAGTATGTAAAGAAATAATTATTCAGAGGTTTTCACTCAGTAACTTTATCTAAGTCTTCTTTAAGATCTTGCAAGGTCTTTCTTTAAACTCTTGCAAGTTCTATGTACTGGCTTTCTCAGAAAATATTCATACATCACTAAGATTTCTTTTAGCTTTGTAAAAACACAGAATCTTGTGTTACCAAACAAATAAATGAAAATTCACATTATGTTTAGTCCTCCCATTAGTTTCTTCTTTAACATTAAACAATATACCATGTCAATGAAACTACTTTTGTTACAATAAAACATCAATAAACCATAAAATATTCCTGTTTTCTAAAAATATTTTTGTGGTACAATTTATCAGATCAGAAAAAAAGATCTGGGTAAGGTAGAGATTCTAAAACTGTATCACTGGCTCTCCCTTGAAAATAAAATACTGGGCTGTCTGTCATGCTCTGCTAGACTCAGAAAAAAACAGAAAGGAACAAATTAGTTTAGTCAGCTGTGGTGCTGTAAAAATAATCTATAGATAACTGAGACCAATTTACTGGCCATGGCTGAAGTATTGTTCTTGTACCAGAAGCGAAGGTGTTAAGCAGCACAATTTAATATTCATTCAGCCAAAATCAGCAGACAACCTCAAGACACATGTAATGCTGATAATTACACCTGTTGCCATATATTTGGAGGTTTTGATACACTTATTTTAAGTTTTTTGGGAAAAAATAAGTCATTTTAACCCAAATTTTCTTATTTTAATAAACTCAAAATAAGAGTTTATCAAATACTTGTTTTAAAGCTTTAGAACTATATTGATAAATAAAGAGCCTAATTTCAGATGTGTTTGCAGTTATGCAAACCAGTTCTCCTTGCATATGGAAAGTAAAATAGTGATTTTTTTTTGTCCTATCCCAAATAAAGATACCTATCTTTGTTATCATGCTACAGCAGATGGTGATAATGCATAATTAGATTTAAGAGTCTCACTCAGATCAATTTCTGTATTTTCTACCATCATGTAACCATTTAGATTGTTTGCAAACCCACTTTAATATACAGAGGGGACATTTGCATCAAGCTGTGCTCATTCAGGCTCACACAGAAAAGCTTTATACATATCAAAGTTATTGTACGAGTCATTTAAATTATTATATTTGAAAACTTAACTTGCATAAGTTTGTGTATAGCATAGCAGATAGCTAGATAAAATCTTTAGACTAAACTTAGGATACTAGGCTTTTCAGTGTGTGTTTCATCAGTGTAAATGGCTATTGCACAATTGGATTTTTCTTCTTCTCTGAGCTCTTAGCCATCTAATCAGCCCAGAACCCAGATTAGGACTGTCATGTTGCGTCAGGAGTTTACAGCGAGCGCTCACTAGAGTGCCTTTAATCCTCCAAGGTTTACTCAAATGTCACAACCATCTGGAGGAAAAGGAGGCTCCTTGCTGGGTTCTACTGACCACAAATTATTTGTAAGGGGGAGGGGGGGGAAGACAAGAGAAAGCAAAGCCATTGCTAAATTTTTTCTTTTACCCTCCTCTCCCCCTCCCCCCCAAAAACCTCCCCCCTCAGCCCCACAGAACTACTTTTGATATCTTGAACAAACCCAGGAACAACTTCACTATAACTACTAAAATTTACTAGAATGTCATAAGTAAGGTCACTTTTGTGATACCAGCCCCAAGAGAGCAGATAAGGCAACATAATGAGAATACTTCAAGAAAAACCTCACCTCAAGAGTTTGCAATTATTCTCATAACATGGACACATCTTTTTGGGCTAGAGACCCAGGACACTATGTGGTGTGTCAAACACTGTAAAGATATATTCCATGTTTGGAAAAAATTATAGATTCCTATGAATGGCAGCTTTACCACAGCGTTTAGCAGAAAGAGGAAATCTGGCAAAGAATAAGTATTAGAGCATTATAGCTTTTCTCAGAGCTTTTCTTCACTTCAGAGCAGTGAGGTTTTTCTCCTGTATACCCACAGAAAGCTCCTGCTGCCTATAAGGAAGAAATCTGGATCTAGTTTTCCCTCTCTCTTTTAGGAGATACATTCCTAATCCTCTTCTGCAAGGAAAGCCACTCCCTTATCTGGCATGGGCAAGATGGGGAAGGCCACTGCATCCCATTACTTAAATAACTGCATCTGCAGCTGGACTTCCTTTCTATGCTATGTTCAGAAATTGTTGTGTCTAGTGTTAATCTTCCATTTTTAAAAACTAGCAAAAACCAAGGAAAGAAATAGGTACTGTAGGCACTTCTGTTCCAGATAAAAAATGTGTGCTATACTTGTCAAAATGTCTGGCATTCCTGTCATTACTTCCTGCTTCTTGCCTACATGAGATTTCATGGCTTAGAAGTTGCTAGGGGAGTGTGAAAACACTTAACAGAACTGGGGAGCTTCACGCGACAGTTATCACAACTGGAAGGGAACTTTCCAGCTAACAAGCATCCTTCCAAATTTTGCTTTTTCATCCCATTAATGAGTTACCTAGAAAAAGTAGTTTTCGTAAGTAAATGCTTTATTGCTTACAAAACGTATGTCAACCGCATCTTCGACCTTTCATTTTCATCTTCAAGATCTCCTTCATGATTGCTCATTTACTGTGGTATTGTCTCAACTCCAGAACTGACTGGTTGAATGTTAGGGGTGATTACTCAGAGCATCGCTGCTTTACTCGCCATTGCAATGGAGTGCCCTCGGTTCCTATTAACAAAGCTATTTACCAAAACTTTAGTTGCTTCTGAATTGTATACATATTTGCAATATACAGAAAGATTTATTACCATGATACACCAAGACAAGAGGAAGAAAAGAAAAAAAGCTCATCAAAACTTTGAAAAGTATTTTAAATTTATTGTAGTCGCCTAAACTTTTATCATCTTAAATGGCACCCTTGATCTCCAGTATATTATGGTCTCAAAAGTACCTCATTGAAAATTACAGAAGAAACAACTAATTTCACAAATAACAACAACTAAGTCTTACAAATTCTATATCTGCTTTTGTTTCGCAGCTATAGAGATTACTTGGACTTAATTTCCAGTGCACCTTCAGGAACAGTCGTTATGTGCTGTGTAGGGGAGAATGCACTATTTCTTTTCTCACGGATGCATGTCATGCTTTTATTATAAAATAAAACATGACATTTTCTTCCTTCTCAATACTATATTCCTTTATTTACTCATACAGAAGTTATTGCTTTTAGAACTGAATTTGAATTAATCATTAAAGGCAAAAAATGTTTTGTTGTAAGAAATATGAATACATCAGCTGAATTCAAAACTAAGGAAAAAACAGGCCATTTTCCATGCTATTATTTGAACTGAAAATGGGAAGATGACATTTTATCATCAGATTGTTCAAAATAAGTAAAACAGACGTTTACATTGGTGAGTTTTAAATTCTACTTCATAAGTCTGTTTCATTTATTTTCATTCTTTCCCAACCAAAGTCGTCCATTTCTCACTCCCTTGCCCTATATCCACATAACAAATGCTAGGTAGCAACATAATCCCGAGCTAATAAGACATATTATATTATCAAAAGCATTCCAAAATCTAAAGTTCTAAAAATGCACTAATGCCATTTTTGCTAATTATTTACAAAAGAGGAGGAAGACAGTATTTGTTGTAATGGCTCTCCTGACACTCTTCTGCTTGCACCTTCATGTGATACGGGCTGGCAGAGGTTACTTGACTGTGGTTAGAAGCCAGAGTCAGTAATGAAAACTAGATTACATTTACTTATCTGTATTCTCTCAAATTTACTTTCCAAAATTGAATCATTACTGAGAGAAGATACCATAGCTCCCAGAATTCAGTAAAGGTATTAGATGTTATCAGCAAGCTTTTAAACAGTCACAAAATACAGAAGTGGATTAAGTTTATATATATCTTTCATGGGAACCATTTATTTTACTAAGAATTTTCTTCTTCTAATTTGGCACATTGTATAGCCATAATCTTTAGGTACATTAATTACAATCCGTTCTATGTATTAACAAACCCACACAAGCGCTTTCAATTTCTAGCTAGAATAATCTTGACTATTTAAAAAAAAAAAACAAGATTTTTTTTCCAGAGAATAAATGTGTTAAATAATCCTTAAGCCACTAAAAATGTAAAAGGAATATGAAAAAATGTCATTTTGATTCCAATTTAAGATTTTTTTTTTTTTTATGGAAATACTAGCTTCATTGCTGGTTTACCAGAACACGGCAAGTCTCCAGAGCACCTCCATGGCATTGAGAAAGTGACAGGACTTTCAGTCTTTCTGCACCGAGTCCACAAGCAGTGGACATGAAGATCACATTTGATACCATGTCCAGGTTCTGATGCTCCACTACTGCCTTAAGATGTTTGGCGAAGTGGACATGTTGAAGGAGAAGTCTGTGTTTGCATGGAGTAATAAGCAAACTACTAGCAACAAATCCTACAGTTATTTTCCATTGGACAGGTGATGTTGTGAACTGCCTTAAAGTAAATTTAAAATTTCAATATAGAGACACGGCTGAGATGAAACACAAACTCACCTTGTCTGTAGAAGTCACAAGGCAACACTGGCAGAGAGCTACCAATACAACCCAAACAGAAAGAGATTAAAGGGTGGGTGTTGGTGTTTTTAATAGGTCAAGAAAGCAGTTGAGGAGTTTAGAAAAAGATATGAACTGAATCCTGGAAGAAAGCTTGTTGGGTTCAGGGAGAGGGGGTTCTAATAATAATAAAATAAATATGCTTAAGGAGTGTATGAATGTAGAAATAAAAAAGTGGGCAAAAGTACGAACAGACCAGGTACTATGTACTACAACCAGCACCTCAGAGAAAACAGTTTAGGGTTCAAAGGTTCTTCAGTCTTTTCCACACTACAATGAAAAATGTCTAGCACAGGCTTAGTACTGTTTTTCTGACAAAATGAAAAGAGTCCTTCCACAGTAAATTCTGTGGATATTTCCTATTCCCATCCCATTTACATATATATATAGTGAGAGAGAGAGAGAGAGGGAGAGAAAATATAGAATATACTAGAGAAGAAGGGTATTCTTAGAAGACACATTAAAGTGTTTAAAAACAAATAAATCTCTTTTTATAAACAAAAAATTGGGCAAGAAAACCAAGCAAAGAGATTGAGTAAAGGGAACTCAATTCTCTAGGTTCCTTATGTGGCCCGTGGAGAGATGCCATTTGGGGGCATTTTGGAGAAGAAAACAGTTCCCCTCCAAGTTTCTCCCAGAAAGGGCTTTCTGCTCTCCACTGACTGCTAACATGCTTTGTCAGTCAACTGTACCTATTTAAACTGAATTATATAAACGCTTCCTTTAAACTTTACCTATAAGCATTCTGAATTTATAACCACTCTTCAGTGTAATCTACTTCAAATCACTGAAATGTACTCTTGTCATTTAGCAAGGCTTTTAAATGTGGAAAAAAGCCTCGTGGTCCAGATAGACAGGCAAATTTTCCATCCAACTGTTATTTTTAGGAAAACTATTTATGATACTACTAGTGATATTTATCCATCACTGTTCAACCAGTTCAGCAGTGATTACTCCTTACAATGCACAATGGCACTCAGACACAAAATGGAATTATTTAATCTTATCATTCTTGAGCCTGTGATAAGTTCATAAATTAAGGGATATATGCAAAGTTTTCTTCTAAATGCATTTAGCTGACTAAATTCACATCTTAACATACAAAAGGCATTACAAATAAATTGTGTTATTTTCGTAATCTAGAGCATATTCCATCACTGTGTACACTTTTCTCTGTTTTGTACCAAAGGAATCAGCTTTCACAAAAAAGAGCCTCCTTCAATGTAAGTTTTCTTCCTCATGGAATACAACAAGGAGAATACAAAAATGTATGGAGAAAAATGGTATAAATTGACTTCAGTGATTTGCTTTTTAAGCATTATTTTCTTGCGACAAGAAGACTAAGTAATGGATTCACTGATGGTATCTCCTTCTCGTATCACTTCACAGGTGCTAAATTCCTTGTGCATTTTGATTTCAGGAAACAGATGGATACTACCCTGTAAACTGGCCAAAAGACATATTATGCTGGGCTAAAATTAAGGCAGCCCAGATGAGTAAACATTATCAACACCAAAGACTGTAGTGCAACAGGTACTCATAAATCACACACCAAAAAATAGATATTGGTTGGAAGGGAAGAGGGAACAAAGTAATGGCACAATTGGTCGTTTTGATTGAAATGGAAAAACTCTGAAAATTCTGGGTGTTCTGCACACCGACACACTTTCACAAATCTATATGACATTAGTTGCTATAAAACATAGTAGTTGCCTAGTGAGTATTAGATTACATTAAAAATTCCACTTTTATTTTTAGACTCTTACAATGCAGAGAGGGCCTGATCTTTGCAAGAACAATCGACAAACCTTTATTTTACAGCAGTGTGGCAGAAAGAAACAATATGCCTTCCCTAAATATAATTGCTAATCCTGTCAAGTAAATATAATCAGTAGTGTTCTGCAAGATTAAACTTTTGACTGGATGAAAACAGCTCATTTTATCCACTTGCTATTCCACTGAAGCTAATTCATGTCTAAATAAAGAATAACAAATACCAAGAACATTTCTTATTTTCCAGAGTCATGCAAACAAGTATATTAAAATACAAAGAAATCCAAAAAAGGGAAAATAATAATCAATTGGACAAAAGTTCAAGATGATAAATCTAAAGGTGAATAATGAATCTTAACGGGTAACACATTGATGGGGGAGAGTTAAAGTCCTGGAATTAGGCAAAAAGAATGCAAGATCATAAACTGTAAAAATACAGTTATTAGCCCAATTTTGAATGTGTTGCTTTGAGCATAAACTATAAATTTGGTATTAAATTATAAGGAAATTTAGGTATAATTTAATTTATAGGGAGACAGTAAGAAGGGTCAAGATAGACTGTCTTTAGCCTAGTTCACCACATATAAATAATATATCGACTATAAATAAAGGGTGACAGCAAGCATCTACTTCATGTCCTACCTCTCTACGGAAGTTGATATCAAAATACAATTCTGATAGCAGTAATGACAGAACTTGCTATGCAAGAACAATTAGCCAGTTGCTGGCAGGAGAAACACTTGAGGGAAAGCAGATTTTAAAATGTTCTATGGAATACAGCATTAAAATCCAACTGCATAAAAAGAAATCAAAATACAACATAATTAAGTTATAAGTGTCAACAGTTTCCATGGGGGCTGGAGGCAATAAATTGGATGGTAGCCTTTCAGAAGGTATCCAGATGATGCTAAAAATAACCTGTGCGGAAAACGGAAACTTTTGAAACCAATCAAGAACATTCACAACTAACAGGGTAGATTTAGGTGCCCAAAGCAGCCATTCTCATTCCAGATACGCTACCCAAACACTACGATGCAGTTCTTTAACACCTATTTACACTTTTTTTTTATTATAGTTTTACACCTTTGATTTTAACTGCATTTTAAAGGCACAGACCTGCTTCATAAGGTGAAGTATATTGGAACCAAGAACCCCAGAAGGAATTAACATTATGCAATTCCCAAGGAGCTCATCTTGTAGAAATAACTCTGCTATCCTTTAAATTAGGATAGTAGGCAGCTATGCCAGCTGATGTTTGAAAGCTTTAGTTTGTGCTCAACACAAGAAAAGAGACTGCTGGCTGAGTTGAACTAGCTAATAATTTTGCCCATTCTTCACACAATTTTTACAAGCAACAGGCTAAGTGCTGGTATGATGGTGAAAGTGAGAGTAAGCACTGGCATTCAGACAGATAAAGCCCCATGTTATGCCTCGCTCCATAGCCAACGTGCGCACTACCTCTGCGATCTGCTATACAAAGCTTCCAAGCCAATTTACCAGAAGACTCTTCCACTTCACTAAAAAACCAAAAATATTAATTTACTGGAAAAAAAAGACTATGCTTGATTCTTTGGTTGCCATAGATTTTCTACCTTATGAAGCAATAATGAACGTTTGATCAAAAGAGAAAAAGTGAAGGTAGTTCAGAGAGAGTCAAGTGGAATATTAACCTTGGTAGGAGAACCTCGCTCTTCTTACAGGCCAGTTGACCTTATTTAGCAAGAGTGCAAATGAAGATTGTTAAAAGAAAGAAAATAAAAAATGAAGAATACAGTTGAGTACAAAATTGACATTGCTCGGTCTAGTGAGAAGGCTGAAGGGAAAGTTATAAACTTAATCCCTCCTACTGGCAGTGTCAAAATCCCTCAAGTTTTGTGAGAAAACAAGGGTCATTCTGACCAATTATTATCAATTCTAAATACAAAATATTTAGATTAATTTTTTTCCTCCCTAAGTAAGAGCTATCAAATTGATAAAGCCACTATTAGCACTTGTTTAATTTAAATGGCAGTATAAAGTTTTTTGTCCATCTCTGGAAGTCTACTTCAAAAGATTACCTTACAAAAATTCACCCACTGAGATACACTCACTACTATTTCCATCTCCGAATCATTTTTCCTTCATTCAAAAATGCAAACATTTAGATCCATTAAGAATGGCAAGCCTACCTGTTAAGCACTCTATTGCTAAAGGCAGAGAGGACAAAACTGCCCGAAAGGCTTTTACAAATCATAAGGATGTGCATTTTCTTTAGGCTGAAAATTAAAAACCAATGTCTGAATTTTGTCATATAGCACCTTTTCAGTAGACGCCTGCTAATTTAGCACTCACCTCCTGGAAAAAAGCAAGCTTTTTCTCAGCTTTTTTTTATTCTTGTAATGAAGACTGATTACGATCACTTTTTCCCCTGAAACTTCACGGGCAAACATACCAAACGTGAAAGCCTTGCTGAACAGGGGCGCTGGTCAAGTAAGTTTTCTCAAGAAAAAGGATATCCACAGCCAAAATTCAATGACAACCATCAGGTTTTATCTGATTAATAAACTGAAAGTTTCATGAACTTTTCTTCAGAAAGGAAAGAAACATATTCAAGAAATAGTACAACTGACAAATTCCTAAATATGTGTTCAAAAAAATTCTGATCTGCAAGAGGTAAAATACTTGCTTCTCTAACAAGCAAGGCATAGTTTTGTGTAAGCTAGATTTTCCCATGTCCAGGTTCTTTCACTGATTTTAAATTGATGGAATTTTGATGCACTTGTCACAACCAAGAGCTGTATAAACAAATTAAGGCAATAATATAGTCCAACCATAGCATTCAAATCTTATTTCAGGTAGGGAAATCCAAACTCTTTGGATTGTTGTTACAGCCAATGTGAACATTAGCCTTAAAAGGGCAGTAAAGTCTAACATAGTTTAAACAGACAAAAAATATGGTCATTTCTATGACACTTTAAATTACAGTAACTAATCTTCAATAATGTTTTTATATTTGCTTCTTCCATCTCTCAGTGATTAGATCATTAGTATAACCAGGTCTGTTCTTGAGCTCCTTAGAAGATCTTGCAAAATCTTTTGTCCTCAACATAAGCACAGTGGGAGATCAAGTTAGGTTAAATTATTTCCCAAATAAATTTACTAAGTACTAGATCCTGAAAGATAATCAGAAAGAAGACAGATAAGCAGAATCAGCCTCTTTCTCCACAGGAGAAAGGTAACAGTAACATAAAAAGGTAGAGGAGAGAGTAGATGGCCAATATATATCACAGGAGAAAAGATGATGAATAAGAGAGATATATCACTGAACCAGAATAAAAGCTGAATAGTAATAATAGAGTTTAGGCTAGGTTAGAGACATGACTCCCAGTAGAGCTGGGGGGGGTGGGTGGGTGGGAGGGAAGTGCTCATAAAAGAAGAGAGTTAAGAGAAGGAAAGAAAAGTATATTCGTTAAGGGTACTTAGTGTTAATGACATCTGCATTCCAAATACTTATTCAACTAGATTTTATCAGTTGTGGGAGCCTAAAATTAGGCCCCTGTACAATTACACAATTAGGAGAGTGCAATGATGTCAAACACTCCAAACATCTAGAAATCCCACTGAGCTGGGGTGGTTTTGGTTGGTTGCTTTGACTTATTTCACCTTAACATACACACTTACTACATCCAGATTTTTATTATTGTGAGCTCAAGAGGTGTTCCTCAATACTTTTTTGATAAATGTCAGACTTTGACAAATCTGCTGCAAGTCAATGACTTTCTTTAAAGTTGTAACAAAGATCACCTCCAACAGATGCTGCTGTTACTACTAGCTCACAAAACATGTCAGGACAAGAAGTATGCAAAGGAGAAGAGACAGATGAAAACCTCAGAACAGTCATATTCCAAGCTACATTTCTAAACAATGATTAAAGAGATGACTATAATAAAAAACAGAAAATAAAAATATTTTAGAAAACATCTTACCCTCTACAGAGGGTAAGAAATAATAAGTGAGAAGTAACTTTTCAACCACTGGATTATGACTAGTCAGCTGTCTTGAGAATTTACAAATCGCCATTTCCTAAACATCCCCTCATTGAAAAGAATGTAGTCTTTCAACTTTCCAATATTGGTTTACTGTTTCCAGTGGCATTTTTTTCTAACGCCTAAGTTTCATAGTAAGTGACAGCTGAGTTGCATTATTTAAGTTTAAATAAATTGTTTTCACCTTGAAAACCTGACATACAGTAGACTGCCAAGGTACTAAAACATAAAGAAACATGAATTTTTCTGTTTCACAATGAGTGAGCTGCGTGACACTGAACAAGTCATCATACCTCTCTGTGCTCTTCCTTCCCACATTATCCATGTATTGAAGCTCTTGAGATCATGGATTCTCGCATGCCCAGAAAACTGGCTTTCTCCAAAAATCCACTGGAGTCTCTAGTTATATGGTAATATGAATAAGATAATAATGACTTGTGCTTAGAAAGAGGGAAAAATGGGATGCATTCTTGTAACACAAGGGAGAGTTATTCTCTGTATCTCCAGATAATTACGTTTGACAAAGCAGTAGTCATGCAAATACAAGTCATTGGCACAGTCTCTTTTGGTATGCCACTAAGAGACAGAAACATTTTTGGGTAGTGTCCAAATCATCCAGCTATTACAGTTATGGTGGTGTCACAGTTGCGTTTCTTTGGGAAGACTGCTGACCATCCAGAGAAGTCACCAGCTTTATGTTTCACTTGTACTTTTTGAGACAATAGCTTCTAAAACTGAAGATTCTACTTTCTAAGACACTAAATCTAGCAATTCGCAACTGAAACTCTTCTGCATTTCATAGAAAGATGCATTAATTTCCTAGCAAACTGACCTATATTAACAAAAGAACAGCACATTGTTTTGAAAATGTATTATGAAAATATTTTTAGTGTATTTTATATTTATGCTTACTATCGAAAGTAAACCAGAGAACTATACCAAAAGAACAAAACACACCACACAGATTATTGTCTTACAAGTCTATACTTTCTAATAAACAGTCCAAATCTATTTTTATTAATATTTGTAAATGAACAAAATGTCCTAGTTAAATAATGACTTTTCTTCAGGCCCACATATGCATATACCATACAAGTACACCCCAACAACTGCCAGATATTAAAGAATTCATGTGCACTTTTAAGAGAATCATTCTCTCTTATTTTTTCTTAAATGTCTTTGGTAGAGAGAATGAAATTTCTGTTTAAAAACATTACTAGGCAAGTCAGTTTTGGCAAACATTTGATGCTTATGCCTGTATTTTCACTGTGTATCAGGTGCATATGTCACACATCTGATAAGGCTTTTCCTCATTTGTGTGCCCAGAAAATCTGCTTGAAATTTCTGACATGAAAATAATTAATGCCAGGAGAAACTGTAGTAACATGCAGTTATTCTGTGGTCTGCTAGTATTTATTTCTTCTTTAAGAAAAATCATAAGCAGCATCATCTTAGATTGAACTTACTGTGCTTCTGTATTTCCCAGTATAGTCTTAATTCCCTCTTATCCCTCTTCTGAAACATGAGTGCTGATACAGAATAGTTCATCCAGCTATGTTTTTCCTCTCTCAGATCACTGCTACATGAGCTGCATTGATTGTCTAAATTAGCCAGCTTGCTTTGGACAGAGATTATAAAAGTGATCAAAAACTGTTCCTGTTGGATGAAAGACAAACTAAGCAATTTGGAACTCCTCCAAAATTGTTCAATTTCCAATAAACAAGAAGTGTGAAGTAGGCACATGACATTACTGGAAACAATCATACCAATTCAGAAGAAAGGGTAGAAATTAATTTTATGTTGTAAAGTATAAGTGAGATGCCACATGCCTCTCTTGACCTCATGCCACCTGCAGAAATTACTCTATCAAAATATCACAGAAAGGCCTTGCAACTTTTACTAAAGTTTGTTTTAGTACTTTTTTTCAGAAAATTTGAACTAAAATGATGATCATCCTTCCTTAATAGATTTCAAGTTTACCAGTTGAGGAAAACCATTTTATTGATTTAACTGCATTTTTCATATTTCAATGTATTAATCACTCACAGAGAATACTTTAACACAGGAAGCACAGAGAAAACCATATTTTTTTAATCGTGAATCTATAGTATATAAAAACAATCCAAGAAAGCACACAGAAAAGATGAGACCTCAATGTGTTGGAAGCTTCTCCAAAGCAAGCTAAGGAACACTGTAAATAAGAGTTCTCATGACAGTGCTTTACCAAGACCAACTACCTCTCCCATGCACGTTCCACTCCACTCATACCTAGCCCAAGATAAAGAACAGTCACTGAAACAAAACTGCAGCTTGCTAGTTTTTGACAAAAACAGAACACATAAATATGTCCTTCAAGCGCTGAGTAAACTTTTTTTTTTTTTTTTTTTTTTTTTTGGTGAACTAATGCAATCTTTTCTGGTCCATTCATTATTTAACTTTGTAGAAGAATGGTGGATATATAATCCAATACCAGTGACACATCAATATTTCCAACCAACCTAAATTCCTATCAGTAGCATACAACGATGGACCAATATGTTGAACTGCTACAGTTCTCTATCCTGCCTTCTGGCATATTGATCTGTACAGCATGTGAAGAAAAATCTATACTCAGTTAATGAACAGAGTAGCACCACAGAATAAAGAGGACTTAAATAAATTTACAGCCTCTGTACTCTATACTAAAACTTGAAAAGAAGCGGTGCAATAGCAGAGAGGATCACAGGGTAGCCAAACATACTGCAGCAACAATAGGAACGGAAAAGAAAAGGAATAAAAAAGCAGAGGGGGGCGAAAGTAATTTGAGAGGACAACGAATGAGAAAGTTCTAAAAAATCTAAGGCCAAAATATCCAGCCCATTACATGATTCCTGTTCACTCAAATAGAGTTAAACTGTATCAGATCTGTTCACAATCTTTCAACCTCTACCTGTTCTTCAAGGTGACAGTATTCCTCTGCTTCTTTTTCATAGTGTTTCATTCAGTGAAAAGAAGGGGCACTGCAGATGAGCAGCCACCTCCAGACCACAGCCTGCAGACCTCCGGATCATGCAAGGGGGAGCAGTCCTAGGCAAGTGTGCCAAGCTCCCAGCTGGACAAACACTCAACATGTTGAATCCATATGTTCTGTAGCAGAGAGCTTTGCAAATGTTTCTAATACTATAATTCTACTTCAGTGGTAGCTTAGAGGGCCTCTTTCCAATTTTCTCTAAAAACTCTCAGATTCTTCCTGTGTAATATCTTTAAAACTCAATCTTTCCTACATAGGCACATAATACATATTCACATAATTAAAATTCATCATTTGAAAACATTACTGTAACAGCACCCTGCTCATCTTGCTCTTTGACTTCAAGTCATTAACTCAATGATGAACAATTGTACAAATAAAGGTCTTGGAGGGTACTCAAAGTATCCAATTCCACAATGGTAATTGTAATTGGAAGTAATCCAATTCCAGGTAATTCCTGTTTTTCCAACCCGTCTTCTGAACTCAAACGAGAAGGATCCACCTTAAGTAGTCCTCAGTAGCCACTCCTCAAGCAGTCTATTTCAGTACTCAATTGCCATGTACTTAGGAAGCTCATACACCTAACTCAAATATCCTTCCTACTCCCTCTCCTTATCAAAGGACCAGCCTTCCCCTAAACTTCCACATATTTGGAAACTGATATGCAACCACTGAATCTTCTCTTTTCCAAATGAGGTAAAACTATCTCCTCCAAATCTAGTAAACACAGTCTATGAGGTAAACCTACAATAAATTACTTTGTTCTCCACCAGACTTACTTCATCCAGATCTTTCTGCGAGAGAGGTGCACTGAAACTGGCTACAGTACTTTTACTGACATCTCTCCAATACCAAACTGACCAGAGTAAATCACCTGTGTCTACTGTATGTCTGAAATGCACACACTGTATATTATAATCATAAAATGAAATTTATAGCAAAAAAACAAACAAAAAAACCCCCAAAACCGCACTGTCGAATAACATCCTGGCTGAATACTGAACACATATCTAGTGATGCTGCATAGGCTGTCATTTCCTATTTCAAGCGTATTTGATATTTCCCTCTTAAACATAGCATTTGGCTCTGAATGTCTTTCTTAATTGTAATATTTCCCTTGCACACAGTTTTACATTATACAAAACTGGAAGTGATCCACAACTCACCTAAAAGACCTCAGCTGCAATTTGCAGACAGACACATCCCTATCTGCACCCTTCACCAAAGGTAAGTCCTGTAACAGCTTGTGTGAGTTAATGAGAGCTACAAACAGCCACCCCATTTGGAGAGGCACTCCGCAAGGCTTTACGCAGAATTAGTACAGGTTTCACACACACAGAATAGAGCATCTAGACACAAACGTGCACCAAAATTCAGGGGACAGTAAAGACACACAAATTCAAAGTTTCAAATCTTTCTCAGATTCAAAGTGGTTCCTGGCCAATGTCACACAGCTCTTCGGTACTTCTTCCAGCTACTGGCAAAATTCCTATAACCTACGTCCTTCTCCGTAGTATTTTAAAACAGGCTTGGCACCTTTATCTTCCTGGCACTCAAATGACATCTTCTCTAGTTCAGAAATAAGCTTTTTAAGACAAAGGGTTTTTTAACAACCAAAAAATGAATGCTACCAAAATGTTTAGTACACTGTTTTCTCAAGTTAAATCATGAGCCTTAAACTACTCAAAACTACCTGTCAACTTTAAACACTACCTTAGGCTAACACCATCAAGCTCTGACATATAATCCAGTGACATTTCCTTTGACTATTTTGTTTTCCCAGAACTAACAACTTTTAAAAAAAATAAATGAAAACCAAATGATTTACTAAGACTTATATTGTAAAGATTCTTCCTTTCCCATACTACCAGAGTATGTTTTTAATTTTCATGCAAGTGTGAAAGTATACACCATCCTTAACAAAACAATAATGAAAACGCAGAACTAATTTTTGAGGGAGGAATCCTTCACTAAATCCTAATTGTTTCCCATTGTATTTTTAAGGAAATAATGTATTTTTCAGTGGTGAGAATTTAAAAATAATTAAAAATAAGGTATTTAATGATACCAGTGTTGTTCATTTAAATCACTATTCCATGAAAAATATACAGTGGATGTACACTACCCTATGAGGTACAGCATTCTCAAACTGGCATTCTCAAAGTCCAGAATTCTTAAACAAATTTTATCTTAAACATTTCATTTAAAACTACTTTTTATACCAGTAATAAAAGAGCAGAAGCAGCATTTTCTCCCTTTTTTCCCCTCAGCTCTGGGCAATAACCTCCCCAACTTCAAACACCGCATTTGTAATACTACCTCTAACCTTCAGTTTCCTTTAAAAGACTTTATTAACCCTGCTCATTTGCCATGGGCAACCATTTTATTTCACCACTCCGAGCTAGCTAATTCAGCAAAACTTTCTGTTAAGCTAACACAGTAGCTTTTTTATACCTTTGCAGCTTCTACAACATAAGATGAATGATTAAATTATCTTGACCAGGTATCCAACATTAGAAATGAAATGCATCTTGACACTACAAATGAGAAATATGTATGTTGGAAATACAGTTCATATTATGTTTTAACTTTTAGTATGTTGTTGAACTAGTTCTAAAAACCATTTAAATGCAATGTGCATGTTAGTCAGATTTGTTGTTTTCAGAGTTGAATTCTGAAGATGCTGCTCCAAAGCAGTAGGCCACCATTGCTTCTCTTTGCAAAGTCATTGTCTATTGTTTCAACACGTACCAAAGCATAGCCACTAAAGACAAAAGTCAAAATCCGGATATACTAGCATACAATACTTAGCTACTTATTGTACACTTCTTCTTTCAAAGCTCCATCAGCTATATTAACCCTATAAAGCCTGCAGTGACCTTAGTAAACCAAAGATCTTCTGCTACCTTCACCTAAAGTATGTCTT
Source organism: Dromaius novaehollandiae (assembly GCF_036370855.1). NCBI lineage: Eukaryota > Metazoa > Chordata > Aves > Casuariiformes > Dromaiidae > Dromaius > Dromaius novaehollandiae. The sequence goes on from NC_088101.1 coordinate 69,969,696, forward strand.
TTTCTAAAGTTATTTTTATCTCAATTAATAATTATATAATCATATTATAGTTCTACTAATAGCACTTTACTAAAAAAGGAAGTGTTTGTTACTATAACAGACAAAATGAACCCATTTATAAGAAACAGGCAGTTACCGTAATTTTTATTCTGCAGTTCAGATGATTTCAGAGTAATCTGCACATAACTGCCAATCGTTAGCAGAAACTATGACTTATCAGAGAGAACTGAAATAGAACCCTACTACTTTGCCTAGTTGTAAAGTTAAACGTTTGTTTATTTTTAATTCACAGAATAGTTGAGATGGAAAGGGACCTCTGGAGATCATCTGGTCCAACCCCCCTGCTCCAGCAGGGTCGGCCGGAGCAGCTTCTCAGGACCATGTCCAGTTGGGTTTTGAATGTCTCCAAGGACAGAGGCTCCACAACACCTCTGGGAAACCTGTTGCAGGGCTTGACCACCCTCACAGTAAAGAAGTTTCTCTTACTTTTAAATGGAATCTCTTGTATTTCATTTTGTGCCCATTTTGTTCCCTTTAAAGAATTCCTTTTTCTTCCTAAGAAGAAAGATTCCTTTAGCATAAACTAAAAGCTTTTCTCATTATGCAATAAAGAAAGAAAAGGGAACAAAATTAGCAAAACATGCCATATGTTTTGCTATCTACACTTTTTCTTAATTCACTGTTTTATTATTTCTGAAATTGAGTGAAGTATATACTGTTTTCACAGGCTCTAAGACACAAACACTATGATTAAGTATACATATTATATATAAATTATATAAATGTAGGGACACACATACAAGGATTAGTTTTATGAAGCACTGGAAAGATAAAATGGAAAAAAAATTGAAGTACGTTGTTATTTTCTAGCATCTGTAAGAAATCAATAACTAACAGAATTATGTTCTTATATTACTTTAAATCATTTAGTAACCTGAAGCATCACAGCTAGAATGAATATTCTGCTAGGACTATTTGCTTCTTATACTTTGAGCAAAATTAAGGATATAGGTTACCCCTCGCCCAAAAACATTTGACCTTTTGTTTTATGATTAGATGCATCTTCATTACACTAAATAGTAAGAAAGTTAGGAATGCGCAGCTAGGCAACTCCAAATATACCATTTGTGCAATATATCTTTGGATTTATGAAAAAGCGTTTGCAAGGTTTAATTTCTCTCTACAAAACACATATTTCAAACCACTTAAGTAATGGCATACTAAGTAAAAAATGTTTCCTTTCAGAATTTACATTCTATAGTGATCCGCAAACTCATTTGTAGAGTAGGTAACAAGACTGGAGCTTCTAACCAACTAATTCCTACACAGCATATTCCCAGTACTCCCTATAGCTTTTTTTTTCTTTCTTTCTTTCTTTTTAATTAAAGGCTAACTTGTAACAGAACTTAAGTTTTCTATAACCAAAAGTAGTAAATAATCAACCCACTTTATGTAGAAATAGCTATCTGAGGACAAGAAATTTCCAGTGAAAGCACATTTCTTAGGCAAAACACACTACAACCTCACGAAGTACTGTAAAGGGTTATATTTAAAAACGGCGCATTTTTCTGAGGCTTTTTGAAAATATCAGCCTCCAACTTTGACATTAGCAAAACTTACTGAAGCGACAAAACTCACAGATTGGCTGGATAGGGGGGAATTATTTAAAAGGAAACTGCAGCCAGTTTACAGTCTTTTTTTCTCTTTCACCAAGAATCAATTTATCTAGCAAGGCCATAACTGATTCTCTTGAAATTTGTGCAAGAAACATTCTTTGCTGGAAACTAATGAGTTAAAGCAGAGAAGAAAATTTGCCAAAATGAAGGAGCTAAGCAGGCTCTAGGGCTCCCCTTCCCCCAGGCAGCAATCCAATGGGTGTATAGTCCTGCATTGCAGAGCAGTTTTATGGCCCTCCCTCCCTCTGCCTTTGGCTCCTCCATTTACATAGGCTGTAAAATAAAGCTTATTAGTTAACCCTGCTATAGATGCCTTGATTTTGTTCGATTATCCCATGCTGACTGTCCTTTCTGGTGTAATCCACAAAAGAAAAGCTTGATTTGTTGCATGCCTTGTGTATCTTCTCAGTTGTCTAGCTGCTTCCAGGTACTGTAAGGTTATAGCTGCTTGGGCTGGCAGTGTCCTAGCTAAGAAGCTACACTCATTTATAAACACAATATGATGATGCTTCTTCTTACAGAGAGGAAGAGTATGTTGTCTTTGAGTTACCCTTTACACTATAAGACTGCAATGAAAATCTACACTTGTGTGATCTTTGCTGAATGAGTTTTTGCTTCTGTGCAGTACTGATCCACACTTTGCCCATACCTTCCAAAACAGAACAAAACAAAAAATATCCTTCTTTCTGAGACTTTCAACCAAGCCAGGTAGCTTTTCTAGGTTGAGAGACAGTTTTGTGAGATGAACTGAGCTATTAATTTTGCAGTAAGGATGGAAGCCAGGTTACTGGGACAGTTAATAGTCCTTCAGTGATTTCTCGTAATTCCCAGGTCTCAAGAAACATGGAGAAGTTTTCCCACAGCGCACTGAAACAGATGACAGCGCTTCATTTCACTGCACCACGAAAGAGGTATGCAAAATAGTCCAGGTGGAGTCAGTAAGCTCATAGTAAGATGTTGGGTAGATCTTTGCAGTGTGACTATGTACGCGAGGTAGTTACTCCAGGTGCTATGACAAAATGAAGTCACCCACGTTCTTTCCATAAAATGAAACACTCACTGTCATCAGACCAGTTTGCAATTTGTTGATGACACTTCTCAAACGAGAGCAGAAGTATGGAAAACAGTCAGATAATAAAATAAGAATGCCATCACACTCCATTTTTTATTCTAAATAATTTGACCCGCTCCCACAAACTAAGAAAAATGTGGTCACAAACTCTGAACCTCATCCGTGATCTGCAGGTCAAGATCATGGAGTATTTTAGGGTCAACAAAATTGACTGAACAGCTTTTAGTCTATTATCAATTTATTACCCTGGAGTAAACTAACACAGAACCCAAAGACCAAGATCTAAGTACAGCCCTTTTACAAGAATTCTAGGAAAAAGAAAAAAAAAAAAAAAAGAAGAGTGAAGTCAGAGAAGGAAATTAGTGAAAAAAATACCAGTAGATACAGCATATTGCATTTTTTCAGAGAAAATCTGACTATAAGTGCTGAAATCTGAGAACAAAACTATTTTGTTCAATTAAAAAATAGATTACAGATGTATTTCTCTTACTAGCAGGGTATGTTCTCGCATTAGTAGGCATCAAGAAAATTTGTGATGTTCTGCTACTAAGATGTCAAGACTAATCTGAAAGGAAAAAATGCTTTAAATATTTTTCCTATTAAAAAAATCTCAGATGTTTTGAGAAATAAAAAGATGACAATGTCTTGCATATCCTTATTTGAGCAGATATTTGAGTATATCTAGTTTAAAGAAAGAACAAGCACTCTTAAGAACAGTATAGTAGCAACTAGTTAAATAGTGAACAAAAGCAAGAATAGAAGACTCTTTAAGTAGCTTTTGAGTAATTTTTCATATTTTCCCAAAGCAATCTCCTGCAAAGCTGTATTTCAGCATCAAATTCACAATCAACCATTTTATATTGAATACAGTACCAATCAAGTTCAACATCAGCTCTGCAATTCATCGTGACTAGACTAAGGAATGTAAATGCCGCTAAGTGTCCTTCAAGTCTTATGCTAAACTTGGGCACCAAATGCCTTTGTAGTTCTTCTGGGGTATTACCATTAGTATAGAAGGGTTAATAGCAAAGGCTGATGATTGTTTAGAAATTCACATTACCAAAGTGGATTACATTGCATCTACTGAGGGGATCAACAATGTAAGCCTACACTAAGCCATTATTGCAGAAACAAAGCTTTCATTTTAAGCCTTTGGAAACAAGCATAAAATGGACAAAAGAAAAAATTCTTCTGATGTAAGAACAAGGCAAACACTACATGCTTTTCATACAGACTTACATTTTCAGAGCCATGCAGAACACAGGAAAATGGACAAATAGTCTCCCCAAAAAGCTCATCATGAACTCCTGACAAGATTAGCAAGCTTAGAGAAAATGACAAAGCAGACAGATAACTATAAGTTATCAAATCGTATAAAGGAAGTCTTTCTCTTACTCAGGACACAACCAATTTAATTATCTTGATTTAGGACTGAAGACTCAGAGAGTCAAATGTGCTTGTAAAAGGTTGGACTCCTACATCCTCAGTGAAGTGCTTGATTTTCAAAAGGCACCAAATGTCTATTAAAGTCAGTGGAAACTGAAGTTGCTCAGCACATATGAAAACCACTCCATATACTTGGTCAGTCAGAACTCAAAATTCTTTAATTCAAATTTGAAATTAGTAACTGGATTCTTGGGGATTACTTTAACACTTTCTCTGATGCTCCCTGAATCCACCACTGAAATCTGTCTTGTCCCAAATCGAAACCTGACATAAATTAAAAAATAAACTAAACCTCAGATAATCTAGACCAAGCTTGCTTTGTGATTTGGACCGCTATAGCAGCTTGTTTATAAACACCTCTTCTCAAGCAGTTTGCCACAGATGAAGGTCTTTGTTACTACTTCTGGTGAAGAATATAAAAGTTCAAGTCTTCTAACAAAATGTTTGGCACAGTGGAAAACTAATATTCTGAAAGTAATGGAATATAACTAATCAAATTAGTACTAGAAGTCATGAGTAAACCATCTCACATGGTAACTAAATTACAAAAACAAAAAAAAGAAAAAACAGCCTTCTTCAGGAATACTGTCCTCCACTGAAGATTATTTTATATCAAAACCACAAACCAACACATTTTAAACACTGCGCTGAGCTTCTCCAATATACAACCAGACAGGAAAGTATCATTCCCTATTTCTACAATTTAAGTTTTTAGATATAATCTTACTTTTGTTTCCGTTTTGTCCAGATAAATTTAAATTGGACAAGCTACTGAGAAATGTGCAAGTCTAAGAATTCAGATTAATCATGTCTGAAGCAGGCTATTGAAGACAGGTTCAACACACTACTGCTTTTCCTGAAGTGTTTTAAAACTGTTAACAAGAGCAGGCTTTAAGACATTTGTCTTCTGTGTTTACTTTAACAAGGGTATCATTATCTAAATGATGCTTTTATGACTGCAAGAGTAATGAAGTTCACATGTGGAACAGTAATTTTCCTAATATAGGAAAAATGAATTCAATGAGTTTTGTTACTTTTTAAAGGCTGGTTCTGCAAGAATCTCAGACAGTAAGTATCGAGAATTTACTGCATTTTCACAAAGTGAGCTATTAATTTAAACAGGGCTAGAAAATTGTTGCCTTTGACTCCCAAACTTTTACAGTTCAGATCCTTCTAGTCTCTCCTATAACATTTTACCTCTCGGACTTCTGATCGTCTGAAAGATGAAAGGGATGGGGCAGGACAGGTTGAATCCTTCCTCGGTGTCCTAGTACACCCTCACAAGATACCTCTACAGTGGCATGCCCTCATTTTCAGTCTGAAACCAGCTGAAATGCACTTGCTGATATTTCAAGATATATAGCAAAGTTTCTCCTTTTTCTGCAGGCGAACTGCCTGAGGTGTGCTCCCCCCACCCCCTCCCTGAAGGACAGGGACAGACACAAATACACTAATAAGCCCGTCTTGTTCTCAGTAAAGATGTTTCAGTATTTTCATAGTAAGGGAGCTCCTTCATAGTTTTTAAAATGTATTAATTAGAACAAGCAAACAAAAGTTGTGGAGATGGATCACAAGCAATTGCATTTCTTTGAAACTGCCTCAATCTTTGACAAATAAATTATGTGTTTAGCCATCCTATCATCTATTGATGAGATAAGTATTAACCAAGAGAAGAATCTACTTAAAACTGCAGTCATAACAGTACCTCTTCCAACTGGCTGCACCTCAGTGGCTTAAATTTTACAGCTCAGAACAGTCTTTTTCTAGCATTTGAAGTACTAAGCAACATTGAAGACAGAAGTTTAAAACCAAAAATTAAGTTTTGCTTCCAACTGGAAAAAACAGAATGGGAAAAAATAAACTATTTCTCAAATGGCAAAGTTTTCAAAGAACAACATGAAAATCTTTGTTTAGACTGTATTTTCCTTTAACTTTGCTACGTCTTCGCAAAAGCTGATTGGAATAGAGCAAACTGGTTGCTGTAGCCAAAAGCATTTTTACTGACATGTAATCAATTCTTTGCCCTGTGCACCACTTTGACATCTCATAGGCAGTATAGATGTAAAGAGGCCAAGATATGTCAGTAGCACTGACTTAATATCCTCATTTTTTTGATCACAGATGTACCCACTCTCTTCTGTAGAGCTACACAGCAGTTTTCGCAGGCAAGCAACTCAGAAGAGCAACACGGAGACAGGAATCATGAGGCTGTATATTCCAGTGAGGAAAAGTAGTAACACCTTACTGCTCCACAAGAAGAATACATATAACTGGTATTTTCCTTTTTTCAGAATTAATGTATTAAACAACAATGATCACAACAACAATATTTTCCCCAGGCAACTGTTATGAAGCCTACAAGCTGATATCCAGAAATCTTCAACTGTCCCCAGGCTTTTGCTGCACTATCCCTACCAAAAAAAAAAAAAAAAAAAAAAGGAGTGAGAACTTTAGTCTTTTAAGTACTAACTATAGCCACTACCCAGGATGTAAGAGCATCTGCAGAGCCCTGCTCTTTTGCCTTTGAGCACCATACTGTCTCAGTTGAGTATGGTGATCTCTGAAGGAGGTGTAGGGAAGTACGCTGAACTTGCATACTAGAAAGGGGTATAAGAAATGTACTTCTGTTGGAAAACACAGAACTGCATGTCATTTTTGATAGCTCTCAAGTACCTTCTCTACTTCAAAGATTTCCTATGAACACCTGTACCCTAAAGACTAAAAACAACATGAGGAAGAAGCTACTCCAGCTTTGCTACATATTCAGTACAGTAACATACTGCTGACAACAGAAGAAAGAGCAATAAGCTCCTCCAGAGGTCTTGGCATAGAGAAATGCAAGAAGTTATACATGAGAAAGTGTTTTTGAGATGAAAAAATTGAACTGCAGAGCGAATAAATGATATGGGCACAAACCAGTTGAGATGCATGAACTCTGGAGAGTCATTAACGCTCATTTTGAAGGGATAGGCTTATGAAGGCCTCAGAACCCCAAAGCGTAGTTTTGCTTTCCCTCCTCCCCTCACCACTCCTGCCCCCAAAGTAGGGCAGGCATGCAGGACAGGGGAGCCAAAATCCCTTGTAGCACTGATGTATCCTTCAGCATAAACTACCAAGCTAGCTCAATACAGATACAGAACAAAAACAACTACTGCATCACTCTTCCTGTTACCCAGGGAGTTCAGTGACATGTTGGTACTAGAAAGAATAGGACAGAAACTACCCCAGTATCCCAAAGTCTAAGGCATCACATCCGTGGGTGCCAACTGGCACCTGACCATACGTACAAGAAATTGGAGCATGCCACCATCACCTTGGATGAACAGGAATCAAGAAGCTGCCACCAAGTTAACAAAGCAGATTTTCTGTGCTCCAAGTCAAGAATTTTGTTAAATGAAGACTTCAGCCCCACCCTGGCTTTTTCCTGTCTGAAAAACTCCCTACAGAGACAGCTTAAAAAGCAGAAAATGATGCTTTCCCTTCCTGCCCTCCTCAAATTCTGGTTATATGTGTATGAGTTTGTAATTTTGTTTCATGGTGTATGTCAATATATCATTACTTCAAAATATAAGTGCACTATAGCAAGTAATGCAATAAATGCAATCGATAACCAAGTAATAAGATGGAAGCAATGATATCACATTTAATCATAGATAAGGAATCCACTGTCACATCTGTGTGGTGAATCTGAATGAATTTACTTCAATATGCAGATGAAAGCAAAGAGAACAATCTGAAGATAAATGTACAAAGTAGGTAACAATTTTCAGTTTATAACAAGTTTCTGTGTTTGAACTTTGTATCAGAAGTAACAAGTAACAGCCTAAAAGGTTAAATGAACAAAACCTGAAGTCATGTGGTTCCATACCAAGGAATAAGAAAAACAGCAGAAGAAATACTCTAAGTTGATTTCATCCTCTCAGTTCATGTTTATTAAACTCATCAGTATTTCAAAGTGACTGACATATAGATCAATAAATATAAATTCATGAATGACATACTGCTGCTACAGGGAAAGAAACAGGTTCCCTCAGCATAGCATAGCAACTGATTTTACTGAATTATTATCATGTGAAATCAAACACAGAAATTAATAGCTAGGCAGATGAAATAAGGGCAAGTCTTAAATGGTATATGTCACTCACGCACTATGATTTTCAAAGTATAAGGAGTGTCCTTAAAATCCTGTCTAGATCCTCCTCAGTTTTATTTATTTCCCATCTGGCATTACATGAACTTCTTCCTAAAGTAGGTGCTACTGTGCACACGTTCCTCTTTCCCCACACTCTTTCCAAAAGCTCCTCCGATCTGCTGCCATAGGGCCTGCCAAGTGTATTCTTGCCTGATAACTGCTGATACCAATTCTCCTGCCACATCCACACCTTATATTTTATGTTCTACGATCTTGTCTTTCATGCTTCTCTTTCACCACTACCTATCCTTTATTTTTTCAAGCACAAGATTGTATGTTTTGTTCCAAAGCAACAGTCCCATAAATCCTTTTTTCTTCCATGTCTTTCAATAACTGTTCGGCTAGCCTACCCTACCAATACCCTATACTAAAAAAAATTAACTTTTTAGAAGTTTATGCCTTCGCCCCCCCAAGCAAACCCATCAAGATATTCTCAAATACCTTGCCTATCTTAAGACAGTTCTAGTGGAAATCATCCCATGTCATTTTGTTTTAATGGTGGTTTTAATTACCATATAAATCTGAAAAAAAATGCAGAAAATTATTTCCTTGCAAGTTAAAAAAAAAAAAAAAAAAAAAAAAGGCTTTGGATATGAAGACTAATTACTTGATAAGAAGATAATTCATTGTAGTTTCTTTTCTGAAAAAAATTTGATTATTCTGTCTCAATAAGAGGTACTCAATGTTATAATCTTTAATATATTATCACAGTCTACAAGCACATATTTTCCATTAAAAACTTTTTGTATTTGGGTAACTACTTTTTAATTTTTTTCTGAATTCATAATATACTACATAACTTCTAATCTATTATTATTACAAAAAACATTTTAAGTGTGTCTGTTTTTCATATGCTATACCCTGCAAGTACTTGGCAATTTTTTTACAGCTTAGCATGAGAAAAACAACACATATACATATTCAGCTATATGCAGCAGAAAAAGTGAATATTAAGTCAGCTCAGTTCCTTCTTACTGATGAACGTACAAGTCATTCTGGAAAATTCTGCACAAACAATTCTGTTTCTTCACTTAATCCAGTTTAATTGCAAAGTCGTAAACCCAGGGAGTTAGCTGAATCTGACTCGATTCATGAAAACAACCTCGAAATTTATCAGTGCCACACTACAAATTCCTGGATGAAAAATCCTACCATAAAGCAAGTAGCCATTTGCTGCAGTGCAGAGGCTCTGGGGAGCAGGGTGGCCAAGCAGGAGCACAGGCTGCCCCAGGGGGCTGCGGGATCTCCATCCCTGGAGACCCACCTGGAGAAAGCCGCCAGCCACTGGGCTGATTTCAGTGCTCACCCCGCTCTGAGCAGGCGGCTGGACTAGAGCCGGGCTGAGACCCCAGCCCGAACTATCCTCCAAATCCGCTGATTGCTCTTGGTCACTTGTGAGCAGGTCTCAGAGCTGGAGCAGTTAATAAACTTCTGTGAAGAAGGCTGCTTGATAAGGAAAGAAAGTTATGCAGAAAAGTGCACAATACAGAGATTAAGTACAAAGAAAGATTAGGAAGAAGTGTATATGATTGGAATATATATGAGTAAATTATAACTTACTTCACTATAATATCATTATTCTAATTATGCTGTTAGCTTCCTTCCTAAACAGCCATAATAGCAAAATACGATTACATTTCCTTTCATTTAATGGCCAGCTGCTTATGGAAAACATTTTCCTATGAAATAAG